>NC_044319.2:3886814-4242138 GCF_007474595.2 Lynx canadensis | reverse complement strand
TTTGACAGTTTTCAGTAATGCAGACATTATACACAGACATAAATAGTGCATACACAGAAGTTTTTCAAAGGGAGGAAGAAGGGAGAGGAGATCAGGAGGAGTAGATGTCCACAAAAAGAAGGATCCCTCTTCTGTAGATCTTGTTTGTTCTGCCATTGTTGAAGGGGAAGTGAATCAAGAATTCAAACACAGTACAGAAACAGCAAAACCATTTGGATTTAACCTGATGGCTGCAAGAAACCTCCAGCAATACTTTTCTTCTGAGGGAATAATTAATGATCTGCTTGCTATTTAATGCAGGGAGTATGCCTGCCTGTGACAAAATCGGTCAGGGTACTCACAGTCCAAAGAGCATCTAAAAAGTTACCTCTGATAGAATGCTCCAAATTTACTATAAAAATGCCTATTAGATACAAATATAGATAAAAAATCACAATACAACTTAAAGCTAGTACTAACAGCCAACCTGATGCCAGAGTCTAGGAAGCGTACTTAGCCACAACTTGGCTCTAAACATGCATAGTGAAGCCTCACGTGGATAAGCCTGTTTGCTGGAAGGTGTTGGAAGGTTCCTTCCTACTGCTTCGATCATAGACCAGAAATGCAAGTCTGGACCAAGCAGGAACTTGTGTGGTTGTCCATTCATTATTGGGGCCGGGGTGGGGGGGGGGGGCGGGTTGTAGTAGTCAAAGTTAGTCATTCTGGATCCCTCTTTCTCCCTAACCAATTCAGACCTGTATTCCATGTACAGACTAGAGCTCCTAAGGGGAAAAATAGAGTAGAGAATGGGGTTAGGGGACAAGAGAGGAGGAGGAGGTGTGCTAACCTGAATACTGACAACAGCAGGTGTCCTAAATAACAACTGGTAAGTGGAGGCTGAGATATGAGGAACCCTGATAAAAGTGCATTGTGAGGTGTTCAGTTTTCACTATACTTTATCTGGTTCATGTCCCAGAGAGCCAGGATAAGGAAAGATGCCATTTAAGTCCACCTATTTTCAATTGAGGAAAATCCACTAGATTATGAGAACCAGCTGCACACTGAGCCTGTCAATCTGCCATCCAGTTTTAGATCTGATGAGATTCAAAGAGCCCTGGGCCAAGGGCAATTTATATACTATGTCCATATAGTATATATGGCAAACACAAAATATACATTGTTGGCAAACACTAATACTGAATACTTTCTCACTAAAATTGGGAAAAAGGCAAGGAAGTCCACTGTTGAATTCAACATAGTACTAGAAGTACTAGCCAGTGCAAGAAGAAAAACAGGTTTGCAGAGACATAATCACCTATGTAGAAAATCCTAAGGAATTTACAAAATCATTCCCAGAACTAATACATAAAATCAGTAAAGTCACAGGATATAAACTCAACACACAAAAATTAATCACATACGTACATACTAGCAATGAACACACAAAAACCAAAATTAAAGATACAATACCACTTATAATCCTCTTCCCTATAAACAATGAAATACTTAGGTATAAATCTATTAATATCATCTATAGCATCTATAGGCTGAAAATTATAAAACAATGGTGAAAGAAATCAAAGAAGATCTAAAAAAAATGCTGTGTTCACGGTCTAGATCACTCAATACAGTAAAGCTGTCAATTCTCCTCAAATTGATCTATACATTAAATGCAATTCCTATAAAAATCCCAGTAAGAGTTTTTGTAGATATAGCCAAGGTTACTCTAAAACTTAAACAAAAGGTAAAGAAGCTGGAATAGCTAACACGATTGTGAAAAAAGAAGAAGAAAAATGGCGGATTCACACCATCTGATTTCAAGCATGTCTATGGAAGAACGGTAATAAAGACTCAGTAGCAAACTCTAGTTCTCTTCCTCACTCTTGGCATGGTCACGTACCACATGTCCTCCTTGATCCCAGGTTTCCACTGTACCCTGGCAAAGCTCGTATGGAAGTAACCTAGGAAGTGTATCTAAGTGTCTATGGATGACACATTTGTTCAACATCTGAACTGTCTACTGCTGTATAATAAACCATTCCAAAATGTAACGGTATAAAAATAACCATTTTGTTATGCTCACATATTTTGTGCGTGAGAAATTAAGAAATGCGTAACAGGGAGGTCTCTGCTTATAATATGTGGGGCTGGGATGACTGAATGGCCAGAGGTGTCTCTGAACAGCTGGGGGCTGGAACGACTGGGTCAGAGGATATACCTGATGACACCAAGATACTAAGTTGGTTTCCTCATTCTCCTTCTGGCACCTGAACTGGAATGGCTGACGGAGACTCTCAAGCAGGGACTTGTGACCAGAGTACTTATGTGGCTTCTCCACACAGCTTCTCAAAGCATGACAGCTTGGTGCTGAGAGGGAACATCCCAAGAGTGAGCGTCTAGATGGCGAGTGTTCTAAGGGCCCAAGGCAGAGGCTGCAAAGGTTTGTGTCATCTGTAGAGAAAAGAGCTCTGTAAGAATAAGCATCGAGTTGAGATTGGTGTTGGTGTTGGGGCCAATAGTGGCAACAGAGCTCTAAGATGCAAAGAAGGCTATGGAAGGGTGTCAGGGAACAAGGCAACAAAGACTATACTCACAACTCCTTGTGTACAACAACGCAATTTCACATCTACAATTTCATCGATAAATAATTACAACTGTGCAGTTTATGATCTTTATACAGATGTACGGATGTAGACGCCAAGGTTCTGAGAGGCTGTGTGATTTTCTCAAAGTGGTGTAGCCAGTAAATGGAGGCGCTGAGATCAGAGCCCAGCAACTGTTTCCTGAATCTAGTCTCGTTCCAGTCTATCTCAGTAAGCCTCACCACCAAACGATTAGATAACCGTTTTGCCTTAGATTAGCTCTGTGCACTTTGTTAACTTCTTAGAGTATGACTAAAACATCTCCAATCAATTCCCAACAGCCCTTAATACGCAACTGATTCCACTGGGTACAAACTTGCCTGCAGGCTGGCATTACCACTCACCACCGGGACCCCACAGGTGAAACCAGATTCATCACTTAACTGGAAAGAACAGTGCTGGAAAAATGTGAAGCCAACGGATGTGCCAGCATGGTTGTCTTACATGGAAAACCTGAAATCCAGCATCCAAATAAATGGCAGAATACTGCTGCTACCAGCTGTTTCCATTTCAGATGCCATTTGTAGAAAATATTTATCACAGGCTTCCATTTTCTCTGTGAAAAATCAAAGAAAATTGAGAAATGCCAAATTACGTTGTCTTCAAAAATCCCGTCACTGAGTAACTCCACTCTTACAAGCTATTTTCTGAAGACATTATCAATGTCCTACCAAGAGTAATATAATTTGCTGGCCGGAAAAAAGGCTGCCAAACAGAACTGTGTTCATTAGAGCAATGTCTTTACAATGCCTTATTCCACTTTCATTACTTTTCACGATCACACATCACATCACAGGGCAGAATGGTCGCCTTGCTATGCCCTGGATATTTTAGTACTTTTATAGTTGGAAGTAGGTTTTTAACACTTCTACAAATTATAGCTATTCTTGCTAGAAAAGGCTCATTTATGCTGGGATAAAGAACTCTCTCTGAAGACCAAGTTTACAGGCAGCTACTCTTGCTTCAGACTCCTAAGTTCTGGTGGGGGCCATCTCTTCCATAATCACTTCATAAGTCCACTCCTAGCGCTGGACCAGCTCACATCAAAGTTTCGAAAGAAGTACCATTTGTCTTGTCTCTCTTTTCCTCTCTCCTGCTTTCTAGAAACTCCCCTCTCTCTTCCAAGCTGAAGGACTTCCCAGCTGGTCTTCCCAGTGGTGCCTCACACATGCCACCTTCCCCAGTACGCTCCCCACCAAAGATCCCTCCTCACCCAATCAAAATGCCCAAGCTTCCTTTAGAAAAGTCTCATTTCATCAAGGTGTTAAGAGAAAGCAATCCTATTAAATAAAATTATAGCTGTGAATGATTGATGATTTCATAGAAGCATTTGCATTTAGAAGGGGAAATTGTTATCAATCAAAAGAATTTCCAATGGATAAAAATGAAAACAATGTAACCAAATGATGAGTTTCCATCAGGGGGAAGGAAGAACATTTTCCGGCGCAGGTACCTCCCAGGATTTTGCAAAACCATGGTGAGCCGAGGTTCACGTGTGTGGCACTCGACAATGAAGCACGGTATGGTCGAGGACAGCAATACTCAAGTCACACCCTCAGCCTTGCTGCTGAGATGCCCATGTGAGGAAACTGCGACTTGCCTGGAAGGGCTTGAAAGCACCTGAGCAGACGCCACCACAGTGAAGAAGGGAGAGGATGGGGCCTAGGGCACACTCTGGGGACTTCTTCTACTTCCTAAGCTGTTAGCATTTGCAAAGATTTTATACTATGGGCTCTGTTGTCTGAGTTCCTCTCCTTCTACCAACCTTTCGTGTGACTGGAATGGCCAGATGGTATTCCCGGCACGTGTCTGGTAGTATAAAGGGGTGGGAGGTGCTTTGCTTACAATGGTTACAACGAATAATAGATTGTTCAGAGCTAGAAAAAGTCAGGGATCACCTACTTCAATCCCTTCAATTTAAAGATAATATAAGAGCCTACAGAAGTTGCTCCTGGTCCACTGACTTGCTGTAGGTCACGTAACAGGATAATATGGCATCTTTTGGGAACTGAATGCCTAGTAGGATATAACTCCTTCTAGAGAGATTTTCGTAGGCAATGAAGCAAATGTCCCCATCATTATGAGTACCTGTACACAGAAAGCTGTTGCATAGAGGGGATGAGGGCCTTTTTGACCGAAGCAGGGCAGGAATGGCACTAGAACCCAGTGCAATTCAGCACAGACCTGGAATTATCAATAGTTTGCAACACTGCAAGCTATGAGCAAACAAGGAGTCCAATTTAAAAAGAGCTTAAACCAATCAAAGAGCTGTAGTCAATATTTGATTACACTAAAGTCAATGGAGAGAGAACACATGGCTGGGTAATACAAAGAGGAAGTGACCCTAAATCTTTTATGCTGGCTCCAGAATATTATTTTTCACTTTGAGTAGAATTGTGTGGTCTGTGTTCTGGAAATTTCCTTCAAACTAAACACTTGTGTCAGACAAGTGAGTTCCAAAGTAAAGAGAATTTCATAAGCTCTCTGTTTTTACCTATTTCCACCATTTTCCAACTCCACTCAACACAGACAGTTGACTTCTCTTCACTGCTCTCAAAGGTTGTGGCACAAGGAGTGTCCATGGGTAAGTGGGTTTCCCTGCTCAGGAGTCTAAACTTTCCAGCTAGAAAGCAAAGCTCCTTAATATATTCTTGATCAAAGAAAAAAAATCTCATCTTCGATGTGGCATACATCTTGAAGGAGACCCACCAGGAGAATCCATTTACCTGGTCTTTCGTTCATTTGTTCACTCAGTCACTCACTCATATATGTTCAACTCTGCTGAGCATCCATCAAGTGACAGGAGCTATGAAGTAGGAAGTGAGGCAGGAAGTGGTTCCATCCTTGTGAAGCTCACATCACTGTGGACACCGAGAAGCATTACCAAGTCTGGTAAATATGGGGTAGGCTTCCGTAGGAGTCTATAGCAGGGGGACCTACTCTAAACTGGAGGGTCAGGAAAACTTCCCAACATTTTAGTTGGGGGCCGAGAAGAACATTCTGGGAGAAGGGACAGTTGGTGCAAAGGTCCTTGGGCACAGAGCACCACTAAGCATTTGAGAAACTGACACAACGTCCAGACCATCCTGAGTATAAAGTGAGGGTTGTACAGAGAATACTGATTTGCAGTGAGGAAAGAAGGACAACTGCCTACCTGCCAGATCAGCTGAATGAACCCTAGCGACAAATGAACGGGGCACCACCAGACAGAGCCTGCCCTCATCCACCCCCTTATATGGCAGGCAGGTCTCCGCAAAGGAGACTCCCCTGAGTTAGGGCCAACAAAGCTCTTCAAGGACAGGGCCTGGGACTTGATGGCACTCATACCTTGCACCCTTCACTCCACATGAGGCCGGTGCCCATCACTTGTGAATGCATTCAAAGAAGGGAGAGTCACAAGGCCGCCATTAAAGGAAGCGCCTTCAGGCAGAGCAGCAGCCAAGTTTGAGGCAGTAATCGCCACCGAGAAGCCCTACCCAGAGAGGAGTGTGCTCCACGACTCTCTGGCATCATCTGCATGTTTGCACCAAAACAGCTGAACGTCGTCATGGGTCCACCAAAATTTGAACCTTTAGGGGGATGGCTGAAATAGAATCCGAGACTCTGGACGGCTCTCTTCTCCATCCAAGCAGACCCATTAGTTTCCACTGTGAAATAATAAATTCTTTGCTTAATTCACTCTATATTCCTGAGTAAACTGTTTTTCAGTGGAAAAAGTATAATATCTACCTCAAGAGCCCATGGAAAACGAAGGTGGGTGATACAGATGGACCCTTTCTGTAATCACGGACGTGAAGTTGGTGTTTGTCATAAGAAACAAAGCCCGGGAGACAGAAGGAGTGGGCAGCACTGGAGCTGATGTGGCCACAGGTCTTCAATAAGCTGTGCTGTTGAAATTCAGATGTCGCTATCAGAGAGGCGATTCCTCCCTGGCATCGAAGGACTCTGTCGTGTTCTCCAACTGGTGGCTTTCTTTCTCATCCACCAGGGATGTCTTTACTAAACTGCTCTGGGCATTTTGTGGAGGACGATATCAGCTGGGAAAAAGAGAGCCTGCGATTTCACTGAGACAGAGGGGTCTGCCAAGCACAGCAAGAGTCTTTCCAAATCCCTCTCGGGTGCCGAAGTGCTTCTTGCCACACTTATTACTGCAATAGACTGGTTTATCCCGTGAACTCTGTGATGCTGAGAAATAGCATATGGAAGCGGCAGGAGTCCTAAACGCGGGGCATCGTGACACCGCGTCTCTGCTGGTCACCAAGGCTTCTGTGCTCGCTGTCTGTGTTTTTCTCGAGTAGGGCTGTGGAGCAGGGCTCTGCCAGACGGATTAGCATTTTCTCTAGTTAATGAGTTTATCTGTCTCTTAGGAAAGAAATGGAGAGAGAGGGAAGGAGGGAGGGAGAAAGGGCGGGACAGAGAAACAGGATGCGAGCACGCGCCCGTGAGCATCAGTGGACATTTGTTCTGTAGAAATTCAATTTATTGAACAGAAATTCTGGCCTTTCGTGGCCTCTGGCCAGATTGCTCCTGGTACCCAGAGGTCACATGTGTTTGGGAGCTGGTGAAGAGGCGGCAGTGAACAGCTTCGGCAGGATGGCCAGCCTCCTCCCTTCCTCCCTGGTTCTCTCTCCAGAATTGCTGCCTGCTGCCCTCTCCCTGCAGATCACTCTCAGGCTCTCTCGTTCCTTCATTAGTCCTCACGGCCAGGCCCAATGCCAAGAACCACCGCTCCACGCCTTTTAAACACTCTAATCTTACACGTGTACATGTGTACGTGTTAGCAGCATATGTAAATTTCCTCCTCAAAGGCTGCTCTATGGAATTCTGTTTCTGTCATGGTCCTTGGCTCCCTCCCTTCCGTCCATATTTCTTGAGTACCTGCCATCGGCTGAGCACTGTTCTAGGTGCTGAGTACTGCTCTAGGGGAGTGTTGCCTCTGTGAATCCTCACGGCAAACACCGCTGTTCCCGATTTCCGTGCGAGAAGACACAGCTTGCAGAAGTTACACAACTGTCTGTCACGTAACTGGTACAGTGCAAGACTGTTACAGTGGTAACAGGGACTTTCCTGGGAGTCAGATTTGGTGAATTAACATGCCTCGTTCTTCATGCCACAGTCGACTCCAGAAATGGATGTTAATGACGGCAACCAATGCGCAAGATCCTGACCCCTTTGAGAACAAGTCGAGGGAACGGATTTCTGTCCCTCTTCGTTTCTCAGTAAGCATGGAATTTTGGCATTCTAGCTTTTTTCATTTTAGGGGGGTACAGGACTAATGGGGAGCACAGTGAATCTATCAAAAGTGCCTGCTGGCCAAGACTTCAGCAATATCTGAAAGTGGTCTACAGTGAAGCTTCTAGATTGTCTAAACTGTCTAGAGTTGTAGCTTCTTTACAAACGGTGGCCCTAACAAGCAGCTGAGCGTGCAGGAGCCACCTGAGGGTTGGGCTGGGGGGATGTGGGGAGGTCATGGGTGGATGGGGGGTCAAAGTTCAAAGAGCATGGAACCTTCTCGGGGTTCCACACGGGCTCGGCTCATTCATCTTGGGGGCCGCTGCCATCGGCACCATAAAAATGACAAAACATGTGCACATTGTAAAATACTGAGTTAAAAATAACACTCTCTGATAAAGACTGGAGTTTCAGAAGAGTTGTCTCACATCCTGTGCTGAATTTCTCATCGGAAATTGTCTTCCACGTAAAACCTCACTGCACATCTCCAGGGGATGGCCCACACCCCACGGTGCTAATTTGGCCATGCTTTCCAGACCAGACGCAGGTGGGCGTCAAGGCTGGGGCTACTTGCTTCCTTCTGGCCCGGCTCAGCGCCTCCTGGACCTGCACGCCCCACACCGCCACGCTGCACTGATCGCCACCCAGGGCCCCCCTGCCCTCCTCACCCCTCAGCAGCACGCCGGCTCGCCCCCTCTTTCCTCCTAACAGGCCCTCCTGGCATCGCTGAGATGCACCTCTTACTCCCCCTGCCCCCTGCCCTCCAAACCACTATTTTCGGAAGTGGCTGCCCACGGAGGAGGACGCGCAGCCCCCTCACCAAGCCCCCAATGACCTGCTTCTGCTGACCCCTGTCCTTTGTAATTATACAGAATTTTATCTTTGCTAATGCTTTTGCTTTTCCCTAAAGCCTACACTGTCTGATGATGATGATGACAACCAGCCTTCTTCTGGTTCATGCTGTCTTGTTACATCTGTCTCCATCTTACTCTTTTTAACCATTTGGTGTCCTTTTCTCCTGAGGCAGCATGCAGGGTGGCTTATTTCTTTTTAATTTCTCTGATAGCCCCCTTTTTAAAATGTTTATTTATTTTTGAGAGAGACAGAGCATGAGTGGTGGGGGTAGAGAGAGGGGCACAGAATCCGAAGCAGGCTCCAGGCTCCGAGCTGTCAGCACAGAGCCTGATGTGGGGGCTTGAACTCACAAACCATGAGATTATAACCCGAGCCAAAATCGGACGCTTAACTGACTTGAGCCACCCAGGCGTCCTTTCTTTTAATATTTAAATTAATCTTAATCCATTTGTATTTATGGTGATACATATGAATTTATAACCTTCTTGTCATTGTTAACCAGAATATTCAGTTTCCCCTTTTGATCTAAATACGGAGGAAATAGTTACTTTTGCAGTCAGTATTAGTTATATTTATGGACATCTCAGTAAATTCTATGCAATCTACAACTTCCGTCTGGGATTACTTTTCTTCTTGTAACATGCGTTGTTTTACCGAGATTCTTGGTGCTTCTTAAAATATCTTTATTTCATTCTTACTCTTGAAAGACCAGTAAACTACAGACTAAATTCTTTCTTGACAGTTATTTTCCTTACCACACTGAAGGTATCATGTCATGTGTCCTGGGATCAATGGCTGTTGATAAGAGCTGTTCTGTCAACCTCACTAAGATCCTTTGTCCCTCATGTCTTCTTTGAAGTTTCACTACAACTTGTCCAAACTGGGATTTCCTTTATTGATCCTACTTAGTACTTGAGAGTATGCTTTGTATTTGAGGACTCATGTCTTTTTTAAATTCTGTCAAATTAACAATTTGCTGGCCACTGGTTCTATTCTTTTGTTTATAACCTCTTATTAGAAGTTTATTGGAGAGTCTCAAAATAGCCCTCATGCCTATTAGCTGTTTTTTTCATATTAAAAAAAAATTATTTTTTCTTTCTGAGCTGCATTCTGAACAAATTCCTAAGTACTATTTTTACACTTGATCTGAGCCAAAAATCCGAGAAGTGATGTAAGTACTGTTTTTAAATGCAGTGTACCTGTACTGGTTTTTTATTTCAGTGACTACAGTTTTCATTTCTAAGATTTCTAATTGGTTCTGTTCCTATTCTCCCATCCAATTTCTTTATGTCTGCTCCCCACCATGGTAGATATTATTTTTCTCTTTAAGGCTTAAAATATATTTAAAACTTTTATTCTATAATTTTACTTCCATCTAGAATTTATCTCCTGACTTCAGATTTCACTGGTTCACTTCCTTGATGTTATATTTTCTTGTGTGTTTTGGAATTCCGGTGTGCAAGTCATTTTTGGTGGGGCATTCTCCCATCTGTCTCTGTCTCCGTCTCTGTCTCTAGCTGTACCCTGTCCCCACAAGCGTCTGGGCCCCCATCTTGAGCAGAGTCTTCAAGTGATGGCTCAGGGACCCTACCCTCAGTGACAGGGGGTGTTGCAAATCCAGTTACTGAGCCAGCAGGTGGTTTCCCTCAGGTCCTGGTCAGGGTCCTGTGTCCAGGATGTACAGATACACAGACTCCATATAAGCCATCACTTCAGGCTGTGGGCAGCAGTCAGGAGAATGATGAAAGTGGGGGCAACTCCTTCACTTATAAACTACCCCGGTTTTACGCAGGGAGCCGGACTCCACTGCCCAGTTCACAGAGTACGTATCTAGTCCCCAGATCACCAGCCATTCTGCTGCTTCATCCCAGGTCCGGGCAGCCATCCGTGCTTTGCATTTCACTTCTTTCCCTGGAGCACAGAGGTGTCTGCCTTGCTTTGAGCCCGGCTAGATCTTTTTGTTTCCTCTTGTTATACTTTGTCTCTTGTGGCTTCAAATATGATCCACCAATGCCATGTCACCAAGAAATCCACTGCCTACCTTTATAACCTCATCTCGGGCCACTGAGCCATGTCACCTACCATGGCTTCTCTTCAGCTATCTGGTCAACCAAGACTTCTTCCAATCTTAGGAGACAGACTCATTCCTGGAGAAGAACAGCCAGGCACTGCAATCGCCGTGTTCCTCCTCTCCCCAGATGCCAACCTCAGCCCTTCCATTTCAGCTTCAATATGTCTTCTCCGAGATTCCATGGCTGAGCACTGTATCTCAGCGGTGCACCCCCTACTATTTCTTATGGTGTCCAGTTAATTTTCAATTACAGTTGAAAATTACAAAGTTACACGTTATCAAGCCAAGTAACAACTAGCCACAAGATCTCCAAAATAGCAGCCACAGCCCCATTTCTGTCTTTTCGGCAAAACCTACCCCTGTAGCTTACTCTGACAGCAGTGAGAGTACCTCACAGAGACAGTATCTACACAAATAAGGTCAAGAGTATGTACAGGAACGCCCTGATGTGAAAGGAAGCTTGCCTCCTGGATGAGGAAGTCTGATTTACTTTCAGGACTGAGATGACAGAATTATTTGGTATTATGTCCAATAAACAACAGTTTGCTATTTCAGCATTTTATCAAACAGAAAATAATAACACCTTATTAGTTAGGATTAACTGGGATGGTGAAACATCTCATTTGAAGGGTTATCAAATTCTGGATTCTTTCAGTAAAATAGAGTTTGATTTTTTTTTTTTTTTTTGAGCCTGTACAATAACACAGAGTACTGGCTTACCGAACATTGCCACATAGACGCTCTGCTGGGACCTACTTTAATGAATAGTGAGGGACTGTCTGTGATTAATAATGTTTATTTGGGATTGCATACTGTAAAGGCAGTGCGCGAATGGGTTAGTATTTCCCCTATAATTTCCTATGGATTCATCATTTGCTTAAAAAACGTGGTTTTTTCTTCCACAGACACCAGAAATGTGAACGTCACCAAAACCCTTACTAAAGTGCCATAAATTCAAAACCAGTGAAGCCAGATCAGTGGGATTTGACACGCACACATGTCTTGCAGAGTTTGATCTGAATGTGGGAGTGCAGTGAAGGCACATCCCGGTCCCAGCCAGTCTCTGCGTGTGCAGCGTGCCCTTGGACCAAACTAGATCACGCAGCAAATATCTGAAGTGAGGAGTCTCAGGGTTTCTCTCTCACACTCTCTCTGCGGAAGGCATCAGTGTTCTAGTAAGTGTGTCAAATATGAGAGGTGCAAGGTCCCCGACAATAATGATGCATTTGGACAGAAAGGAGGAGACATCTGTACCAGCTGGTGTGCTCAGGAACAGAGGCAGGAGAAGTGAAAGGTTTCAAAAACACTCACTATGGGAACTTTCTAGTCAAGTACCAAATTGCAGGACTCAGAACATGAGAAGATTTGGAGCATGTTTTCTTCGGAATGGGGCTTTACTTCAGACATCTGCTAGTTAGTGTCCGTGTAGGAAATGGCCGATTCTAAAGAGATTACGGGTCTGCTGTAAACACCCCCTACTGGCAGGTGTTCAAAACCGGGCCAAGATGTGTTCCTGCCATCGCTTCTGGGTTCCCAGAGAGAGCTGGACCAAGAGACTGTCAAGGCTCATTACCGGCGGTCTGTTTCCTGTATGTTCCAGGAAACCCCATTTTCCAAAGCTGCAGGGCTTTTCATGGTATGGGTTCAAGGATGCTCAGTATCTGAGATTAGTCGCTTGGCACACAGAAACCAGATGAAGATTAGGCATAACTGTTCCATGTCTCCCAATGTAAATGAATCTCAGTCTAGAAAGTAGGAACATTCTTACTTTAAAAATATATATAACTCTTGGCTGTTACTGGCTATTTCAAATTGTAAGAACCCATGGAGGACTCTTACCTCAAGCAGTTGTCCCCACATCCCCCCATGCCTGCCCCACCACCCAGCCCGGCCTGTTACCTCACTGGGTGGGGCCCGTGCTATGCTTGGAGGGAGTTCCAATGTCAGCAGGGGGTGGGGAGCCACTGGCAGGAACTGTGGTCCCCAGGAGCCTCTGAGTGAGGAACCTTGACTACTCATCACACGCCCCAACACACACATATACACCCTAACACACGCACACATATATACCCCCACACACATACACATCCCAGCACCCAACACACACATACCCTAACACACACGCCCACACCCTTATACCCCCACATACACATCTCAACATACACACCCTAACACACACACTCACACCCCAGAACACATGTTCACACCCCAGCACGCACATACACATGCTACACTCACACTCCTGAGTCTTCTCCAGGTGTGAGAGTCACCCAGCTTCTCAGACTGCCCCCTCCAGAGCAAGGACAAGAGGAACGTCTCAGAGGTCTTGGGCTAAATTCTCTCTGACCCCCAGAAGTGTCCCCTCTGGGCTAGGCTGTCCCAAGTGAGGCCAGGAGACAGCATGGCGGCCATCCCCACTCTGCCATCGCTACATTTCCCACGTGCCCTGGTTTTCCTCACTCACGCCATCTGAACCTCTTCAGATCGCACTGCCTGCCTTCACTGCCCATTTTCCTCCTTGCTCCAAGGATGTGTCTCTTTCACTCCTCTTTCACAGGGCAGACAGCCCTGTGCCCAGTGTCCTCACTCCCCTCTGACTGGTCTTGGCGTCCCCATCACGTCCCCTGCCCTCCACTGCCAGCCTCACTCCCTACAGCCTGACCACGTCCTTGTTACTTTCTCCCTTTTTGTTGAGATGTAACTGACACACGGTGCCGTGTGAGTTTAAGGTGTGCTGCGCAATGTCCTGACATCTGCTGTGAAATGACCACAGTGCACAGTGCATTAACAACACACATCACACACACACACACGGAGTGGTTTCCTCGGGATGAGAACCCTTAGGACCTACTCTCTTCACAGCTTCCTTGCACATCATAGGGCAGCATCAGCCACTCTCACTGTGCTGTCGGTGACATCCCGGTGCTTATTTATCTTGAATTCTGTACCTCGGACCCCCTTCCTGCACCTCCCCCTCCCCACCTCTGGTAGCCACAAATCTCATCTCTTTCAGTGAGTTTTTTTAAAGCCTCCACCTCCAAGAAAGATCATACAGTGTCTTTCTCTTAGTTCACTTAGCATAGTGCCCTCAAGATCCATCCATGTTGTCAAAAACGGCAGGAGTTCCTTCTTTTTATGGCTGAGTAATACTTCAGTGTGTGTGTGTGTGTGTGTGTGTGTGTGTGTGTGTGTACGTACACCCACCCCATCTCCTTTCTCCTTTCTCCATTCATCTGTCGATGCTCATTTGGGGCTTCCTTTCATGTCTTGACTGTTGTTACTTCCTCACAACCCTCATGTCCATCCATCTGACACCACAGAACAGCCTTCAGCCCTTCCCACACCCAGAGAACCTGCTACTCTGGGAAACGAGCATTCCCAGGGGAACCAAAAATGCCCGTGAAAGCTTCCCAACTACACTGGGTGCAGAGAGCACAACAGGAGGGGCTGAGCACCTAAGTCCGTGCTCCTCTGACACAGGCATGCAGGGGCAGGGCCAGGAGGTCAACAGCACAGAGAGGGACGGGCAGCAGGGGTGGGGACGAGCCTTGATGACTCGGTAGGAAAGTCCACCCTGTGCACCACATCTGAAGACCCAGTCCTGTGAATTCTGACTCCTACACCCTGATGCAACTCAACTGCTAGGACCCCCAAACCTGGTCTCTGTGAAGCATCTGCAAACCGCTCATTCATCAGCATCACCGGCGCATGCTGTTCTAGGCGGGAAGCACTACCTTCCATTCTAGAAGTCCCTCTCCTCTCCTTTCTAATTAAACGAAAGCTTTATGGGTTTGGGTGCATGGAGTCTGGGGTATTTATGACAAGAAGTAGGCTTAGCTGCCCTGGAGCAGACTAGATGATGAGTGAGTTTATGCAAATGAGCATTCTGATGCTTTGCTATAAAGCATAAATCACGTTAATCACGGGAGCGAACCGCTCGGCACATCGTTCCCTTTGCACGCGGGCTGCGGAGCCGACACAGGAGGCGTCCTTCCTGCCCTAGATGAAGTTCTCTGTGATGGCTGCTAGTGAAAGCAGCGAGCCAGGGAGCATTTCTGTGGCATCTGCAGGCCCCAGCTGCACCTGCCCACCCACCCACCTCGTGGTGCAGTGCCAGAACTCACGCCAGCCACAGGGGCAGAGGGCATCACCTCCCAGACAGCCCAAGGTGGCACCCACATTTACTAACAAAACCCCTGAGAAACCCACCATACAGCAGTTGACCTAAGCACGTGCCTCCCTCACCAGCCTCTTCCGGGGCCGCCCCTCCTGCCCTGTCCTTCATCCCCCCCTTGCCCCTGACCACACTGCCTCTGTGCAGGTTGAGGGTGACATACCCCTGCAGCCTCAGGGCCCCTGGACGAGTTTTGCTCTGAGGCTGTGGCCCGGCCCCTGGGTTAATCCCGATCATCCTCTCGGAACATCGGTCCCTCCCAAACACACCCCAGACCGTGGCAAGTCCTTCCATCTCAAGCTTTCATAACAGCAGATCTTTCCTTCAAGCTCTTAACCCTGTTCATCACCATACGCAGTGTTTTTATAATTATGTTGTTAAGGTATGCCTCTCATGCTAGGGCGTATGCTACCTGGTGGCAGGATTCATATTTATTTATTTTTACAAAACAACACTGTATACTGTATCTAATAGTGCTTGGCACGTGGGAGATACTCAATAAAGATGTAAATATTTGAGAAGTTAATACACAGATGGTAAGCAACACTGCAGTCAGGGGGACCTCAGCAAGACAGAGAGCACAGCCCCATCGTGCAGCTGTGCCTATAGAAACAAGCAGCGAGCGTTTGTAGAGCATCTTGGCTGAGAAAAAGGAAATCTACGGATAACAACTGATACCCAAACTCTGTTCTTAAAAGACTGTATGTACAGCTGACCCTTGAGAAACACAGGGGTAAAGGGCACTGACCCCCTCCACAGAGTTGAAAATCCATGTACAACTTTTGACTCCCTGAAATCTTAACCACTAATAGTGTATCGCTGACCAAAAGCCCCACTGATAAGGTCAGTAGTTGATTAACACAATTTTCTGTGTTCTACATATCATACACCGTATTCTTATAACAAAGTAAGCTAAGAAAATTCTCAGGGGTAAGTGGTAAGCCACCTGGGTGGCTCAGTTGGTTGAGTGCCCAGCTTCGGCTCAGGTCGTGATCTCACGGTTAGTAGCCCCGCATCGGGCTCACTGCTGCTGGTGCAGAGCTCGCTTCGGATCCTCTGCCTCCCGCTCTCTCTCTGCCCCTCCCCCACTCACACTCGCTGTCTTTCAAAAATAAAGTAAAACATTTTTTAAAAAGAAAATCAGGGCGCCTGGGTGGCGCAGTCGGTTAAGCGTCCGACTTCAGCCAGGTCACGATCTCGCGGTCCGTGAGTTCGAGCCCCGCGTCGGGCTCTGGGCTGACGGCTCAGAGCCTGGAGCCTGTTTCCGATTGTGTCTCCCTCTCTCTCTCTGCCCCTCCCCCGTTCATGCTCTGTCTCTCTCTGTCCCAAAAATAAATAAACGTTGAAAAAAAAATTAAAAAAAAAATAAAAAGAAAATCATAAGGAAGAGAAAATACATTATAGCACTATACTGTATATATATATATAAAAAAAAAATCCGTGTATAAGTGGATGTGTGCAGTCCAAACCCATGTTGTTCGAGGGTCTACTGTTTTTTTGTACGGAAGCTTAAGAAAAGGCTGCCTTTTTTGGGTAATTAGTTAGGGCCCTAAAGCAAGTACTGGACAAGCCACACCACCACACCACCCACAGGAGAATGAAAGACACCCGGGGGCAGGTCCCCAGGCCCTGGGAGAAGGATCCAGGGTAGCTGATGACAGAAACCCTTTTCTTGGACCCTGTGGCTAAAGACTGGCACTACGTTCCCGATGGGGAAAGAATAGAAACCAACAGAGCAGCGCATGTTTGTGCTATGATTGTGTAGAACGAGATTTACATGGTTCTCATTGCAGAGCACAAGGAGTAGCGATTCTCAACAAATTCTCCCCTCATCACAGAACATCCTGAGTTGAAGAAGCCCTCTGGATATTCCTAGGTAGGGGTGCCAGAACTCACGGAGTCCGAGCTGGCTTTTAAAATCAAGTCTTTGATGGACAAACCAAAGAAAAAGCCCCGGTCAGAGAATTAATATTAAAGAAGTTTATTTGTGTCTGGGCATGCTACGTATTACCAGAGCCAGTGACAAATGTTTAAAGTGGCGAAACTTTAAAAAACGTGTTTGATGCTTTTCTACGTGAAAGCGTTTTCAAAAACAATAATAACGCCAATAAAAAGAGTATCAGACTTGACAAGGTGGATTACTAAGTGGTTGGAAAACTGTTCCCAGAGGATGCTGATTAACGTTTCCCTCCGGCCCCGGAGGGCACTGGAAGCAGGCCATCCTAGGGCTGGATTTATTCAGCATTTTTAGCTACTATCTGGACGAAGACATTTGAAACCTGCTTATCAAGCCTGCAGCTGCTACGAATCAGAGGGAGGGGTAATAGCTCTCCAGTCTTGGCCACGCCACCTAATCCCCTGGACTTGCCACTTCCTCATCTGTGAAATGGGGATGCTGATGCCTACCTCATAGGTTTCTGTGAGGAGTTAGCTGAATGCATGCAAAGTGAACCAGTAAAACAGTTGGTTTTCATCCTTCACACACAGTGGTGGAATCAGGATTTTAAAAGAGCCTCGAGTTGGGAAAATGGGTTGAAACTAACAATCATTAATACCAGAATAAAAGGGGAATCCTGCATTTAATGAAAGAAAGAAAAAGACTCTCGAAAAGGATCCACACAGAATCCATAACACAGGCAGAAAACAAATGAATGGCAAAAAAAAAAAAAAACCCAAAAACCAAAAACCAAAAAAACCAAAATATCCCAAAATAAAACATCGAAAAATAAACTTGGAATAATGTCACCAAATCTGTTCTTCCAAAAGACAACTGTGCCATTTGCAGAACCTTGATTCAGGCTTTGCTGAGTCAAGCAATCCTAGGAGTTAAAGGAAGGGGCGTGGTCCACAACCTCAGCACCATTCCCCGTGAACCGACTGCAGCAGGCATGTCACTGCAAATGTATTCTGTGGTGTCCTATCTCATCACCATTGGATTTGTTTAAAGTAATCTGAGTTGCCTTCAGAGTAAACCTGTGTATAGGCAAAGGTTACTGAAAACTCAGAATGGGAGAGATCAGACTTGGCAGTGCGCCAGAGATGGGCTTCTGGAAGTTTCTACCGGCCGGCCACTGCCACCCTCATCCAGCACGAGTCCTGCAGTCAGGCCAGATACTAACCTCCCTTTCTCGCCAGTTCACAAGGGGTGTCTTCTTCTTTTACTGTAAATTATGAAAATAGATTCTTGGTATGAAGATCTGAATGAATTCTATTTTATTTACTTGATCTCTTCCAAAAATGATTGGTTGTTTTCTTTTGTTTACCTCTTCTGCCTCTCCAGAGCAGAAGGACTGCTACCCTCAAGATGGGATTCAGTCACGGCTCATCCATCCCGGGTCAGGGGCTGCAGGAGGGAGTCTAGCGCCTGGCTCTGGGCTCTGCCGGTTTCTGACTTCTAAGATGGTTCCAGTTTCCAACACTCCCTCCTGGGCCTGTCTGAGACCTCAAGCTCTGAAGCTCCTTTAACACAACAAAAGCCAAACCATGAAGGGGGTGGAGAATGAGCCCAACCCCCGACTCTGGAAGGCCAGCACTGTTCTCTGAAATGATGGACCGGAGGGACAGGACCAGGAAATGGGGCCTTGAGCCCTATCCTTGCTGTGACCCTAAGCACATTTCTTAACCCATTGAGACCTGACAGTCTCGTCTGTAACACGAGAGGCTGCGGCTAGCTCAATTTTATGGTTCTCTCTAGTTCTGAAAACCTATCATCTGTTGACTGCTTGGCACACAGTAGGTTAGCCTCCTGGGGATTTATGGACATCCACTCCCCACCCCAGCCCCGCCGATGGTGGCAGAGACGAGTTAAAAAGCATGAAATGTTCAAGACTAGGACTGTCAGGGAAGCTTTATAGCTTCTAAAAACGTCTTCTATCTTTCTTCATTATCTGATTCACAGAACCTAATTTAATGGTGAAATTCCGGAACGGCATGCCAGAACCTCCGACTGTGACATGAAAGATGGTCATCTTGGGCACAGGGCTCAGTTATGAATGACTCTCCATATGTTCAAGCGCTCTGTCATTTGCCTCCAGCTGTTTATACATCACACCGAGGCACAGGAGAGGTACCAGGAACAAACCGTCAACAACAAAACAATACCAGTTCATGCAAGGGTTTTCGAGACAAAATTGCTACCCCTGCCGCGTAACATTCCCCACTGCAAACCTGCTATCTTGGGTGGAACCACAGGGACTTGCCAATCTTGTAGATCAAAAGTGGCAGCCTATTAATAGTTTCATAAAGTTACATCCACAAAGATCCCTGAAGGCAGGGAAAGTGGGGCTGTAGAGGTCTTCCTCTGAGTGTGGTGACAAGAGGAAGGAGATAGCCACCCAACACAAAGCCCGGACACACAGATCATAAACGCCTCTTACGTGGCGAGAGGACAATTATGGAAGAGCCTTCTGGAAGTGTTAGAATTAGGCGAGAATTCCTAAGGAAAAACACGAATTCCTTACTTCTAAGAGTTAACAAAGATGAATAAAGAAAATGACAAAGTCACACAAACCCATCAGTTTAAAAAGTTTGTAAAAATTTGATGTGCTTCTGGTGCGGCCACTCTGGAAAACAGTGAGGGGGTTCCTCAAGAAATTAAAAACAGAACTACTCTATGACCCAGCAATTGCACTACTAGGTTATTATCCAAAGGAGATTCGAAGGGGTACAGTCAGCCCAATGTTTATAGCAGCACGATCCACAATAGCCAAATTATGGAAAGAGCCCAAATGTCCATCGACTGATGAATGGATAAAGAAGATGTGGCTTATATATACAATGGACTACTACTTGGCAATGAGAAAGAATGAAGTCTGGCCATTTGTAGCAACGTGGATGGAACTGGAGGGTATTTTGCTAAGCGAAATAAGTCAGAAAAAGATAAATATCATATGATTCCACTCATATACGGAACTTAAGATACCAAACAAATGAACATAGGGGAAGGAAAGCAAAAATAAGATAAAAACAGAGAGAAGACAAACTGTAAAAAACTCTTAAATACAGAGAACTGAGGGTGGATGTTGGAGGGGGGATGGGCTAAATGCATGATGGGCATTAAGGAGGACACTTGTTGGGATGAGCACCGGGCATTATATGTAAGTAATGAATCGCTAAATTCTATTCCTGAAATCATTATTACACTCTATGTTAACTAACTTGGATTTAAATAAAAATAAAGAAACAAATAAATATTTATAAGCAGAAAAAAATTTTGATGTGCTTGATTATGAAGCCAGCAGACAGGTAAACAGAGAGATGGAGAGAGACAGTGTCCTATTATATCCTTTGAACCCTGTATCCAGCTATGCCTGAAGCCTGACACCCTAGATTTTCCAGTTACATGCGGTAAATTTCTTCCTATTAAAACATATTCACACACATACACCACATAAACAGCGATTATGATACAGATAAAAGCTTATGATGCTAGACCAAAGTGTCTTAAACTTACTGAGCTGAATCACAAGAGGTAGGACCCACTTCCCATCAAAAATTGAAGCAAGCTTAAGCTTCTAGTCTGATTCACAAACCCATGAGGTGAAGACCCAGGTAGCTGCAGAGATGAGCTGTTTATCTAAGATTCTGGGTGAAAGAAGAAAATAAATCTGTGTCCTGTCAAAACAGGAGAAATGACAGGGAAGCTTCTCACCTCCAGAGACTGGGCCAGCACGCTGGTGTCCAACGGAGAGCCGAGAAGGGCAGAGTCAGGCTATTCCATAATCGGGTCTCCAGAATGTGAGACAGGAGCAAACTTATTATGCCCTCCTCACAGGCACGAAGCTGGAGGTTGGGTGGGGTGTGTAAAACTGCCCAGGCTGAGAACTAAGGCTGGATTAAAATTATCAAGCTGCCATCAAGTTAAAGCTATTAGAACATTCCCATGTTACTTTAATAATGAAAATATCAGACTACAAACAAGTTTGGTCTTTCCTGAGCCAGTCAAACACGTGCAGCTGTGTGACACACGAAGCAGGCCATCTGCTCGTCGTGGCCTCGGCCCCCCTGCCTGCGTTCCGCTCTTATAATTTATCTACTTTGGCAAATAAAGACTGATTTTAATTTACAGCCAAAATTGGCGGCATGGGCAAAGGGCACATTGGAACCAAAAAATGTTTTGCTTTTTGCCACCTATTAGTCACCACTTGCAAATCAATATTCAGTGTTCACCTCATCCGTGGCTGTCGACAACCAGAAGAAAATTGTGAACCGCTCCCCATCCAGACCGATGATGCATCGTGCCATTATCCCGCGAGTTCATATGAGATTCAGCGGCTGCTGTCTTACCTGACAAATATGCCTTCAGAATCCAGGCGCGGGCACGTTACTTTCAGACTCTGTGGCTAGGACCTTAACATAATTTATGCTCCCAAGTCCCTCACTGCCACTTCTGTGTGTGCAGCTTGTGAGTTGGGCTAGAACGATAAAGAAACCAGAGTGGTTCTCTTCTTTCCCAGCCCGTCGCAGAACTGGCTTTGCACCTTCCTCCCCTCCCGAAGCCATCTCTTACATACAAAGTGCCTCCTCTGTGCCCTGCGACAAGTCAGCCACTGGGAAGATGGAGATGAATGCGACACGCGTCTTTTGAGTTGTTCGACTTCTTTGCTATTCACAGGAAAGAGCAGGAAGAGAATGAGAAGAGGTGCTAGGAAGTATTCTAAAATGACTGAAAGTGCGGGTGTGGAATTAAAACCTACCGAACAAAGAACGCTGATGCCGTAAGCCCATGGATCAATCGCGGAAACGTCAGCTGCTAATATCTGCTGAGTGCTCATTTTGTGCCATGCGCTTTGCTAAGATTTATCTCATTTGGGGCACCTGGGTGGCTCAGTCGGTTGAGCGTCCGACTTCAGCCAGGTCACGATCTCGCGGTCCGTGAGTTCGAGCCCCGCGTCGGGCTCTGGGCTGACGGCTCAGAGCCTGGAGCCTGCTTCCGATTCTGTGTCTCCCTCTCTCTCTGTCCCTCCCCCGTTCATGCTCTGTCTCTCTCTGTCTCAAAAAATAAATAAACGTAAAAAAATTTATAAAGATTTATCTCATTTAATCCTTCTTACAACCCTATGTGGCAGGTAGTGTTACTAAACCCACTTCAGAGATGGGAAAGCTGGTGCTCAGGAAAGTTTAAAAATCCCGTGTCTCAAACAAGAGACCTCAAAGCGATGCGGTTGCAGCACAGCCCTGTTTGACTCCAGAATCCAAACTCTCACCTGCTACGCGATACTGCACTCACCGTACTCCCAAACTTACACCCAGCCAACTGGGGACATGCGGTGTTCCTCAAGATGAATTTTCAAAATGAGTTTCAAAACAGGTAAGAGGTATCTTTCCTGAAGTGACAAACAAGTAAAGAGAAACGAATCCGATGGAGGCCAGGGCGCGCAGGAGGGCCTCTGAATGCAGACCTGTGAGGCTGCCGTCACCAGCGGCATCAGGCCCGGCCCGCAGTGCAGGCAGTCGGGTCACTGGCAAGTGGGGTGATCTGCGCAGGTGCACCGCGGTGGGCAGCCCTCACCCCCGCCCCTGACCACACCGGCCGGGGTTTCTCCCCTCAGCACGGAGACAGAAGAGCCGCCCGGGTCTCTATGGGGCCACTAGCCTCAGATCAAAAGTCAAGAAATTACTTCCTGGCGCGGCTCCGCCATGCAAAAACGTTTTTACCAACAAGGAAACGGGAGAGCCGTGAGGACAGGGAGAGGAAAAAAGCATCTGGCCGAGGCTGGAAAGGGTCACCCAACTGAGCCCAACTTCTGGCCAAATGTGATACCCTTCCTGGTGACAACTCAGGACAGTACCCTAAGTTACACAAAGCTACCAGAGGGAAGCAGGCCTGGCGGCAGAGACAGAATTAGTAATGGTACCCATTAGAGGGAGCGATGGCAGCCAATTCAAAACCGGCCTTTTGTTCCTGCACTGGTAGTTATTTTCTGGTCTCTGAGAAGCCAAATAAAATTAAAATGCACCATTAATAACAAAACAATACTTTACAATCCCTCTTTCCCTTCCAGAGACCCATCAGTGACTGCATCTGATCAAAGCTGAATTATTAAATGTCTATAGATTAATCCCATAACTCTCAAGGGCCTGGAGTTTGTAATTTCCCTGAAAAAAAAACAGACACAATCTACACCGTGAAAAATTTAATTGCACTTTAATTACCAGTTAAGCTGAATAGCATGAGATATGGGTGCCTTCAATTTTTAATAGTCATTATGATTCCAAGAGAATTTTGAAGGGAAATAATTGAATCTCTTGGGAGTATTCTCTTCTTCTGCACTGCCAAAATCAAAATGAGAATGGGGGAAAAAAAAAAAAAAAAGGAAAGGGTGATTCAAATTCTTCCAGATCATAACCCAGGACGGCCCCCAGCAATAATAAACTGGCCGCTCCCAGACAGCTGCAGCGTACGTTTTCGTGATATGCTAATACCGAAATGCGTCTCCCGCAGTTGAGTTCTGCTACATTAAACAGATAAAGGCTCTTGGCTGGGGTGTTTCTTCGCTTTCTGCAAATCAGGTCCAAAGATGCCATACTTGTTTCTTTGTTTCTCAGAGGTAGACACCAGTGTGGGCATGTCCCCCTGAGCCCCACAACACACGCATCCACGCTCACACGCGCACAGATACACACACACATTCTCCCACCTGTTTCCACGAGGCTTCCAAAATACCAGGCTACAGGGAAA
The DNA here is from genome assembly GCF_007474595.2 of Lynx canadensis. Lineage (NCBI taxonomy): Eukaryota > Metazoa > Chordata > Mammalia > Carnivora > Felidae > Lynx > Lynx canadensis. The sequence continues at coordinate 4,218,505 of NC_044319.2, read as the reverse complement.
CGGGAAGGAGGTGACCGCACTGGGCGAGTCTCAAGCAAAATGGAACTTGAAGGCCTTGGCGAGAACTCAAAAGGATAGAAGAGGCTTGGCCTTTGACCACTTCCATTTTCTCAGGGAGCTGACTGACTCAGGAGAGGGCAGGCCTCCTGAGAGCTGGTGCAGGAACAGGGCGGGAAGAGACCACTTCTCCCTTTCCTCAAGTGCTTGCAGGCCTTTAAAGCTTCCTGAGGTTCTCGAGGTGTTCGCTGGCTGTGTGTCTGTGTCCGTCTGTCTCCGTCTACACTGCAGGATGCCTCAGCCTCTTTTTGGGGATGCTGTCCCACCCCAGTACAGGGCTTTCCATATGGAGAGAAATCGGGCTGTGTTTATAAAAAGTCAGGCTGGGGGGCACCTGGGGGGCTCAGTCGGTTGAGCATCTGACTTCGGCCCAGGTCATGATCTTGTGGTTCACAAGTTGAAGCCCCACGTCGGGCTCTGTGCTGACAGCTCAGAGCCTGGAGCCTGCTTCCGATTCCGTGTCTCCCTCTCTTGCTCTCTTTCAAAAATAAATAAAAACATTAATGTTTAATTTGAGAAAAATAATAAAAAGTCAGGCTGGGGTCACATGAGACCCTTCACGAGGCTCCGAACAACCGAGCTCTGTCTTGCCACTGTGGTCGTTACCAGCAGATCCATCACAAGCGCACTCCTCAGTATTAGTGAACGTCTGGTACTTGGACTGCAAGTTCATCTGTCAGGCGAGTAAGAACAAAACGCTGTGCAAAGCCATCTGCCACTTTTCTCCTCTCCGGCTGTGCACCCATTTCCTCTCCCCCACCACCTCCACCCCTCCGCCAGACCCGTGCCAACATGCAATGCTGGACTGACTGGGCTTTGCGGTGATCTGCACGCATTTCTTGCGGGGACCCGACACCGGGTGGATCTGCAACCATCCTGCCACGTGGTTCCCAGTCCACAGGGGAGCGGTGCAGGCCCCCGCTTCCGGAACCCAGCGGGTTCAGGAGCAAAGAGCAGTGCTCTTCCAGCTCTGTGCACCAGTCCTTAGAGGGCGCCCTTGTCGAGGCACCGGCTGCGGGCTCCCTCGTGGCGACAGCTAGTCCCACAGACACAAAATACTCAGGCTGGCGAGACAGAGGGGGATCTTCAGGCCGCTATTCTCCAGGTTACCAAGTGAAGCCTGCAGGTTTGCAGTGGTCAGGAAGCAAGACTCGGCACACGTCCCAGCTCAGGCACGTCTGGCTCACAGGACAACAGGGCACCCTGAGAACGAGAGCCAGGCCGGCACAGAGGCCGGTCCCAGAGCCACACGGCTCCGTTTGATTCCCTGGGGACAAGGGCCTGACACCTGGTAGCAGAAGTTCCTCTGTACGCTAACAGTGTATCATGTGCGAGCACTGGGAGGAAACCGTGTGGATGGTGAGCCCTCTCCCTCTCAACTTCACAAAGCCTGAAGGTAAGGAGAACCTCTAGGTAGCTGACGTGGAGGTGCCCCGCTCACTACGGAAGCCAGGACTGGGTCTCAGAGGGGCAGACCTAGGTCATCAATGCTTTGTGGACACTATGCGTTTCACCAACCAGAGGCCAGTCTCATGAAGGTTAACCCTTCTCCCTGCTCCCTGGGCAGACGGAGGCCCGGCCTCCCCGGATTCATGCTCTCCGGGTTCATGCCAGGAGAGCACAGCTTCCGAGCGCACCTTTTTTTAAAGTCTGTTTATTTATTTTGAGAGAAGGAGAGAACATGGGCGTATCCATGCACGCGCAAGGGGGAGGGGTAGACAGAAAGGGAGAGAGAGGGAACCCCAGGCAGGCTCCACACTGTCAGCACAGAGTCCGACGCGGGGCTCCATCTCACGGACCATGAGCTCATGACCTGAGCTGAAACCCAGAGTCAGACCGTCAGGCTACCGAGCCACCCAGCTGCCGCCAGAGCCGCATTTTGGGGGCCAGCACTACCTCCCCTGCTGGGTGCCAAGGAGAGGCCCCTCGCCCAGCAGGCTAGGAGGGGCTGTGGTGGTCCCGCGCTCACAGAACCGAGAATCCAGAACTTCGAGAGCCCCTCGAGCACGAGAAGCGCTCACGGCACAGCAGCCTGTCCCGAAGACCTCTCCCCTGGGGAATCACCGCCCACAACCACGGTGGTGGGGGGCTTCCATTCTGAGTCTCCCCAGACGCTCCTCACTCCGTTCCCAGAAACGCGAGCGGGTTGATGCAACGACGGACCAGCCGCCGTGCTGCTGACGGCCCGTGTTTTCAGGAGCATCGAGGCGGTGTGTGCTGACAGAGCAGAATTTAGGTCCGGGAGGATGGAAACCAGAGAGCCGTTACAGCTGGTGCGTGTGCAGCTGTGTAAGCCCTGGGGTCGGGCGTCCAAATGCGGGCACCCGAGTGGCTCCGCCGGGAACGTGGAGGGGGCACGCTGGAGCGGAAAGCAGGCATGGTGGCAACAGGGTGCTGCAGAGGGGCTCAGCTGCCACAGCCGAGGGAGACGGAGGGAATGCAGACTGGAGACGACGACCTAAGCACCAGAGCAGGTGGTTCAGCAGCTACCGAGGCTACCAGACATTCCGGCCGAGGCCCCAGTGCAGATTCTCTGGACAGTGTTTTCTCACTTCCCTTGGGCTGGTCTCCGAAAAGAGGGCTGGTCCCTCCCGGAGTTGCAGAAGAGTGAAGGCTTCATTTCAGCGGTCACCCTCGGGCACATCACCGAGGCTCACCCCTGCGGCCCCTCCGCTTTCCTGGTGTGACGCAAACGAACACTGCGGCAGGTAAACAGAGTGCCGCCGCGCCGAGTACGGTGTTTATTTATAGACCAAACACCTGCCGTCAATTTAAACAGTAGTTATCTAACTTGAAAGTTGAGCAAGAGACTGAATGCACCCTTGAAGCAAGTAATTTCCAAGCAGCAGTTCATGTATACAGATGTGTTTAAAGCCTACTTCGGGATGCTGTAATTATCATCAAAAAGACAGATTCCATTAAATATCTGTTATGCTTTTAGTATCTGTACTCCCAGACAGATCTGCAACACTGGGGTTTCTTAACACTATACTTTTAAACATTATTTCTTTAAAGGACCGGGGGCTTAGGATATGCAGAATTTGGAGAACTGACCGATCAGAGGTTTCTGCAACAGTGAATGAGACAATTTGGTTGTTCCTGTCATTTTGCCTTTGCAACCACAGTTCTGTTCCCAGCCTCTCCCCCTACCAGATACACAACAGACTCAGTATCTGGAGAAAGCCATCTTCCTAAACACAAAGAATGAAGAGTAAACAAATCTCTAACCACAAGCAACTAGTAAGCATCACGTCCCGAATGTTAAAAATTAGGGGACGTGCAGTATTGGTGCTCTATGGGCATTATTCCGTTAGCACTTTCGATGAACTGTGTGGGAGGCTCGGGTTGTTGTCTTCATTTTGCACATAAGGGAAACTGAGGTTAAGTACGCTGTCTGAGATCGCTCAGCTCCTAAGTGGAAGGATTTGGATTTGAGTGTGCATTGGCCTGGCTCCGAGGCACCGTTCTTTCCACTATGTCACACGAGCTTAGAAAATGCCCCTTCTTCTTGGCATACGTTGTTTCAAAATTGATTTTCTATTTACAGGGGTAAGGAAGGTCATTCTGGAAGTAGGCGATGACTACTTTCCATGGCTCGAGGCTGGCTTGACTTCGGGACGTGATGCAGACCACGGACACAATTCAGCTGCAAGTGACATCAGTCAGTCACGTGTGTGGGCAAGTCGTTTACTTTTGTGGATCTTTCTTCTCTTCCAGAACATTGTAAAATGTGTTAGAGGACTTTTAGAGTCCCTTTTAATTCTAAAATTCTGTTTACCTCTGAGTCAATACGCTCTGCACCGATGAGGACCGACTGGTACTCAGAAGGGCCTAGACCAGTTCAGTTGCCAAACGTGCCATCCGTCCTCATGCAGAAGACGTTCCGTGATCCCCCCCCTCCACCAGGCACCACGATTGCCGTTCGACGAGCGGATGGGCACCGAGCGAGCACAGTTTTGCACACACTGGTACCACACTCTGTGGGAGGGTGTGCTGAGCGCCTGGTCAGCGCCTTCCTTTATGACCACCATAACACCTACAGCCTCATTCAACCCCAAGTGAGGGACGTGCGTTTTCTGGGAGGACATGCTCTGGGTCAGTCTAGGGGACCATCACCTTGTCGGAGTAACCGGACAGAGAACATTTCTAGTCGTTCGGCATGAATGAGAAACTCCCCTAGTGGGAGGAGCAAACAAGGAAAGAGGTGCTCACCCGGAAGAGCGGGGTGAGAGGGCAGCGCATCGTCATTCATCAGGATATCATCTTTTCTGTGCTGTAAAAACTGTTGCAACTGAGCGAATCCCATCCGATGGGCACGGCACAGTTCGATCGGAGCAAGGAACAGAGACCTGGCTGGGGTGAGGAAGAGGAGGAGTGGTAACCAGCCTTCTCCCTTGAAAAGGTCCCCTCAGGTGAGATGTACCAGGGTCCACACACAACCTGAGAGGCAAACCCCCCTCCCAGGTGAAAGGTCAGCAGCGGCCTCAAGATGAGAGTTAAATGAATCCAACCCTTGAATGAGGGAGGCTGCCAGGCAGAAGAATCACATCTTATAGATGGCAAGGAAGGAAGCCATTCCCTAGCCTAAGGGGATTTGGGACAAGTACAGGAGTAGTAATGAGCTGAAAAGAGATAACCAACAAAGATTTAACCAAAGAGATAACCAACAAAGGGCAAGTCCCATCATAACTGATCTATTCACCTTTACAGCAAGGCTAAGGACTGGGTGGGTATGGGCCAGCCCATCAGAGTTTCCTGGGATTTTTAAAAGCCCCACAGAAGCCCGGCCAGGAAGACCAGGAAGCCAGGGAAGCTTCCGGAAACCACAAAGAACCCGACCGGCGGAGGAGTTGTCCCATGAAAAAGGCACGACTTAGCATTTACGTTGTCCTTTCATTAGGGTGACTCCATGGACACTTAGCTATGGGCAGATGAATCATTGGTAAGAAATGAGCTGAAATATTACTCGTTGCTTTTCGGTGATGGGATTGATTGTGGGTTTCTTCACGGCTTTCCCTTGCACATTAAAAAAAAACCTGTAGGAATTTGACAGCGTTAACTTTTATAATCAGAAAAAAAAAAGGGTGGGGAGAAATAAACAGGAGGCCCACTGTTGTCCTTACACACTGTGGGAGCTACAAAAATGAAGAACAGAAGTCAATGTCAGTGCAAAGCCTGTCTTGCGAAGAAGTGAAACAACGACTATTCAGTGAACTATTGACTACGGTTTGAACTGCAGTTCTGAGGGAATTCACTCGTGTTTCTGGTAGCCTCCTGCTCGGAGTAAGAACAATTTAATAATGTCATTGTAGTTCTGTCCAATTATCCCAGCCACTGTCTTCACAGGAATATGAGAAAGTTATGGTGGAAAAATCTGTGAGGCAGCAACAAGTGTAAGCACAGATAGAGCTCGGCTCTAAAAAAAAAAAAAAAAAAAGATTCCTTCTTTCTTGATCTTTTCATTTAATTGGGGGCAAGGAGAGAACTCATCTGAAAGCCTTGTCCTTCTGGTACTGAAGGCAGGCAGCCCCAGGGACCAGAGAATGGATGCCGCTGCAGGATTTCATGTAAATGTTTGATTTACATGTTTGATCTCCTGTGCTGTGTGACTGGCACCGGGGAGGAGCCGCTCTTTCTAAGGGATCTGAGGTCACCTCGCTGGTGCCAGGTCTGGCAGGGATATGGACGAGGGAGACTTCAAGACCTTGCACCGGACAGAACTGTCAAATTCCCAGCCGGTGTGTTTTCACAGCCTCTAGATCTTCAGGAGCGACCTTACAGCACGGATGTGATCACATGCAAAGTCTCCTCGCTGCTCCCAAGGCACGTTCCTCACAAAAGGGCCTTCGGTCAGCGCTCGAGATGAATGGAGGGTGAAGTAAGCACACAGAGGCCATCGGGTTGAAGAAGGCCAGCGCAGGACAGGGGCCTAGATCCCTGTCCACATCTCCAGATTCAACCTCTAAGGAAGACGACTCTGAGGCAGGCCAGGCAACTCCTGCTAGCACGGTGGGATCTTCCATGCGAGAGGCAGGAGCTGCTCCTGTCCGTGACCCCCGCCGGACCCAGGGCCTCGCAGGCGCAGACGCTCGGAAACCCTGTGGGCTTCCCAGTTGTGGAAACTGTAGTTTGGGATGTGCTCCAGCCTGCCCTCCAAAGTCATAAATGGATTCAGAACTTGGTGGCAGAAACCTGCGAGCCCAGTGTTGCTTGTTGCCCATGACTGCAAGAGGCCAAACGTCTCGGCCGGAGAAAAACAGGAGCCCGCACAGGAAGCTCTCGTAAACAAACAGGACACCGTGGTGGCTGAGCCAGGATCACTGCTGGCTAACTCAGCTCGAAGTGGTCCCCGCCTGCACCCCAAGGGTGCCTCCGGACGCTGCAGTAGACCCGCTCTTGTCCTGCACGCCCCATCCGCGGCCACGCAGTCCCTCTCTTTGCTCTGATTTTTCTCGAAGTGTAACTTGGGGACAACCCACATTAGGACGGTTGGGAGCTAGTTACACACACATGGATCCCAGGCCAAGTGAGGTTTTCCAGCCGTAGGGCCTAGACGGTCTGCGTGCTTGATCCCCAAGTGATCCTGGTGCATCCCCCCCGGAAGTACTCTCAGCCCACTGTCATGGCATCCAGGTGAGTGTGAGAGAAACGAGTCTGTCCCTGCAGTCCCTCCTCGGTGTCACTGCTGTCCTGCTCGACGGCGTTACAACACCCTCCATAGAGGAGGGCGGTGACAAAAGGGATTTCTTTAGCCCTTTACAGTTTACGAAGTTTGTCACTGCATCAACCCCCCCTTACAGGGAAGTGAGAATCCCCATTTTCACAAACTCAGAAATTACAGGCCCTAAAAATGTCACGCAGCCTGCTGGGAAACAGTGGGGGTTGAGGCCTTGGGCCTGGGTTTGTGATTCCATATCTGACGCCTCTTCCATTCCCCAGAGCTGCCTCTGAGCACCTGGGTGCCTGCCCCGCAGCGCGTGCCTTCTCTGGGCGGCTGCGTAAGTGGCAGCCGCGATCCTCGTAAAGGGGCAGCGCAACTCCGTGGAAGAAGGTGGGCCGGAGCACCTCTGATACTGTGGTCACGGCCTGGGGGTGTCGGGGAGGAGTCAGTGTGTCCCGTGAGGCTCAGAGAGCAACAACGGTTCCCGGAGCTCCTGCCACAGTCAGCCTCTCGCACGCATCTGTCGCAGGAAAGCCAGAATTTTCTCCAGATGGGTTATAACTGAGCATCTATCGACACAGAAGGGAAAATCGAGGCTGTCTCAGTGCAGACGGCAGTGCTACAGACGGCGCTCCTTGGAGGCACAGCACCGTCACCGTCAGCCCAGGCCGTGGGGCTTGCGCTCCTGCTGGCCGTAACCAAGCTGGCTGACAGGGCGCTCAGACACCCTTCAGAACGGGAAGATGGAAGCAGCGAGCCCCTGCAAGGCCAGATGTAACCCTTCCAAGGTGACCTCTGCCATGAGGGCTCCTCTTCAGCCAGGCAGAAAAAGCCGGAGCCTGCTGCCTCGGTCCCAGGGGCTCAGGGCTTCACCGCCGACGCTGCGCTGTTGTGGCGTCCTCTGCATGGCGCTCGCTTCCCCAGCTGAGGACGAGGACTCACCAGCAGTCGTTCTCTACTGCGATCCCGCCGGCCTCCAGGCCACCGCCACCCACCGCCCCCCCAGCGTGGCTCCTGTACCGTCCCCCCTTGCACTTGGCCTTCTATGCCTCCCCTGACTCTTCAATCAGAAGACATCTTCACACGTGTGGCATAGAGCTCATTTGTATAAAATCCTCCAGCAAAAGACTGCCTTCAAGTCTCTACTGAACAGGGTGGAGTCAAAGTGAGGGCCTAACAGACACAAGTGGACAATGGTGACGACAGGCTCCCTGCTGCGGTTCCTGTCAGTCCAGGGTGGGTGGTGCAGAGCGCTCAGACACCATGAGAGCGACCGGGGGCCGGGGGGGGGGTCTTCATTCCCTGCCTCCTCCATCACCACATCCTCTGCCTGCTGCCCCACAGGCACAAGAGCCGGGTGAGGGAGACCGCGGTTCTTTGGTGCGAGACACAGAGTGATGGAGGCTTTAGGAGAATGGGGCTGGATAAGGAAGCAGGAAAGGGAACACAGCTAGTTAGACGAATGGCATTTATCTTCTTTCTTTCCCTTTAAGATAATCTTATTTTTTACATTTTTAATGGAAGTATAGTTGACATACAATATTAAATGTCACAGTGATTCAACAATTATATGTGTCACAATATGTTCACCACAGTACGTGCATTGCAGTATTATTGACTGTATTCCCTGTGCTGTAGATGTTGCATCCCCGTGATTTATAAACTTTATAACTGGAAGTTTTTATCTTTTTAAGTTTATTTATTTATTTTTTCAGAGAAAGAGAGAGAGAGAGAGTATGAGCAAGGAGGGACAGAGAGATACAGGAAGAGAAAGAATCCCAAGTAGGCTCTGGCCTGTCAGTGCAGAGCCTGATGTGGGGCTTGAATTCATGAACCATGAAATCATGACCTGAGCTGAACCAACGGTCAGACACTTAACCGAATGAACCACCCAGGTGTCCCGGAAGTTTGTGTTTCTTAATCCCCTTCAGCCAGTTCAACTGTGCCCCCCCCCCCCACTCCTTTGGCAGACACCCGTTTGTTCTCTATATTTATGAGTCCATTTCTCTCTTTTTATTGTTGTTGTTCATTTGTTTTGTGTTTTAAATGCCACATATAAGTGAAATGACATGGTATCTATCCTTCTTTGGTGTATTTACTTAGGTCCATGCATGTTGTCGTAAATGGAAGATTTCATTCTTTTTTATGGCTGAGAAATATTCCCTTGTGTGTGTGTGTGTGTGTGTGTGTGTGTACCCCCAGGTACACACACACACACACACACACACACACACACACACTGCATCTTCTTTATCTTAGCATAACAGTGAGAGGAAAAAGAAATAAAAGACATCCAAACTAGTAAGGAAGAATTAAAACTGTCTACAGATGACATGACACTCTATATAGAAAACTATACAGATTCCACCAAAAAATGATTTGATCTAATAAATTCAGTAAAACTACAGGATACAAAATCAACATAGAGAAATCTGTTGCATTTCTGTACACTACTAATGAAATAGCAGAAAGGGAAATAAATCAAACAATCCCATTTATAGTTGTATCAAAGCAAATAAAACACCCAGAAATAAATTTAACTAAAGACCTGTAAACTGAAAACTGTAAGTCATTGGTGGAAGAAATCAGAGGTGACACAATAAATGCAAAGATATACCATGCTCATGGATCAGGAAAATTAGTATCGTTAAAATGTCCATAATACCCAAAACAATGTAATTCTATCAAAATACCAATAGTGTTTTTCACAGAACTAGAACAAAACATCCTAAAATTTGTATGGAATCACAGAAGACCCTGAAGAGCCAAAGGACAATTTAAAAATCCTTATTTTTTCTCTTGCCCTTTATCTCTGCTTCTTTCCTAAGCTTGTTTGTGCTTGAGCCCTCCCTCCCTCACTGGCGCAGGCTGGCACTGTCTGTCTGTCTGTCTGTCTGTCTCTCTCTCTCTCTCTCTCTCTCTCTCACACACACACACACACACACACACACACACACACACTCCTTCTTCTGAGGCTGTAAGCATCTGTGCATGGACAAGCACACCTTAGGAAGGCATGAAGGGGAAATAAAAGCATGTATCCTTCAAAACAAACATCTAAGTTTGGGCTGCACATTACTGCAATTTCTTGGGCCAACTGCTTCATCCAGGCAAAGCTCCCGTCCATGTCAACAGTCTCGGCGCGATTTATCAACTTTGGCCACGTGGACAATTTTCATAGATGTGCATTCAAGAAGCTCTCGCTATTCCTCCTTCCACTTCTCTCCTCCGTGACCTTCTCTCCTCTGCTTCCCCCCCAAGCCATTCACTTCCATTGTTGAGGGACCTTGAAGAGAAGCCTGTGACACAGGGAACTCTGCTCTCCTACTCTGCTGACAAGAGGACCAGCAAAACAATAAGGGTGCCAGCTGAGCAAAGAAACGGGACGAACTCCCCGACTCTGTACCAACCTCGTTCCGGGATAAGACTGCACTCTACCACACACTCTGGCAGGGCGCCGGGCGCTACGGGGGAGGCGAGGCTCCCGGGTTCAGCCTGTCACAGCTGACTGCGTGAGGGAGAGCGGCGTGCTGCCAGAAACGCATGGTGTGGGGGACGCGTGGCCAAGGGGGTGGCAAGGCATCAGCTCCTCACACTCAGGGACCCACAGGGCCCGGAGAGCACATGAGCCTCCTCTCCCACGCAGGGTGACAAGGAGCTGTGGCTTCTGCCCCTGGCATCACGGCAAGCCCGGGAGCAGCGTCTGGAGGGCATGGCGCCCACTGCTCCCGAGGTGGGCGGACACGGGCAGCAGCACCTGGCACAGGCCTGGCACGGTCTCCTCACAGCTCCCTGGCACTTTACATAGTTGGCAGTTGGTCCGGACAGCAGTCACCGTTTGGGCCCAGAGTATGGAAGAAGGGGCGGGCTGCGGCAGAGCATCTCGTCCACACTGGGCACCGTCTACATGCCGGCTGTAGAGATGGATGTGGAGACGAATGCGTGAAAGGGCAAACAAAAGGAGGCATTGTTCTCTCGTGCAAGCTGAGCACTAACCAGCTTGAAAATGAAGACCACCAGGTGACGAGCAGGGACCTGGATACATCACCCTTAGGGGGACACCATAAAAGGCACGCCCACACACGAGAATACAGCTTTGCCTCCGGCCAGACGTCGCAGGAAATTCTACCTTCTCTCTCAGCAACCCGTGCCACCGTTTGGTATCCATCACCCTCGGGAAGCTTCTTCCATTTTCCTGCTTTCTCCCAGACTCAGCGGCCCCCAGCAGCTCCCAACAACCTCCTCCAGAAGGCTCCACACCTTCTGTCTGCAGTTTAGGGGCCTCATCAGTCATTCTTGCCTCTCCCTGTCCCGGATCTAGGAGATTCGACCACTGGTAAGTCCCTGGGACGAGTCCTCTTCCTGGCCCGCTGGCAGCCGGCTGCCTGCACACGGCAGAGAGCTGGCTCTCTGGTCTCTCTTTAAAATCTCACCACGAGGACCCCACTCTCATGACCTCTTCTAAACCTATCACCTGTAAAGGCCCCACCTCCAGATACTATCACACGGGGGGGGGGGGGGGTTAGGAGTCAACATATGAAATCGACGGGGGTGGGCACACAGTCCGCCCATAACAGAGGCCCCTTCATCTGGCCCGCTTCCCTACGTCCAGCTAGAAAGGGCTCGGAAGGCGGATGGGGCCGGACTTGGCCCTCCCTGAGCGTTCACTTCTCATAATGCCTTCGTGGTCTGTCTTGCGGACATGCCTTTGTCTTGCCCGGCCCCCGAGACCGCGAGCCCCGTTGAGAGAGGAGTCAACACTAAGCGCCAGAATGAGATAGATGGTGGCAAGTGTGCTCACCGGGCACGCGGAGCACGTGCTCACGCCAAACACATTTTCATCCCGTGCCTCTGACGGTCCGGGAGATGGATCTGAATTATTCATACTTTTATCCACAAGAATGTAAAATTCAGAAAAGTTAGGTAACTTGCCCAAGATCACAGCCCCACCAGTGGCGCCTCTGGGATCTGAACGGAGGGATCTACGACCCTCTCCATTCCTTTCTCCCCTGCAGGCAGGGGCTTCCTCTGCGTTACTTACCTTTGTGTCTCTGCTCCCACATCTAGCACCTAGCACGGAGCCTCACATGTTGTATTTGAGTATTTATTAAATAAAAGTTAAGGAATATGCATCCTATATTCACTCCAGATATCTTTTTCTCCACCACAGTTCAGTGGTGTTGAGTACATCTACATTGTTGTGCAACAGATTTCCAGAACTTTTGCATCCTGCAAAACCAAAACTTTATACCCATCGAACAGCTCTCCATTTCCCCCTGCCCCCAGATCCTGGCAACACCATTCTACTCTGTTTCTAGGAGTTTCACTACTCTACATAGGTCACCTAAGAGGAATCATACAGTTTTTTTTTTTTTTTTTTTTTTACCGTGACCATCTTATTTCACTCAGCATAACGTCCTCAAGGTTCATCCACGTACAGCACGTGACAACATTTCCTCCTTTTCCAAGACTGAATAAATTCCACTGCACGCTCCCACAGGTGTCTTTATGCCCTCAAGTTGTCTCCTTAGAACCCCTTTTAATTCAGATTCAATAATATGACAATCACCACTGCCATCTGCTGAACACTCACATTGTGCTAATCGGTCCTTCTCACACCATCCTCAGAGTGCCCCTTGAAGGTCATGATTCTGCTCTGCAGGGGAGAAAACTGAGGCCCAAGGAGGTGAAATGATATATTCAAGGTCACACAGCTTCAAAATGCAGCCATCTAGATGACGTTCTCCCAGGCCCCTCTGACTCTCCAGCCTGCTGTCCACCATTATCTTTCAAGGAGTGACAGGACAGAGAGGGAGCCTGAGGCCCAGACACGAGGTGACAGGACACACTGCCCGTTAGCTGTGTGCCTTTGAACCCTGAGCTCACTACTCCCGCCCACGGCTCTCTGCCCTGTTCAATTGCCTCCCACCTCACCAGGCCATTCCCTGGCTGGGTGAACTGTGCACGTGACTTCTCACTCAGTCCCCAGACTACCACTCACTTCCTCGGGATCATCAAAAGCTCCCACTGACACTCCGTGTACTCTCCTCCTGGGCTCTGCACAGCTGAATCCAGGTGGCGTTACCCACTGACGTGAGGGCCTCAGGAAGGGGTGTGCGTGCCCCTTCCCACCACCCCACCAGACTGCGCCATGGGGATGCGGCCCGGATAATTGAGCAGACACACCCCAGAACTATGTTATTTAAGAGCTGGACGGACCCTGAGGGAGCATCTGCCTTAAGATTCTTTTCCAGATGAGAAACTAGGACCCAGAGATGCAAAGTGACTTGTATGGTTAGAGAGCTAATTAATGAAGACCGGGGTCCAGAACCCCTGGTGCTGGGCTCCATTTAATCAGGATTCTTTAGGATTTCTCTGCATCAGAATTTTGCCTTAAGGCCCTAAGTTGGCAGACACAAAGAACGAGAGGTTAAATCCTACATTCAGTCATTTTGAGAGGATAAGAAAGTACTACTTTTTTATTTCTACAGGGAAAAAAATATAAAAAGAAATACTGAACAGAAAGAAATGAATAACGAGCAATGCAAATTCTCAATCCTTATCCAGATATTAAATAGCTGGAAGACGAGACAGTGTCTCTCCCCATACTTTTCCCATTCCAACATTGCTTGCTCTTAAGGCTGGCCAGAGAAAATCCAATTCTCTCCAGGATGAAGTGTGAAAATCTAGAGGAGGGTGTTATGTTCGATGACCTAGAAATTCTTCAATAAATTAACTTTATTAAAGGATCGCTGGTTCTTTAGTACCTTGAAAATGAAATTACACCTTCTAGAAAACACATATTCACCTCATTTGCAGGTTTGCTATATTGTTATAGCTACCCACATCCCTCTTCCTGCTACAAAGAAAGGAAATCATGCGTTTCAGTAGCATTTTATAGTTTATAAAATACTTGAACACATTACTTTTATTTAAAAAATTTTTAAGGTATACTTATTTTTGAGACAGACAGACAGAGAGAGAGAGAGAGAGAGAGAGAAGCAGAAAGAGAGGGAGACACTGAATTTGAGGCAGGCTCCAGGCTCCATGCTAATAGCACAGACCTGACATGGGGCTTGATTCCATGAACCGTGAGATCATGACCTGAGCCCAAATCAAGAGTTGGCTGCTTGACTGAGCTGCCCGCGTGCCCCGTGGGTTCATATTCTAATTAGCTCCCCTTTCACGGGTGAGGCAAGCGAGCCCTGGATAGGGATTCAGTGATCCGCCCAAGGCTGCTCGGTGTGTGAGCAGGAGGGCCGTGGCTCCGGCCAGGGGTTCAGACGCCAGCTCCAGCGTGCTCTTGCTTCGGGTATGCAGGTGTTTGTTTTCCCCAAAATCAAGAGTCTTTATGTCCTTCTGACACCCGCTCCTCAACTGCGGGACACAGCTGTGCAGGGCGGGTGGTCCCTGATAAACCCACAGTGACTAGGTATGAATGTAAGGTAGAGCTAGACCCCTAGCTCATTCTATATACAAAAGTTAACTCAAAATCAAAGACCTAAATGTAAAAGATAAACCCACAGAACTCTTAGAAGAAAACATACATCTTCACGGCCTTCTGTTAGGCAATGTTGTCTTAGATACGGCACCAAAAACACAAGCAACAAAAGAAAACATAAATAAATTGGACACCGTTAAAATTAAAAACTTTTGTGCTTCAAAGAAAAAAGCAAAAATATAACCCACATATGGAAGAGAATAGGTGCAAATCATATATGTGTCCCTTGAATATATAAAGAACTGTATCAACACAATAATGTAAAGACAAATAACCCAATTAAAATACGGGCAAAGAGTTTTAATGTAGATTTTTTTTTTTTGCACCCATGCTGTTGATTGCTAAATGTAATAGTCTGATCATGACGCTGAATAAATGTGTCTTTTAAAAAAAAAAAAAATACGGGCAAAGATCTGAACAGGCACTCCTCTAAAGGAGAAATTTGTGACAAATGGCCAATAAGGCAAATCAAAACTCCAGTGAGATGCCACTACACACCCACTAGGATCAGCAGAATTAACAGACAGACGATTGTAAGTGCTGGTGAGGAGACGGAAGGACTAGAACCTTTATGTACTGCTAGCGGGGACATACATCTACTTTGGAAACCAGTTTTGCAGGTCCTGAAAGCTTTAAATATAGTGTTAACAGAGGATCTAGCCATCCCACTCCTATGAATACCCCAGAGAGAAATTAAAACTTATGACCACAACACACGCAAAGATGCTCAACATCACTGATCGTCAGGGAAATGCAAATCAAACCACAATGTCCCATCCCCTTACGCTTTTCAGAATGGCTGCTATCCAAAAGGCACAATAAGTGTTGGCAAAGATATGGAGAAAAAGATCCCTCGTGTGCTGCTGGAGGGAATGGAAATTGGTGCAGCCACTGTGCAAGAGTATGCGGGCTCCTCAAAAAATTAAAAATAGAACTACCACAAATCTCATAATTCCACTACTATTTATCCAAAGAAAACAAAAACATTGATTTGAAAAGATATATGCACCCTTCTGTTTATTGCAGCATTATTTACAATAGCCAAGATATGGAAGTAACCTAAGTGTTCATCAATAGATGAATGGATAAAGATGTGGTCTGTATACACACACACACACACACACACACACACACACACACACACACAGAGTGAAATATTAGTCAGCAATAAATAAGGATGAGATCTTGCCATCTGGGAAAATATGGATGGACCGTATTGTGCTGAGTGAAGTAAGTCAGAGAAAGACAAATACCAAATGAATTCACTTACATGGAGAATCTAAAAAAAAAACAAGACAAACAAAAGCAGAAACAGAAACACAAGTACAGAGAACCGGTCGCTGCCAGAGCAGAGCGGGTGGGGAATGGGCAAAACAGGTGAAGGAAAGTAAGAGGCACAGGCTTCCCATTATAGAAGAAATAAGTCACGAGAATAAAAGGCACAGCTCACAGAATACAGTCAATGGTATTATAATAGGTTGGGTGATGACAGATGGTAACCACACCTGTGGGGAGCACAGCAGAAGGTAGGGAGTTGTTGAATCACCATGCTTGTACACCCTGAAACTAATTCAACATTACTAATTCAACTGCACTTCAATAGATAAATAGGTAGGTAGATAAAGTCATGCATATTTAGTTTCCAAAACAAACTTATGTCCACAAAAAATTTGTACATAAATGTTCCTAACAGTATTATTCTTAATAGCCCAAAGGTGGAAAGAGCCCAGATGTCCACCAACTAATGAATGGATACATGAAATGTGGTATATCCATAAAAAGGCATACCATTTTTCTTTTTTTTTTCTTTTTTTTAATTTTTATTTTTTTAACGTTTATTTATTTTTGAGACAGAGAGAGACAGAGCATGAACAGGGGATGGGCAGAGAGAGAGGGAGACACAGAATCTGAAACAGGCTCCAGGCTCTGAGTGGTCAGCACAGAGCCCGACGTGGGGCTCGAACTCACGGACCGTGAGATCATGACCTGAGCCGAAGTGGCCGCTTAACCGACTGAGCCACCCCAGGCGCCCCAAGGCATACCATTTTTCAATAAAAAATATGAAGTACTTATCTACGCTACAAAATGGGTGAATGTTGAAAATATGCAAAGTGAAGGAAGCCAGTCACAAGGACCACATGCTGTATGATTCCATTTACAGAAATGTCCAGAATAGGCAAATCTAGAGAAGAAAGCAGACTGCTAGTTGCCTAGAGCTCAGAGGGCCAAGGAGATTGGGATGTGAAAGCTAAGGGGTACAGGGTTTCTTCTGGAGTAATGAGAATGTTCTAACCCAACTGCATTAAAAAGATGGCTATATAGTTCTGTAAATATACAAAAAGCCATTGAGTTGTACATTTTAAATGAGTGAAGGGCATCTGGGTGGCTTGGTCGGTTGAGTGTCCGACTTTGGCTCGGGTCATGACCTCACGGTTCACGAGTGCGAGCCCTGCATCAGGCTTGTGCTTCGGATCTTCCGTGTCCCTCTCTCTCTGCCCCTCCCTCACTCACGCTTTCTCTCAAAAAATAAACATTAAAACAAATAACAAATGAGTGATAATTGTATGCTGTGTGGATTACATCGCAATAAAACTCTGCTTGAAAAGCAAAGGTGATGCATGGCCTAGTATGAAGCTACGTTGAACACTAGTGAAAGCCCCAGTAGCTACGAGTGCATGAGCAGGCGACTGGCCTGGGCACCAACTTGTCCTTCAACTTCTGAAGCCTGCAGACAGGGCTCCTCCAGGGAACTTTCTAGACCAAAGAAATGTGACACACAGGAACCAAGAAATATTTCCCACACTATCATAGGAGGTAGAAAGCTTAGCGATGACCGCTTTTCCATGTAATACCCAGCCGCTGGTGAGATTTGCAGTTCACCAGGGTGGCACAAGCTGTATGCAGGTCCGCTCATCTCTCCCTTGAGATAGGGAGCACCGCCTTCAACCCAGAAGAGATGGATCTGTCTTCTCCCTCTCCAAATGTCCCCGACCCCACCCCCACAATGCCTGCATTGAGCTGCAGAACTGTCATCTGGAGGAAGACGCAGATTCCTGGTGGGTGGCCTGTGGGCCTGGCCCCCCTTCCCTCTGCACCTCAAAAGCCCTGGCCTGGTTTCTCTCACCACAAACAGCAGGATCGACAGCCTTGTCCAAATTCCGCACACCTCTTAACCAAACTTGCACTGATCCCAAGTAAACAGTACTTGAACTTCAGAAGTCTGGGTCCGTACGTGTGTGTGAATGCCACACTGCTCGATATCTCAGCCTGGGCCCGCCCTCAGGTACCGTTTACCTACACAGTTCTGTGCAGTTCTCGACCTTGCAGAGGCTAATGAGTGGTGGGCCTTCACGAGAGAGCTACACGTAGGCGCTCGGACAGCGGACTGGCTAACCTCTAGCTGCTCCAACTACACTGATGGAGCTCTCCCCTGACAGACGCAGAGCAGGAAACCGCCGTCTGTCATCTGCACCAGCGGGAAGGTGGGGCTAAGCATTCGGCTGAGACATCAGTCTGAGAAGTGCTTCTGGGACCTCTCAGACCCGCCATCCGTGGCTGTGTCGGGGAAAGCATGTGCCTCAGTAGCATTCTCTCTCGTTTGCTATTCGGCCACGGCAGGGGTTGACTCTGCCCTTACAGCCTTCTCTCCGAAGAGCCGTTAATAACTTGAAGTTTCCATCAACTACAAACATTCCTGTCACACAGCCCACTTGACTGCATTGCTCACACAAAGGTTGCCAACATTTGGACCGAGTCCGACGGGATTTTTCATTTGGTTGAAGTGGTTTCCAATGTTTTCTTGTTTTCCAGTGACTGAAGGTCAAGTCTGGAGCAGGGGATTGTATTAATAGAGCCCTTGTGAGGCAACTGCTGAAGGGACATATTAACCCATCACTGACCAGAAAACACCACCAAGCAAGGCTCTGTGGGCGAACAACCTTCACATTGGCTGATTCTGAACAAGGTCAAGGATTATAAGTGTGTGTGTGTGTGTGTGTGTGTGTGCGCGCGCGCGCGCGCGCACGCATGCACGCGTGCACGCACGCGTGAAGGAGGAGAATCTTGGCTCACAATTAGGGAGGAGTTTTGAATTGGAAATCTTTCCAGACATCACCCAAGCCAGTGTTAAAGGCATACTTGGTTTCTTCTGTCAGTGACAGACCTGGGTTTCTACAGCTCTCCGCCTTTCTCGCAGGAGGGAAGGAAGGCTTTTGCAAACCACGTGACTGCGTGATTTTCAGGCATATTTTCTAATGAGTGGGTGGATTCGGGGCTTGCTTACCACACATGGGCGGTTAAGTTTGGAAAAACATACTCTACCCCTGCCTTACTCTGGGATTCTAAGACATCATCAATTTTAAGCTCCTCATTGATTTCCTAGCAGGTTTTATTTTGAGGGGGGAATGGGAGAAACACTGGTTACAGGTATATAATTTTGTTTTTAAATTATAGGAGCCTACATTCTTCTATACAGGCACTTAAGAGATTTTCTTCTTCAATAGTTCAGTTATACATTGTAGCTAGTCATTCTCTGCCTTCAGAGTCTAAAGGTTTTCTGAGTCACTTTGACCTTCAGAAGTTAGGTTCAGTATCACTGTGCCTTCTATAAACTCTGCATGATCACGATCTCTTTGCACCTTTAAGATAAACAACATAATTCTGAATCCTATAAAGGAATATTCGCTTAATGTGTCTTCTCTTTTTGTCAAGGTTATAGTTCCACATTTTCCTTAATTGAACACATCACTGGAAGGTGTCCACCTTCCAAGGGTCCTCATAAAGAGGGGATCATCATTCCAAGAACGGTCACTCCATCTTACTCGGAAGTTTCTGTGATCCATTCCTAGAAATCTGGCCATGTCGGTCACCTTTAACTACACTGCCCGGGCTGTGGCAAAATTTTCCTTGACAATGCTACTGCACAACAATCTTTTCTTTTTAAATACATATTTTGGGGCACCTTGGTGGCTCAGTGGGTTAAGGGTCCAACTTTGGCTCAGGGCATGATCTCACTGCTCGTGAGTTCAAGCCCTGCGTTGGGCTCTGTGCTGACAGCTGACAGCTCGCAGCTCGGAACCTGCTTCAGATTCTGTCTCAGTCTCTCTGCCCCTCCCCTGCTTGTGCTCTCTTTCTCTTTCAAATATAAATAAACATTAACAACATTTTTAAAAAAACATTATTTTTCTTGGGGACAATTATAGATTCATTCACAGGAGAGTTGCAAAGATAGCAAAGTTCCCATAAACCATTCTCCAATCACTCCCATTAAGATTACCAAGGAACACTGGTCAGAACCAAGAGACCAGTGTTGGCATATCGCTACTAAACAAACTGCAGACTTTATTTGGATTTTACTCATCTCTCTACCAATGTCCTCTTTTTGCTCGGGAATCCAATTCAGGGACAACATTGCATTCAGTTGTTACATGTCCCCAGTCCCCTCTGCTTGGTGGCAGCTTCTCAATCTCTCCTTGCCAATGTGGAAGGGCACCAGCCAAGAACTCTGTATGTTGTGCCTCGACGTGGGGTCTTCTCATATTTATCTCATGTAAATGGGAGTTACGGGTTTTTGGAAAGAATATCAGAGGGGACATGACAGGCTCACGGCATCACTGACGTTGTGAACCTGACCCCTTGGTTAAGGTGGTAACTCACCAGGTGTTTTCACTGCAACCCAACAATATTTTTATTTTTATTTTTTAACATAACAATTTTTTTCAAAGAGGCAATGGAAGGATCTAAGTTAAAACTTACCCTTGGCAGCCTCTCTGTGTTAATAATTCACCGGAGGGGCCATGAGATGAACAGGCCCCCAGGAGGACGGCTGAGGCTTCACTGGGGACAGGAGGGGACCTGCGCACATCCACACCCTCTGCTGGGGGCCAGGAGGGCTCATTCTGACAGGTGGGAGCGACAGGCAAGGGAGGAGCCGGGCACATGCCCTGCGTGACCCCGAGAGGGAGCGCCTCCTGAAAGCCCTGTACCCCGCACACCCAGGCCCAGCCTGCTTCGGACACGGGTCCTAAGTCTCCAGGTTTAGAAAGAGCAGGTGTAAAAGGATGTGCTCTTTGTTTCCGAATGACGTTTACTGTCAGGCCCTGGGACATCCCATGGTACCTCATTTACCCCACTGTTTCTCAAATCAGCTTGATCGCAGAACCCTGATTTTCACTTACAAGCCCTTCTTCACCTAAGCCGATTCCTGCTCTCTGAGGAAAGAAGGGAGGGAGGGCAGCGGCGAGGGTCCAGCCACTTGGGTTGTGGGCCTGAATCTGCCTCTCATCCCAGCTGCCTGATGTGGCTATGTTTCCCCATAAAAGAATGCTCTTCAGAGCCACGTTTGTGATGCAGTTAAGTGGATTTCCCTGACCTCTCACAGCCCCCCGCACCCGGGAGGGCTGTGCCTGCACTCGTGTGAGCTGTGGACGGCTGACTCCGTCGCCACGTCGGGGAGTAAACGCCATCTGACAGGCAGTCCCGCACTCCAACACGACCCCCTCGGGACCAGGTCAGGACCGCTCAGGGCTCCGCCATGAAGGAAGGGGCACGGGGGCTCAGCACCCCACTAACCTGCCAGCCGCACACGCGGACGGCTTTAGTGCAGCGGACTTCTGTCTCTGATACGGGGCTTTCACGTCCCCTGGAGAACACGGCGCTGGCAGGCTGGCAAGAGGAAAATTTAGGAAGCGAGCCACAATAGACATCCTAGCCCACCTGACCGCACAGTGGGGAGGAGCCCCGACGCAGCCATCTGCGGGCTGGGAAGATGGCCACACGAGCCGAGTCATCAACCTTTCACCCGTGAGCAAGAGACCGAGGAGGGAGAGCCTGATGCCATTTACACACAGGCTCCATCTTGGCTACTGACGAGGTCCTTCAGGACACGAGGCTGGAGTGCCCCACGCTCAATGGCGGTAGCATTTGGCAGAGAGCACGCACACACAGGTGTGGAGGGCCATCCATCAAATGAAGAGCTCACGAGCGGGAGTTTCTGGGGGCAAATTCCACATGACGAGAACGGGGCCTTTTCAATTACGGGACAAGAAATGCGGATAATAATACCTATTTATGAGGATATTGTGAAGGATCAAATGAGATAATCTGTCTAAAGCTTTTTAGCCAGTGCCTGGCATAGAGATGATGACTGGCCTACACGAATCCCCTTTCGCACAAGCTTCCTTTTCACGGCAGACTGTTTTGTGGTTCGTACCATATGGCATGGGCTGAATTCTGCAGAAGCCTGGTACTCTAATACCCCGGCCTTGGGAAGGCCTCAAGAACAATCTAGTGAGGCAGGAGACCTTTCAAAGCAGTCCCAGGATTCTATGGCACCATCCGGTAAAACACAGGCATCAATGTCCTGATGTGAGCCCATCTGGGCGATGCAAATGTTACCCGGGAGGCCACGGTGTCTTCTCTCTGGATGTGGTCAGAGTGGTCTTTCTCCCTCCCTCTCCCGATCTTTCTGCTCTCACGGCTTGTCAGCATTTACACTGCTCATGGGCAAGAATCAAGAGGGCAGCTAACACTTATTTTGCTGTTGTAATCGTGTCCACTCTGCTCTGAGTCTGAGAGGTGAGAAAAGTCAACCCCCAGGTGGGTTTCCAGCACAAGTGGGTCGATTTACATGCACAGGTTTCAAGGCCTGAGACGGCCCCCAGACCACTGCTTGGTTGGCGCCTGGTGACAAGACTGTGGTTTTGCCATAGTCTTTGATTCCCTAGAACACACGGAAGTGTCCTTGGGAAAGCCAGCTTAATGCTAGCCTGCCAGTTGAGATCCCAGTGGGACAGGAGGATCTCAGAGTGTGTTTAGAACGGGTATAGGGAGACCAGAGCGAGGCCTGGAGCCCCGAGGGTCTGGAGGGGCCACCGCAGTTGGGAGGCAGGAAGGGGTATGAGAAGAATGGCACCAAAATAGAGGGTGGACGCCATAGACCAAGCTTGTACCACAGACTCACCAAGCACAGGACCAATGAAACTGGTTCCAACACTGACCTTCGGGACAAGTGACAGATTTCAGTCCTTCGTCCTGTTCCATTCCTCCCTCTCCCTGAGCACAGCTGCAGGAGGGCCTTCGTTAGGCACCAGTTCCCTATTCCCAGTGGTCTGCACCCTCCACGTGTCACCTGGGAGGTGGCTTGGGAGCACAGCCCCTGAGGCCCTGGCACCTGCCTCCTTCCAGCCAGAACCCGGAGCCTGCCCCCCTGCCCCCCCACTGCAGGGTGTGACCCTCACAGCAATCTCTCAGGGAAAATGCCATCAGGCGAAAACAAATTCTGGCCAGTTTGGTTAGTTTTAAATACTTCTGTGGCCAGAAAACAAGGATGACACCATTCGGGCTGGATATAAACCCAAGCGGGAGATTTAAGAAGAGGTGGGAGGCAGCCAAAGTCAGGAGTCAGCCCGGGATGCGGGATGGTCTGCCGCACGCCACGCTGGCCCTAGACTGCCGCGCACAACTACGGCTTTGGGGGCCAGCCGCGGGGAATGCTCTTTTCGTGCAAGACATCTTCCTGAGAGAGGAGTCTGTGTTTACAAAGGTTAACCCCAGGCCCAACCAAAGGCCACCTAAGGCGCAAACGCTCTGAGTCAGTCAGACTTTACGAGTCCCATCTGGTGCTGAGCACCTCGCCGCGGCGCACATTCCCAGTCAGCGGACCGTCCTAAACATTTTAAGCTGCTGACAGATGAGAGCTGGCCTCGCTCGTGGCACACATTCTTCAGTTCTCACGCATGTTCATATAAGGAAGTGGAATCCACTCGCTCCGGCTGGGGGACTGCTCCTGCTCACAGCGGTGACCTGACCTGGACCCAGGGATGGCTCCAGCGCCTTTCTGTGTCTTTATTGTTATCACTGTTGGCGACACCTTCACGAAGCAAAGCCGGAAGCCGAGTGCACCCTGAGAGGAGCCTAAGAATTGACCTTGGATGGACAACTTGGCTTCTGATCTGCCAAGGAACTGGGGCGTCAGACAGGAGCCTCTTTTTCACTTCAACACCCCTAAGTTATCAAATTGTGTCAGGAGGAGGTGTGCTTTTTCAAACTGTTTAATAACCTACAATATGGTACGGTCACAGACCAATCAGGAGAGATGCCAGTCACAGCGATGGAGCAGGGCCCCAGGGGTCACCTGTAGTGCATCCCTCTTCAGTTCCTGGGTTGTGGGAAGGTCACCAGAGGGGGGCCTGAGTAGCTGGCAGAGGGGCAGCAAGTATCCCGGTGCTAAAACGAGCAGTAGTCAGCACCCAGTCTTGTGGGGGGTCGGGCACAGAGGAGGAAGCAGAGAAGGAAGGCTCTGTAACCCTCGCTCTTCTGATCGTCCCATGTTAATACTCAAGAGAGTTTGGTGGCCTTAAATTGCTAGTGATCAATAACTTCAGAATAAAGAAGTCTAGTAAGAATGAAACTCTTCCCAGAGCCAAGTTCCACACTGGCCTGGGGGCCGGTGAGCCTCCCGAGATGCAGACCTGAGACTCCGGGAGATCTGTGGTCCATCGCGAGGGAATGGAGTTCTGTCCTCCAACAGACTGAGAACATCTCCTCCAGGCACCACCGGCTCATATTTCCACTCAGAACACATCCACTTGTGTCTGGGGAAAGGCAAGCATGAAATATACCTCATTGCAAAGTTGAAAAGCATGGAGGGTAAGTTAATTTCCAAAGAAGAAAGTCAGCGGCGCAACACAATGGGATGATTGATTTTCCCACCTGGGAGAGTCGCCGAATGGGCTGGCAGTTGAAAATACGATCTCTGACTTTTTTTTTTTTCATTCCCTTTAGATCGTACATTTTATTTTAAGACCATGAAACAACATGAGATTAAAAGTCTCATTCAGAAACAGAAGTGGAAAGGAGGATTCAGTATTTCTCTTTGTTCAGAGAAAATAGTTTCAAGGGTATTTCGTAACTAAAACTTAAATGTGCAGGTGAGGGTGTGTGTGGCCCTTCTCGCGTGGTTTGTGCTAGAGAGGCAGCCCGAGCTTCGGAGGGAACAGAAACCCCCCACCTACGGTCACTGCCAGGGCAGCGCTTGCTGACAGACGTCTGCAGAAACCCCAGGTCCTGCCCTGCTCCCAGCGGCTGGTGTTCTCGTCAATCAGAGGTTGTACCATCTTCTTGCAGGGGTGGGGAAAACAAGTAGGAGAAACCAGTCAGGTATGAAATGTTCTGCCACTTACTATGTGTGACTGTAGACAAGGCACCCAATTCTCAGAACCATGGCTCTTATGGTTCGAAATAGACAGATATCTTCTGCTGCTATCCAGAAAAACCCAAGTTCAGGTTTTCTGACAAAATGTGTTTTCTAGGCCTTCTCTAAGAAAAAGAATTCAGGGCTCTTGGGTGACTCCGTCAGTTGAACATCAGACTCTTGATTTTGGCTCAGGTCACGATCCCAGGGTGGTGGGATCGAGCCCCATGAAGGGCTCTGTGCCGAGTGTGCAGCCTGCTTAAGATTCTCTCTCTCCCTCCCTCTGCCCCTGTCCCCAGCTTGTGCGCGCACACGCACACGCACACACACACCCTCTCTCTCTCTCTCTCTCTCTAAACAAAATGAAACAAAACAAAGAATTCCAAGTTGACAAATACAGAATTGAGAATAGGGTCTTGGAAGGGACTCATGCAAGTGAAGGGTCTATAGTTTAAGCCTCATTAGCTCCACAGTGAATCCATTTTTGCTCATGCGCCTAGTCGAATGAGATATAACGATCCAAAGACAAAAGTGCTTTGCAAATTGTAAGGCATGACATGCACGTAACACTGAATTACTCTATGAATATGTAATACCTACTATGCGCCGAGTACAGTTGCGAACAAGCCAGCAGTGATCCCCCCTCGTGAAACCTAAGGTCTAGTGGCACAGTGTCATCACCTGTGGCTGAATGTCCTCCTCTGGGTCCTGAATACAGAAGTGAGGATCCCCAACATGGCGCAGTCTGACTGCTCACCTGCCACAGCAGCCCCTCTCAGGGCCCTCTGAGGCCCGGATGCCTGCATCTGACTTTCCGGAACTTGGGTCCTACTCAGTCTCAACCTCAGCCTTTTCCTCCCTCCCGGCCATTGTCTTCTTCTTGGCTTCCATTTTGAAACCCCCAGAGCAACAAGCCAGTCCTTCTAACCCCTTTTTTTAAAATATGAATAAGCAGTGGTTGCCTAGTGCAGAGGGGATGGGGAGAAGGTTAGGGGGCTAACGGGTAAGGAGCATTGGGTTTTGTTAGGGGGAGATAATAAAAATGTTCTACAGTTGATTGTGGTGACAGGTGCATAGATCTATGAAGATACTAAAGCCCCAAATTATGAACTTTAAATGGGTAAATGGTATGGTACGTGAATTATATCTCAATAAAGATGTTTAAAATATGAATGGACAACTAAGAAGCCTCTAAAATTCAAGGAAAGTATAGAGCAAGAAAAAGACCAGAATAAATAGAAAAAACTTGAAAGAAACCAAGATCATTCAGAAAATGGAAAAAAGAATTATTTTATTTATTTTTTAAAAATATTTTTTAATGTTTATTTATTTTTGAGAGAGAGAGACACACACACAGAGTGTGAGTGGGGGAGAGGCAGAGAGAGAAGGAGACACAGAATCCAAAGCAGGCTCCAGGCTCTGAGCTGTCAGCACAGAGCCTAACGCAGGGCTTGAACCCATAAGGTGTGAGATCATGACCTTAGCCTAAGTCAGATACTTAACCGACTGAGCCACCCAGGTGCCCTGGAAGAGAATTTTTAAAAGGCAAATTACCCTTAGAGAAGTTCAAGAAGATGTTGTGTCCACAAGATAACAGGGAGCTATGAAAAAGAAACCATTCAAGAACAAGAAAGAGTCTTGTAAATTTAAAAAACAAAAATTCGCTGAGATATAAAAATTCTGTTAAAGATCTGGAAGAGAAAGTCAAGGATAACTCCCAGAATATAAAGCAGAAGGCCCAAGACATTGGGTACATAGAAGTTGAACATCTGACTACCAGGACTTTGAGAATGAAAGAACAGAGAAAAGAGAGCGACTGAAATCAAAAAGGAAAAAAAAAATAAAGAAAAATTTCCCCAGAGATAAAGAAAGTCTTTAATACAAAAGGGTCTAGCGTCAATGAAAAGTGCCTACGCCCAGACATATCCTACGAACTTTCAGAACATCAAAGAAGAACAAAACCTAAAAGCTTATAGAAATATAGAACGGGTGATTGACAAATGGACATCAGAAATAACAGATCTTAGAAAAGACTGCGACAGGCTTTTAAAATTGTCATTGAAAATGATTTTGAACTGAGAATTTCATATTCTAATTCTCCATCCAGAACGAGAGTAACTAAGCCTCTAATGCAGCAGGAGATCAAGGGACACTGCCTAAAGTCGATGACACAGGAAAGAGAAATTTCAGTATATTGTTTGAAGTTTTGCAGGTGGCCATTCAAAGAATGAAAGAATCACCATTTTTAATGGAAAAGGAAATGAAGGATAGAGAAAAAAAGAATAGTTTAAGCTAGATCTTTATTTTCTTATAGTTAGGAGTATGTAACTTCTTTAGCTAATATATAAGACACATAAATCCGAAGTTATTTAGAGGTACGAAAATAACCAACAGAAGTGCTGAAAACAAAGGTTTTTGGAAGTCACTGTTAAGAAGCAGGCCTGAAAGTTGGGAGGAGCGAAGCAGGAGTCGACTGCTTTTTATTTTAAAAATGAGATTAAGGCGGGGAAAAAAAAAAGTTTAAAACTAATTAATGGGACTTTCAAACAGAGCCCGGAAGCATCTAAGCGGTTTCCAAAGTGAAGCGAACTCCTTCACAATCCATGGCGTTTGAGCTTGGGAAAAGTCATCTGAGAAGCCTCTTCATATTTGAAATACACCTAGTTTACTAGAAATTCTGAGAAGTTCTGCAGCAAAGAAACCAGTTTAACTTCACTGGAAAACCAGGTTGATTCACTGAAAGATCAATTTGGTGAATTATTTGCTGATTTTCATAAATTTACCAATGGTCACTCAGACTTACGGCTTATGGGAACGTTTTCAGAGCTGCGACAGGAATGTGCAAATGGCAGAAGACTAGGAAAGAGGGAAAGAGTTTGTAAAACAAATTAATATAAATGGATAATTTGCTACGAATGAGATTGCTTAGGCTGTCTCTGGTTTCTTTTGGATGTTTCTGAATGTCGTTTTTAACTTGGTTTAAAATGTTAAGCATTTGAAGTTTTTCTTTTCCTCAATTCCTCCAGTGGCCTGTCAGCTTTAATTTAGTATCTCTAGCAATTAACATTTAAATTAAACATAAATTCAAAAGCATCCCTCCAATATCAGAATTTTAAATCAATCTAAATCTAATTAAATTCTAAATAGACAGAAATGCAAAATTAGGGCTAATAAGTTACTTAGGAATTGGTGAGAGAACATTATAAGCGCTTAAAAACCCAAAGAAAATTATATTTCAAAAGCACAGAGAAGAAGCCAAATATAGCTGAAACAATCCTGACACATAAAAAGTGCCAAACCTGAATACAGAAAAAAATGTATTTCACAGAGGAAATTTTCAAACAGTACTGAGTTTTGTTTTGCCAACCTTCCAGATTTTTTTTCTAGTGATGTCTCAGGAAGCATCTCAAGGTTAGTCTACTCCGAAAAGCATCTTTCAGTGTCCATAAATCCAGACTGAACATTTCTGAAAAAGCTGCTAAGTCACCAATGGTAAATTTGGCATATCTCACAAATGGATCTTTCATGGAATTTGTATTTGGTGAACTGACTTTTAGTGAATTGGCTACTGGTGACTGATTTTCAGCAAACTGACCTGAAGCTATTTTATTTAACCTAGCTTTGCCTGAACTCATTTGACCAGGATCCTTTTCTCATATCATATCAATGGAACAGTTATCCCCAGGGAACATACTTTGGAAAACACTACTTAACAGGAATGGAGTCAGACGCTTGCTGGGGGCCCTAAAGAATAGCAGATTTCGAGCATATTAATGAGAAACCGCTAACGGGGGAGCTAATGAGAAAAGGAACTTGGCTTTTACCCAGATGTTCTACTTCTACAAACCTGCAGCCTCTACGTTCTATTCGGCCATCTGTAAGAGTGAATAATCCATATTTTGCATTAATTTTTTTAAGTTCATTTATCTGTTTTGAGAAAGAGAATGAGAGAGCAAGAGAGAGCAAGAGAGCAAGAGAGAGAGAGAGAGGCAGAGATGGGAGAGAATCCCAAACAGGCTCTGCACCATCAACACAGAGCCCGATGCGGGGCCCCAACTTGTGAGATCGTGACCTGAGCCGAAGTCGAGAGTCGGACACTTAACCGACAGCCATCCCTGCATTTTGTATTAATTTTAAAAATTAAAACGTTATACTTTCACAGCAAACTCATGAGTGAGAATGCAGTATTTGCTTTCTTCTTCTCCCTCTATGGCCTTTGGGTCTGAGAAGCAGACCGTCCTCACGTTTTAATACTCTCCTGCTCACACAGGCCAACGTGGTAGCTGCCAGCAGAGTGCCCAGTAGGGAACAAAGCAACATTTAGGGCACGGACACAGACTTGCAACCCCACCAGGACAGAGAGGAGGCGGACACTTGAAGCTTGTCTGGTAGGGAGTAGCAGGGACCTAACACCCTGCTGCTGCTGCTGTTTGGGGATAGGAGTCCATTGTCACCAGACTTGCGATTTCCCAAGCAAAGATAGAAGCCTGGTCTTTCTAAAAAGTGTAAACATCTCCTACTCTTAGAGATTAGCAACTATTTCTTTTTTTAAAGTTTATTTACTACTTTAGAAACAGAGAGCGAGTCGGGGAGGGACAGAGAGAGAGGGGGACAGAGAGAGAATCCCAAGCAGGTTCTGCACCACCAGCACAGAGCCCAACGCGGGGCTCGAACTCACAAACCATGAGATCATGACCTGAGCCGAAACCAAGAGTCCGACGCTAAACCGACTGAGCCACCCAGGCACCCCAGAGATCAACAACTATTTCAATTTAAAAAAATACCATGCAACTGATTGGAAATACATACTTTTAAATACATACGAATGTATCCACGTGTGTGTATACAGGTAGATGTATATGTGCATAGCTATGTGATACCACTTTGTGAGATATCTACGTCTCACTTATCTTATTCCACCACCTCCTAAGTCACAGAAAAAAATGATGAGCTATCGAAGCTCTAATTGTCCCTCAGGATGTTCTCTTAGAGGCAGGCAGAGGAAGGAAAGGGCATGCAGAACCAGAACTTAATGGTAATTCAAGCAACAGAGAGGTAGAACTGAGCTGGTTTGTTTCTATACTCCATTTGTAACTGAAACTGAAGAGGTTTTGGAGGGTTCTGGAACTCAGAATCTCAGCCAGAAGGGGCGATGAAGTTCATGTGGACAACCCTCCCACCCCATACAGGAATTACTTCTAAAAAATCCAACAGATTGTATGAACACTTTCAAAATTGGGGAATTACTACTCTTCAAAACTCAACAATCCATTTATGGGCACCTGAACTGTTATAAGCTATTCATGTCAATATCCCACCTGAAATGGGTCTCCCTCTGATTCCAGGTCCCACGGCCTGGCCCCTCCTCCTCTATCATGGGGGATCTACTTCCTTCCTGCTCGACAGCCCTTCAAATATCTGAAAGTTGATAGGACGCCTACTTGTCCTTCACAAAGTCTTTTCACCTTGTGATGAAACATCTCCATTTCTAATATAATGTGGCTACAGAATTCTCATCCTGGTCACTCTCTGTCAGAAATTCTAGACACACTGTGATGGATGCATGCATCCAATTCCCGGAAGTTGACACTATCCATGCAACAATGCAGCCTAAGGCTGATTAGCTTTCCTGGCCACAGCACTGGCTGCCCTTGACCCCCCAGATGTATTGGTTAGGATTTTTTATGTTGTATGAGCCAAGAAATCCAACTGAAACTGGCGGAAGAAGGAAAGGAAGGAAGGAAGGAAGGAAGGAAGGAAGGAAGGAAGGAAGGAAGGAAGAAAACTATCAGCCTAAGTGTTCATGTAGCTGCACAGTTACAGGGGTAAACTTGGTTTCAGGCAATGCGTGAATAAAGTGACCAGAATCTCTCCAATCCTCACCTCTGCTTCCTGGATTTGATCTTTCTCTCTCTTTGAGGTCGAGAGACCAAATAGCCTACATGTCCTGTGGCTGCATGCTTCCTCAGTTACGAGTGACAGGAAAGGGAAGTCTTTCTTAGTATCTCAAATAAAGTCCAAGAATGGACCATCATTGGCTCTAACTGGTCTGACTTTGGTCAAGGTGACCAAGGAAATGTCCAGCTTAAGCTAATCGTAGCCTGCCCCCGTGGCCAGTAACATACAAACCACACAGCCAGGACATCTGAGGTCCTCTTGAAAAAGAGAGTGGAGGAATTAATACTAGTGTGGTGACCAGAAACAATCCGCTACAATATACTAGAAGAATTCTCCAGCCTGTTACTAAATTTTTAATCGGAAATTTTAAGGTCATCTTTTTGGTAATGACTAAATGTTTCTAATTAAGGAGGTAAGTTTCGAAGTTTGGATTAGTCCCCCAAAGCATTAGTTATTCTTCTCAGGTTCACAACCCTTACAAATTTGATATGCACAACTTTTATCCTTTCATTCCATTAAGTCTTTGATAAAAATGTTGACTTAGGACCAAAAAACAAAAAAGAAAAGAGCTTTGAGGCATCCGTTATGTTTCCCCAAAGGGGTCTATCAATCTGTTCATGACTCCTGCTCAGAAACAGCTCTCTGAAAGGTATAAGTAACCCTCGCTAGCTCACTAGCCCAAGTTTCCATCCACAGAAACCGTACCAGGAGACCTCCAATACCTTGCTGAGATCAAAGTGCACGCTTTCTGTCGCATTTCCAAAATGAATGCCGACCTCCGCCACGTGCCTCAGTGCCTCCAAGCAGCAATGAGCGACATACACTGGGACTGAGGAGCCCTCACAGAACATGGCGCACACGGCCGCCAGGTACAGCGGGTCCCCCCACCACTCCTCTGCCTCAGGTGGGCCTAACCGGCTTCCCGCTCCATCTTCTCCTCCTGTGGCCAAAAGATTGTCCCAAGCTTCTAGCCTGTGTCCTGGCACGAGAGGGTCCTGGTGCTCCCTCGGGGATCCTAGCCACCCGCTCTCACAGATCTCTGTTCCGACGTAGAGCTTGGACCGTGCGGGGCTTGCTGCTTTTCTCTCTCCATGTCACAGTGTTATCAGCCTCTGGGTGCTCCTTGCCACCTTTGATGAGTCTCCTGACATTTTTAAATTTTTTTTTTAACGTTTATTTATTTTTGAGAGAGAGAGACAGAGCATGAACGGGGGAGGGGCAGAGAGAGAGGGAGACACAGAATCGGAAGCAGGCTCCAGGCTCTGAGCCATCAGCCCAGAGCCCGACGCGGGGCTCGAACTCACGGACCGCGAGATCGTGACCTGAGCTGAAGTCGGACGCTTCACCTACTGAGCCACCCAGGCGCCCCTCTCCTGACATTTTTACTAGACCGTTTCGAAGCGAAACAGTACAGCGGACATCTGTTCTGTTTGTCTATTATCCCCACGCCTGCCAAGCTTGTGAACAACTTCTGTCCCTTGGGAAACGTGTGCTCCTGGTAAGGCTGCCAGCACCCCACCTCTCCTGGTTCAGGCAGGAGTGGGCGTGAGACCCAAACGTGCTACCAAAGGCCACCCCAAATGCTTATTTTAAAATCTGAAGCTAGTGGGAACAGACCTTTCCTTTTGCCACAGGGCCAGAGGATGCAGGCTGGGGCTGCCTGACACGATCTTCACTACCACACTGTGCAGAAGACTGTGTGGGAAAGAATAGGGCAAGACAGAGGAGAGAAGAACCGAGAGCGAGCGAGGAAAAGAGTGCACCATCTGATGACCCAGACCGTACCCCTGAATTCTGTCACCAGATCTGTCTACGTAAGACATGCACACAGCCGTGCGGGCAGCAAACTCCCTTCTCAGTCAGGCAGTCCGAGGCAGATTTCTGTCACTTGCGACAAGAAAAGAATCTTGACGGATTCATGTAGGAAGAAGGTGGGTGGCGGAGTGGGAAAGACCACTCAGCCCTCTAGAGTGTTGTATGGTCTGGACTCTTACGACCAAGCAAATCTGGGTTCAAGCTGATTCCAATGCCTTCTGTGTAAATGCAACAAAAATAAGATACATGAACCTAAAGCCAGAGTTTGAAGCCTCGCAGGCAAGTCACATAGGCCTCGGCCTCCTTGCGTGGAAGGTAGGACTAGGCAAACTCCCTCCGCACCATGGCCGTGAAGGCTCACGGGCAAGCTGCTGGGTCTGCAGCAGGCTCTGAATAAGTAACAGCAATTCCTTTCCAATTTGAGGAAGCTGGAAGGCAGAGGAGAGCTCGTAAAGTCCTCTCACCGACTCCTCTGGAAAGATGCTGCAGATACTTTCACGATTGTGGTGCCCAATCTATCTCACTTTGGGAGGATACTGCGGTGATATTTCCCATTACAAGTGAAAGCAGATTTGTTCCTCTTTAACTCTGAAGGGCAGTGGATAGTATGATCGGTGTTCTTTGTTCGGAAAGAGATTTCCATCATCTGTTCCCTGGTGGTAGAGCGGGAGCTGTCTACACCCGACCCCCACCCCGCCGCTGCCCCCAGGCCCTGCCCTCTGTCTGTTCAAGGGCCCAAGCTCACTGTTCCCCTGCATTCGTTTCCTAGAATCTGGCCAGGGCCACCCCCTTTGAATCTATGTAGCAGTAAGAATATTAGACATTTTTTCCAGCCAGTATGCTGTCATGAGTTCAAGAGCTTTGTACTATCTAGCCCAAAGGATTTATGTGCTCAAAATAACCTGGCTATCTAAAACACTGGGAACTATCATTTGTGGGCCATTACTCCCCATCTCTCATTTCTTTCAAGGACCTCTTACTGTTCCTTACAAATGCTCTCACCATCCTCTATCAGTGATTGGACTCAGGAGGGTTGACGAAACACGTTTACCTATAGTTTAATGGATAGCTCATTCATTTTATCCTTAGAGAATTTCTGAAAACTCAGGATAGAACTCCCTTAAAATACACAAATAGCATGTGTGTGGGCTGACATTTTTTTAGATCACAAAACATGTACTTTATAGGAAGTTAAAATTGATTTCAATCAATTCTTTCTGAGCCTTTCAAAGTTATATCCATCCCTTCCCAATTCTCAGGCCTACCTGATTTTCTGCTGGCTCTCTACAGGGGAAAATGGGTTCCCCCCCCCCCCCCCGCTTTCTCTTCTAAGAGCTGAGAAAAAGGAAAAGAGATAGCAGCTAGTTAGCGGCAGGGGCAGCCAAGCAAGAGATTGATTCAACAGGAGAAATTCAATGCATCCCAAAAGATTCTCTAGGATTGGATATCCTGCTGCTTAGGGTACAATGGTTGTAATAAGGAACTGAAGATTTTCTGTTAGGAGAGTCAAAGTGCTCAGTGATGGCTTGTGAAAGTTAAAACAAACAACAACAGTGAACCCCATGGGAAATGTTTTTATTTTGGAAATGCTTTCATGAGTAGGACGACCATAGACCATTTCTCAGAGTGCATGCTGTTCACATACACTGGTGACCACAGAAGACTAAATGTTTTCCTGTGCAGGTGAGCTAGCCCCAGGGGTTAGAATATGGCTTTCATCCTGCTCTAAAAGGAGGCTGTTGACTGGGAATCAGGCACAGGCAACAGAGGAAAAGTATTTCCTGTGTCCTGTCCTCGCCCTAGATCTCAGGAGTCACGGTAGGTACAGGTGTTCCGGGAATGGATGGGGTTGGTCCGTGGCTGTGGGATATTTGAGCAAAGAGGAACTGGTATTCTTGTCCCAGATAGGGGAGGAAGCAAGGGAGGGTCTGCGATGGGCAGAGAGAAAGTACGTGAGCCAGAATGAGGATGTCCTAGGAGGAAGGCCCAGGCAGGAGAACAGCAGGGACTTGGACACAGACCCTGGAATCAGCACTGGAAGCGTCAGAGGTGAGGAAAGGGAAGACTTCCATGGAGCATGAGCGTCTGCGGACCGGGTGAAAGCTACGAGTGGAAACTTATGCTTTCCTTGGACACTGCCACCAAGGGGACACAGGGCTTGGGTCCCTTTAGGTTTGCTTGGAGAAAAACTCGAAGTAGGGAGTTACCCAAAGGTGGGACGCAGATGCCAATGGCTCTTCTCCTGGTTTGAACCCTTCCCAGTAGGCTAAATGCTAGAATGAGTCGTGCTGTCCGGAAGAGCCTGGAACCTTCACAGGACACGGTCCCGACTGGCAGCTTGAGTGTTGAAGGAGGGGCTTGGAGTGTAACATGGAGCAGGATTTGGTGAAGGCCAGATGGGAAAAAGTGGTGTCAGATGGGTATGCTACACGTTGCTTTAAAATAAAGGTTTGAGGACTACCGATGACTTTAAAGAGACCCAGGGGGTATGTTCTCCAACTGCCAGCAGGGGTCTGCAATGCATACAGACTAGAAGTTGAGTCTGACCACATGGCCACTTGGGTGATTTCTCTAGAACCTGGGGCTGATCAGGGAACTACTTACCAGACCTCAGACCTCTGTTGGCCCAGGTACTTCCCAGCAGATAAGTGAATATGAATCTGGAAGTGTCTTTAACAATGCAATTCGATACAAAAATCCAAGCAGGCAGCCAAAGCTGGCAATTGGGTGGCTGGGTAACCCATGGGGACAGAACACTTTTTTTTTTTCTTTTATTGGTCAGATGAACTGGACAGAAACGGTGTGATCAGGGAGTTCCGTTCAGAAATGTTACCACTACAAGGATGGCATCATTTATGTGCAAGGGTAACTACAACCCACAAACGTGCCATGGGAAGAAGGGGATGTTTCTAGGCACGAGGCCCTGGTCAGCTGCTGGCCTGGGTTCAAGTTCAATGGAAGGTGAAAGTAAGGCGGGATTATTGGTCCTATCAGAAGTTCTGATATTCACTCTCTGATGATGACAGGGAAAAGGTACATGCTTCTTGGGTCCTGGCCTACCCTGGGGGCTCAAAAGGCAGGGAAGATTGTAGCAATGGATAAGGCTGACTCATGGCTGTCGGGTTTTGGAGCAAAGAGGAATTGATATTCTCGCCCCAAGTAAGGACGGGAAATGAGGGAAGATTTAAAACGTAAAATGCAAGCAGTGTCATGTTGTCACAGATCATCACCCAGGCCAGAATGTATAGAGCCACCTAACTTGAACTACAGGCTTTCTTAACACCACCACCCACATGGTCCCCGGGTGCTCAGAAATGCCACTGCACTATTATGTACAATTTTTGTTAATATCTAACCACCTGGTCAGTTTCTGATGGGGCTGAAGAACCTGAAAGTGTCCCAGGCAAATTATCTCACAGGGAAGAACCTCTATTGTTCACATTATCTTATAACAAAGGTAGCTGAGAGTTTAAGCATTTGGTTTGAAGGCTGTGTCAAAATGGTTGCATGAAAAATGCCAAGTCCAATCACTACCTTCTCTCATGAGTGTCCCCTGGAAGGCCGGCCTCTGGGAGAAGGATCCTCTAGTGACCCGCTAGCACCCACTATTCGTACCAGCACCGGGTCGGTCGTGAGCGGAGAGTCGAGGTTTACCCCAGTTACTCCTAGAGACTCACGCGTGCTGGCCCTTAGAGTTCCTGAGCTCAACTGGAAGCCCAAGAGGCAGGAAGTTCCTTTTCCAAGGCAGACGGGTGACTTCCAGTAGGTCCAAATACACCACGCAAGATAAGCGTGGGGGAGTGGTCCTTGGAACTGGTATTCTCCCGGAATGGAGAATCAGGAGGCAGTGGCTGAGGCAGATACAGCCGGTGTTAGGAGCTGACCTCTGTCCCTCCGGAATTCAGACGTTAAAGCCCCAACCCCCAGTACCTCAGATTGTGTTTTTGGAGAGAAGACGTTTAAAGAGGTGCTAAAGTCAAAGGAGGCCCTTGGGGTGGGCCCTAATCCAGTAGGACTGGTTGCTTATAAGAAGAAGAAATCTGGGCACATAGGGACACCCGGGCAGCACGCGTGCTGAGGAGAGATCACAGGCGGACAGGGAGAAGACGGCCTAGTGCAAGCCACGAAGAGAGGCCTCAGAAGGAGCCAAACCTGCTGGAACCCCGAACTTGGACTTCGGAAAACAAATTTCTGTTGTTGAGCCACTCAGTCTGTGGCATTCCGTTATGGAAGCCCGAGCAAACTAATACGGCCAGGGCCGGCTGGAGTGGGGCACGGCCGAGCTACACGGGACGCGAGCTCCCAGAACGGGGTAGCGAGGGCTTTGGGAAACCAGAGCCACCAACTCTTCTTTCCACGCGAGGCTTCAACACCGGAGGCCGGTGAGTGAAGTCTGGAAATTGGCCAATAAACTCCACAAGGTGCAGGTACTCGATCCACTGAAGGTACTCCTACTCCAGCACTGCTAAAATCTCATTCGGGCCTGTCCAATCAGGCCAGCCTTGATTTGGCTCAAGAATTCCTCTCAGGTTCTCAAATGCCTGGCTTTCTGGAAAGACCCAAGTGGGGCACACAGCTGGCTTCTGAGCCCTGTCCACAAGCTCCACGGGAGTCAGGACCCTGCTTTGGTTTGCCAACATCTACCACAGTGCACGTAGTAGGTCTCGGGAAGTCCTTCTCTTGAGGAAACGAGCATGTGCCTGAGCCAGGAGCTTGAGACGTCCCCATTCAAATGATCCTGTGTATCCAGAAGGCCACGCAGGATGCCGCTGACCAAGTGTGGAGGGTGGGTAAAATATCCCACTCCGGCTCCTACTACCAGGCATAATGAACAGACCATCTTCTACTCACGGAGTCGGGGAAGGTGGACTTCCTACAGATGTCTCACTTCCTACAGGCTCCCACTCACGGCGTCCACGTGGACAGACATGCACAGATTCCACGTGGACGCACGTGCACAGAGGGGCGGGGGCATAGGGGTGCTCACACGGGGAGGGGCAGGAATGAACAGCTTCTGAATTTTCTCGTCTGACAAGAAAGTGGTTGTGGACAATATGTGGATCGAATCCTCGTGGCACAGGGGGAGTCGGTGGGAAAAAGCTCAGCAGAGGATTTCAAAAATATGATCCAAAAGAAAACAAGTAAGAGGCAGGGCCTCAGAAAGACGGTCAGGCGGTGGCCCTCCAGGAGCCAGGAGACACCGTGTGGAATTGTGTGGCCAGAAGCTGACAGCACAGGTTTTATCCGTGTTCTGCCACGTGCAGCATGCTGGAGGTGATGCGTGGGTCACCTTCCCCGCCCCAGTCAGGGCCTTACGAGTATCACCAGCGCCCGATCACTTTGTGTCAGCCTGAAGTCAGGTGGGAAACAGCCAAGTCGGATTAGGGCTTGGTCTGAGAAACTGCCAGATGTCCCAAGCGTGTCTGCCATCACCCGGGGCTCTGTCAGAACCTGGAACATTCCTTCCAGTGCCGGGGGCCTGGGGTCAGGGCTGCGGCCTACAGGAGAGTCGGGGGGCGGGGCACGGCCACCCACTCCTCTTGTTCAGAGGCACTGGGGGGTCAGGGCCCCATGCCAGGCCCCGGCACAGGCTGTCCCTGATTCCTCTTCCAGAACTGTCACGAGACTGTCACTGCTGCTGTGTCCTGTTTTTCTTTTCTTCTTCCTCCTTCTCTTTTGTGTTTCCTTTATTGTATTTCTAGACTCTGGAGGAGGAGAGCCCTTGGGGACTGAATTAAAAGGCCTGATATTAAAAGTTTAAACTGGAAGTTCTTGGGCCCTGACAGACCGGGTTCCCCACTGCCACGCAGGTGGTCACCACCCCGGTGTCCAGACGGCAGCCGAGGCTAAGAAACCAATGTTAAGAAACTGGCGGCAGGGGCGCCTGGGTGGCGCAGTCGGTTGGGCGTCCGACTTCAGCCAGGTCACGATCTCGCGGTCCGTGAGTTCAAGCCCCGCGTCGGGCTCTGGGCTGATGGCTCAGAGCCTGGAGCCTGTTTCCGATTCTGTGTCTCCCTCTCTCTCTGCCCCTCCCCCGTTCATGCTCTGTCTCTCTCTGTCCCAAAAATAAAAATAAAAACGTTGGAAAAAAAAATTAAAAAAAAAAAAAAGAAACTGGCAGCAAAGAAAAGGAGGTCCTGGTTAGATGTTATCAGGCAACTCAGTATTTTACACACACACACGTAGAGCTCAAAATCTTGGACACGGTTCTGGCCACCAAAGACACTCTAATTAAAAATTATAGTGTGGAAAAAATGACTCAGTGGCCAAAGGATTACTGTCCCCGTCAGCGGGCAGAGAATAAAACATCTGTTCACTCGCCGGGTGAGACAATTCTCACTTGTGAGACAAAGAAGGTGAGTGAGCAGGACACTGGGGGAAGTCCAGATGCTCATCTCCCCTCCTGGGTGGGGACCGGGCTCCAGTTTGGTCTCCAGGTGCCACTCTGTGGGTGCGGCTGAGGAAAGTTCCACGCCAGATACCCCGGCCAAGGCCCCTGCCCTCCCGGAAGGAGCTTCCGGACAGGGACACAGACACACGCATCGTCAGAGGGCAAGCTAACGGCACCTGTGCGACGCAGGGATGAGGGGCTGCGAGGGCAGGCCCAGGTCAGGGCCGGGTGGGGGACGGCACCCGTGGCTCTTCCAGCCCCGGCCGTGCCCACTCGCTCTGCTGGCTCCTGGACCACCACGTCACAGTGATTGATGACAAAAACCCACCAAAGAGCCAGTGCAGGCCTTGAGAAGAAAAGCCAGCTTGAGAACAGCAGCGGCAGGCGTCGCTGGGATGAAACCTTACATTTCATCAGCTGACCAAAGCTTCCGAGGGAAAGTTAAAACATTGCTGGCAGAATGAAAATGGTGGGGCTGCTGTGTAATCGCTGGCGGTCTCGAGGTTACAGGCACCTGACCCATAAGCACGTCGTGTCCCCAAACCACCAGCTCCCTTCACTTCCGCGCTCCCACCATTTCTTCTGACAACAGGGCACAGGAAACTGTGGGGGCTGAGGTCACTCTTCTCAGCCTTGGCTTCCACAAGGCGGATTTCACGCCGCTCCCGTCTCGGATCCCGCGCCCGCTTGTTCAAATCCCTTCGTGGTTCATGTTCTGCGCTTTCCCAGGATGCTCACAAAATGTCCTTCCCGCCACCACAAAACACCGTTTGTCAGGTCAATGGCAGCAAATCTCACCCTATAAGAGCAGGCTTTGGTCAAGGAAAAGGAGAAGACTCATATATTTTGAAGTGAATTTAGAGCAGATATATAAAAATCATGTCACCCATTCTCCGTTCTTTTGAGGAAAGTGACATCTTGGTGGATGGGGGACACAGTTTGGTGACCGTTACCTCCATTTAAAATGAACGTACAGGGGCGCCTGGGTGGCGCAGTCGGTTGAGCGTCCGACTTCAGCCAGGTCACGATCTCGCCGTCCGTGAGTTCGAGCCCCGCGTCAGGCTCTGGGCTGATGGCTCGGAGCCTGGAGCCTGTTTCCGATTCTGTGTCTCCCTCTCTCTCTGCCCCTCCCCCGTTCATGCTCTGTCTCTCTCTGTCCCAAAAATAAATAAACGTTCAAAAAAAATAAAAAAATAAAAAAATAAATAAATAAATAAATAAATAAATAAAATGAACGTACATTTTGGGACGCCTGGGTGGCTCAGTCAGGTAAGCATCCGACTCTTGATTTCAGGGCAGGTCATGATCTTGTG
The DNA here is from genome assembly GCF_007474595.2 of Lynx canadensis. Classification (NCBI taxonomy): domain Eukaryota; kingdom Metazoa; phylum Chordata; class Mammalia; order Carnivora; family Felidae; genus Lynx; species Lynx canadensis. The sequence continues at coordinate 4,178,677 of NC_044319.2, read as the reverse complement.
GTTGATGAGTTCAAGCCCTGAGCCGGGCTCTGTGCTGATGGTGCAGAGCCTGCTTGGGACTCTCTCTCCCTCTCTGTGGGCCCCTCATGTGCACGCTCTCTCTCAAAATAAATAAACTTGAAAAAAATTAAATGAATGCACGTTTTGATGCGGCAAGTTAGCATTTAGGAATTTACCATATGGATTTGTCCTATATATCTATACACAAAGATCCAAGTACGTGGACGTTAATGGCAGCATTTCTTCAAATAGTAAACATAAATGGAAACAATGGGGACTAGTCTGCAAATTACGGTACAGGAATGTACATGAGAGGACACTGTATATATCTGTTAAAAAGAACAAGGTAGACATACAGAAGCTGATCTGCACCATGTCCTCACTCTGTAGTGAAGTGAAAACAACCACTAGTAGAACATGGGATTTTCTCTTCTCTGCCCGCTAAGAAGACTGCTTGGCTCCTCCCTCGCTTCTCTGGCTCATCCCCCCCTTCCCCACCCACCACCTTGCCGGGCGCGCGTAACAGATCAAGACTGGGGCTGAGTCTCTCCACGACAAAGACAAGAAGAGGCAAGACAGAAAGAAAGGAGAGGAAGGAGAGGTACAAGAGTCCGACGGAGCAGTTTCAAGGGGAGAGTGGGGGGGAAATGAGGGTCTCCGAGGGTGTGAGAATCACTGGGAAACTGAGAGAAAGAACAGAGGCCTTAGAGAACCACGTAAGTGTCCTGTGGACGCAGGTTTATGTATGTGTACTGAAAATTTCAGGGAAGAAACTCATCCTGCTTATCTCCAGGGAGTGGGACCTGACTTTGAAAAATGAGGGTGATCTTTATCTCGTGTTCCTTTGAAAGCACCCTCTCCTGGAAGTAATGCTATTCTCCCAACAAAAGTTATGTTACCAGAACACGTGCGAATGCACTGAAGTCCCCCTCAAAGCCTTAAAAAGCCTCTGCATCTCTAGCTCTTTCTCCGGGTCCTAAAGAAAATCAAGTCTAATTTATAGCCATCATGATTTAAATCTTAAGTTTAAGGTAATGCTCAGTTTTGTTTTTGTATTACTTTCTCCTTTTTTATCTTTTTAAACTGTATGGTAAACACTGGTGATATCTGGGGCTGAGCAGACTTTCAAGGGCTAGTCTTGTGATAGCACCATAATCATGAACACCTTCTTCAACAGGAAAATGTTTCCCAAACTCTGAACTACCACCAGCAAACTGACTTTCGGAACTCAATTCATCTTATGGTTAAGATTTTATTTAGGGGCGTCTGGGTGGCTCAGTCGTTGAGCGACTGACTTCGGCTCGGGTCATGATCTCACGGGTTCATGAGTTCAAGCCCCACGTTGGGCTCTGTGCTGACAGCTCAGATTCTGTGTCCTGCTTCAGATTCTGTGTCTCCCTCTCTCTCTGCCCTTCCTCCACTCATGCTCTGTCTCTCTGTCTCAGAAATAAACATTAAAAAATTTTTTAAGATTTTATTTAATTATTTTTTATTAAAATTTATGAAATACCTTTAAATTGCTTTCCTTCTGCTTAATGTTCATAGTGCTACAGGACAGACGACCATGCATCTATAATCACAGAACCTCTCAAGAGGAAACAGTATGAGCTAAAGATGATAAATTCTGTTGAATGTGAATTAACGCCAACCTACTTTATGAAACATAAAGATTTTCATGCTGCGTTGCAACATAAAGGGAACTTATTTCTACTGAGTAAAAATAAATGACAGACGGGCAAGAAGGGAGCTGAAGGCAACATGGTGATTTGGACAAAAACAGAATGTGGACACCTTCTCCTCTGAGGTCAGTAGTTGTTAAAATTTAGCCAAGGTCAGGAGTGAGAAAAGTCACCCCTGGTGTCCTGACCTCAATCTAGCTGTTACAAACAGTATATTAACATTGTAAAACTGTTAGAGCAGGTGGCAATCCGGTCACCTCTCGGTAACTCATGCAGAGCTAACTGCCCACGTCCTCAGCCAAAGGTGAACCCAAAGTCTACCTAGATCACCTGTGGGGAGACCGGGTAGGTGTTTGACGACCCACAGAATAAACTCCCTCGTGTACAGGCAGGGGGCAAAAAGCGTCACCAACTTCCAGATGCCCACCTCACAGTTAAGATCGCTAAAGGGCTTGCACCGCACCTGACCTTGTGTCCCTTATTTTCACTCTTGCTGCGCTAAAGCGAAGAAAGGCCAAGTATGACAGCGTCCACCTGACTTCTCTCTGTTGGCTCTCGGTTACTCATAGCGCCCTTGAAGTGGGGTCCTCCTGTGTCTGTGCTGAGCGGCCCGCAGGGCAGCCCGGTGGGGGGAAGGATGGAGGGAGGGCAGGAGGAGAAGTGGGCGCACGTCCCGCAGCAGCCGGAGTGGGGGGAGGGGCAGTGGAGGGACCGCAGGAAGGATTTTCCCAGCCGGCGTCTCCTGGCCTCAGTCCATCCGCTCAGCCTGTGGTTTGGCTTCCTCACACCGAGCCCCAGAGTTCAGAGCGAGGTGACACCGACTGTCGCGGACCCGCCTCTCGTTGCAACACTGAGGCTCAGAGAATGAAGCCTTATCTCTTTGTGCTCACTTCACATGCTCTGCAAACCCGCAAGATTCATCATACCAAACAGACGTTTCCCGCTCATGGGAAAGTCGACAGTCTCAGCCCTCAAGGCGATCTCTCTTAAGTTTGATTAGCGCTGACTCACAGTCTGGATTCCAGAGCTGTTCCACCACAAGCAGTGGAAGAAGCCACCTACGGAAGCTCTGAAAACACCCTCGGGCACCCCAGGGCCACGGCCGGCCTGCACACCCCTGCCGCCCACCCGGCCGGTGGGGTCTTCAGGCTCCTCTCTGCCGGCACCGCGCTCCAGGCCCAGGCCCGGCTTCCCGGCCTCGTGTCTCACTTCCTCGTGCCTCAGTTCCCACCTGAACTGATATCCTAGACCCTGGGCTTGCTTCCGTTCTCATGTGCATCCTCGTCACTTCCCCTCTCGGTCCTCTCCCGAGGCTCTCCTCGAGGCGGGACAGGCAGTACCCGGGACTCTGCCCCTCTCTTCACGTACAGCCCCTCCCTGGCCCGTTGAGCCACGCGGCCTAGGTGGAGACCTGGTTCCCCCTCTGCTTCGCCCCTCGGGGCTGACGTCGTGTCCCCATGGTCTTCAGAGCTACCCGGGATGGAGCCTCGGCTCTCCAGGGACCTCCCCCCCTCCCCCACGCTCCCCAGGCTTCAGGGCACCTTCTCAGCAGTGGGGGATCTGATCCAACCTCAGATGGTGGTACGAACGGCTGTGCCCCTTCCCTTGGGCCGATCTATCCCAACTTCCACACTTGTGTTCTCAGCCCCACCGGCACCAAAGCGCAGCACCGGCTGTCAATTCTGCCAAAGCTCCTCTGAGTTACTGCAACATCCAGGGACAGAACACCCACTGGTCGGAGGGAGCTGAAGTCAGTCAAGGAGCAATCAATCGGCAACAGCTCCTTCGCCTGGCTCGATGACACGTTTGAGCCTGGGTCATAAGGGGGCCGTGAGGCTAAATGGCTCCAGCGAGGGCACCCCAGGAGCCGTCAAGGTGGAAGAGACGGTCGCTCGTCGGCCAGACCGAGGGCCCCAGACGGGCCACCCTCACCTGGATCGGCAAAAGCTAATGCCTCGGCCTCCCCCGGCCGGTACGGGCCACGGGCCCCCGCGGCCGCCCTCAGCCCTCCGCCTCCACCCCGCCGCCGCAAGCAGGACACCGCGCTGTAACCACCGGCTCCACACACACGGCGTCTCGCTCGTCTCTGCACACCCACGGCGCCTGACACGCGCAGGAACGAGTGTACGAACGACGAGCGTATGCACAAGAGCCAACGCACAAAGGAGTGGACGAAACAAGGTCTGGTTTTGCACGCTGACCGAGAAGCGGATGGGAACGGAAGCCAACGCTCGGGAAAGCAGAGTAAGCCGAGTGACTTGGGGATGTCGGTCCCACGCCCACAGAAGACACGCAGCCTTTCCTCCGGCCCTCTCGCTGGCACTCACCTGTACGGCTCCATGGTCCGAATTCCGTAGAACAAGGCCTCCTCCAGCAGACCCAGGTTGATGCAGGCGTCCATGGCGCAGTCGAGCACCTTCAGCTGGTAGATGTTGATATCGGGAAGCCGTTCCGAGTTGCTGCTGATGATCGCCTGGCACATGGCCAGGACCTGCTCCCACTCTGTTATTGACCTTAGTTAAGGATTCATTGTCTTCAGCCAGAAAACAAGTAAAGTGCGATTCTCTAAGAGGCTGAAGAGCTCCCAGGCACAGGAGGGAAGGAAGAGCCCATTATTTTGCACAGATGAGCTGCCTGCAAACACACTCGAGAAACAAAAACACGTAAGTGGCGTCTCAGACAAGTAAATTCTGTTTTTACATCAACAAGCCATCTTCCACGCAAGCCTGTACTTTGGGGGATTAAGACACCCAAAGAACCGTTCTTTCTTCCGACTCCTGTAAGCGTTCTCTTTACATCCAGGCACGGAGTGAATACAGCTGTTTATTAAACTGGACTACCAGTTAGGTCCAGTTGAAATTATGCATGCCGTCAGCTTCCGTTACAAAACTGGTCTGAAATTAAAGAAGCTTCAGGCAGATTCCCTGTCTAAGAGGAGGAGCTCATTTCTGCTTCTGTGTCGTTTGAACCTCGGGCATACGTGAAACCAAGCCCACAGCCACTCACTGGCCCACAGGAGGGGAAGCAGGTTGAACAAGTACGTCCCCACTGGGCCTCATATTGAAGTTTCTTGATTATAAAGCAAAAGTGATCCAAGCCTATACTTAACCAAAAAAAAAAAAAAAAAATTCGTATTTTGAGCCCCCAAAGCACAAGATAATATTAAGAACATGGCTCCTGCATGTAAACTGTGGGCAGGGCGAATGATGCTTTAAAAAGGGCAGGGAGAAGACCCGATACCCACTTAGGAGCAGCTCTGACTTTCCGACTCGCTGTGAACCCATAACTCACTCCCGTGGGACTGCGGTGTGATCGCACTTTTGACAACGGCTATTACTCCCCGTGCTGTTCCAGAGGGAGTCGGAGGACTGAGCGCACGGTGTATGGAGCGTGCTCTGAATCCCTCCCGGGTGGATCACTCTAGAAGCACGGCGGAAGACAGCTCCCTTCCTGCACAGCCTCCACTGCTGGTGTCAGATGAGGGGAGGCCACGAGGACGCCGGTCTGGGGCTGGCCCTCCCCGCCTTCAGCCTGTGTGGCTCCAATCCACCTGCTTTCATGTGCAGAATTCCACTGGGGCGAAATCTGCACTCGGTTTGCAGATTTCAGACGCGACAGAAATGGCATAGCCTTTGACTGCAGATAAAGCTGGATTTCAGTGTGAGCTACTTCTGTCATTTGTCAGATCTGAGGCTCTGAGGATGTCACCCAGGTGAGCACCTAGGGGACAGGAGCCCTGATCGTGACCAGGCGTAAGGAAAACGGCTCAGCGGACCGAACCCCCTCCTACCCACACCCCTCACCTCCAGCACACAAGCCGGTCTCTTCGCGATCAGTGCCCCTGACCGAAGCCCCCTCCATCCTCCGTTGGGCTCTCACACCGCACGCCCGCCCTGAACGGTGCACTTCAGTGCCCCTTTATCCCACCCTCCAGCAACATCTACCGCTCCTAGCCTCCATGCCGGCCAGGCGGTGCGGCCTTCCAGAACGTCAGCAAACACTTGTAATAAACCAATCAAGCTGCCTGTGTGAGTGGGAACTAATGTCTTCATTAACCCTCCAGGAAATATGCTTCTCTTCGCCTAGAGGCAGAATACCTCACCCCAAAGGCACGACTTCCTTACTTAGAATCACAAGTGCCACAATGCACGGCTGAGGGTCTTTACTTCAGATTTCTGCACACTACACTCTGTAATTTCAGCATGAGTCCTGTCTCTGAGGGGTCGACTCTGCTCTCAGAAGAGGTACATTCATTGAAGAAAAGGGAGTCGGTGCCTTTCTTTCGTACCCATCTGACACACATGTTTAAAGTGTGCCGAGTGTATCCCCAGACGTTGGGGGTGGGCGGTAGCTTAGGCAGAGGCAGTGCACTGATTTTGTAACAGATTGCCGGGCTAACCTTTGTGGCTTTTCATTCCAGGATTAGATACATGACGAACTGTCAGAAGGAATGACTGTCTCTTACACAACGCTAGACATTTCTGTGGCAAGACTTTGCACCTTATTTGAACATTGTGTTGCTTGACCTCCATTGCTATTTGCCTATTCGTTTATCTACGCTCCGACTCATTTCAAAGAGGTTTGAGGTGACAAGCCTTAGAAATAAAAACCAGATGTGATATTCTGCAGCCACTGATAGGAACACATCCACTTTATCCCCCAGCAGGCTGGAAGGGAGCGCGTGCCAATTTCCCTTCGTAACATTGGCAACTGTCTCCTGGCAAACAAGGCCAGCCTTTCCTGTAAAACACCCCAGTGAGCAAAAAAATGGAATAATTTTAACTAAGAGGCTTTTCCCCCAAGCTAATGTTGACATTGTATTTGCTCAAAAATGTAGTCACCGGCATTTGCTTGGTGTCGAGTACGATCCGTTCTGTTCCAGTGAGGAATTGAGCTCTAGACCGGAGCAGGGTGGAGAGCCTACCTGAAGCGGACAGAACGGTCCCTCGGATACCCTTTTTCCTGCACGCTTTTCAATGACAGTAAGAGGAATGGGGGGGAGGAAAAGGGGAATAAAGGGAAATTAGTCAACTCCTTGGAACCACCGAGCTTTTACTCACTTAGTATCATATTATTCTGCTTAAGTCCTCCACGGGCCCCTCTCCCCTAGAAAGCATCATCTCCATGCACGGCCTGTAAGGCCTTGCCGGGGCGCCCCCCCCATACTGAACAAGCATGATCTGGGGACAGCACGTGATTTCACATTCTGCCCGTCTACACAGGCTCCCCGCTCTGGCGGGTGGCCTTCTTCACGGCGTCGGCCTGGAGAATTCCCACTGTGCCTCCCAGACACAACTCAGTGGTCACCTCCTCTCTGGAACCTTCTTTAACCTCCCAGAGCTGACTACTCTGCCTTTGATGCCTCTCAAATACATATTTACCAAAACAGGTGTTCATTTACGTGTGAGAGTTGTGAGTGCAGGGTTGTGTCCTCTTTTTTTTTTTTTTTTCAACGTTTATTCATTTTTGGGACAGAGAGAGAGACACAGCATGAACGGGGGAGGGGCAGAGAAAGAGGGAGACACAGAATCAGAAACAGGCTCCAGGCTCTGAGCCATCAGCCCAGAGCCTGACGCGGGGCTCGAACTCCCGGACCGCGAGATCGTGACCTGGCTGAAGTCGGACACTTAACCGACTGCGCCACCCAGGCGCCCCAAGTTGTGTCCTCTTAATAGACCCTCCGATCTATTCCATGATTAAGGGTGGACCAAAGGCTGGGTTGTGACTGGCAAGGTGGCAGGCACAGAGTCAGTTTGCAGTGAAACCCAACTGTAGCAGGGTCATCAGGGACCTAATTCTACTGCATGGGACAACAGAGAATGACCCTACTTCTCTAACTGCAACGGTTCTCTGAGACCAAGGAGGACCCCCTCTCATTCCCAGATTTGACTGTTTTCCCAATAATGCCAATCCTTCCTATGGACAGGGTTTCAAATTCCACTGGGATCCTGGTTCCACTCTTCAAAACCGATTCCAATTTTCCTACACCTTCCTTAACATGTCCTACCCTAAAGTGAACAGAAAACTACAGATATGATCACACTAAAAGCATCACCTTTCTTACTTTCTATTCTCTATTAATACAGCCCAAGATCACAGTAGTTTTTTGAGGGGTTATGTCATCCTTGTAAACTTTATTAAACTTTGCTGTTTACTAAAACCCTAAAATTGTTCCACATGTTTTGCTATTGCTAAGCTTTAGGTACATTTACAGACTTAAGCTTTTTGACCCAGATAGAAGATTTTATATACGTTCTTGTTGCATTTCATCTTTTTGGATTCAGGCATCATTCAAACCTTCAGGGATCGTATCAGCCCCCCTCTGCCATCCTCCCCACTATAACCTTTGGGAATGTGATGACCCTGTGCTCCGTGTGTTCACTCAAGGTACAGAGTCAAAGGTGGAAGAGAACTGGAGGTGGGGGGGAGGGGGGACAGAGAACTCCAGAGTGACAGGGACCTGGGTGGCAGCATTTTCTCATACGGCTGTTCAACCATTTAGGAAGACGTCCGGCCAGGCTAACATCCAGCATCAATTTCTTGGCCACTTCTAACTGAATCTCCTTCTGGAATCTACATACAAACTTTGCCAAAGAAAGCTGGGACTCCCTTGCTCTTGGTAAACCCTGCAGCCTTGGGCTGATCACAGCTTCCTTTTTCCTTCCTTTAGTAACCAATTAGATTCCTTACCCAACCTGCAACAACAAACAAACAAAGAAACAAAAAAACCACCCACTGGGTACAGACTTCAGAAATTACTTATTTCACCTTTGAAGGTAAGAACATCTATCTATCCACCTCTCCTATTCTTTACATTGCTTTCAAGAACACCTCGTCTGCAGATTTTCTTACTGATCGGGGTAAGAATTTCCCCGTGGCATCTGAATGACATTTCGATCTTTTTCATCTTGGTCTATTTCTTCTTACTGGGTGGTTTCCCTCTGTTGCATTTTTGCTCAGGTGACCTCCCCTACTGGAAGCGACCCCCTCCTCAGCCTCTGCCCATCCAAACCCTGTCCCTGATTTGGGCCACCTTTTACTCGGCATAACGTCAGCATAGCCTCCCCACATAGCCTCCAGCATAAGTGCTCTCTCCTACTCTCTGAACTTTGACCCACTCATGGTCCTTACTGTTTTATGCCAAGAAAATTTATTATGTGGTGACTCCCACTGCCATTGTAGTTGTGGTTAATTTAATATGAAGCTTCTAGATCTGAAGGTCAATGACATTAAGTTATAAAGATTCTGAGTTATTCTTTCCCAGAGACGTAGGTTATAGGCGCAGGGAATTTAGAAATTTGTTACCTTGTATACAGACTACTATTTACTGTCCAATTACTGGTCATGAGTCTTGATTACTATTGAATGATGGTGAGGTACTCACACTGATCCGGCCATGGCCTTCCCTAGCCATTACCCAAACTGTTGGCAGGGATTGGGATGCAGCCTGTGACCATGACACAGAATGAAGCTCACTGGCTCACACAGAAGTCAAACCGTGGACTTGGGTTTCATTAACACCAAGCTCCAACCAATAAAGAAGCAATCCCAAGGATACAGCTCAATCCACAGGTAAAAGGATACTCCAATGTGCCTTCAGTTCCTCAATTTTTTTCAGCGATTCTTGAACTTCCTTCCATACTTGCTCATCACCAGTAAGCATGTCAGCATCCTGCCCAGGCCAAATTAAGAGAACAGAAAGAGAGACAAATTATTTAATTAAAAAACAGGCAAAGGAAAAAAAAAAATGGACAAAGGATCTGAACAGACATTTTTCCAAAAAAGATATACAAACGGCCAATAAGCACATGGAAAGATGCTCAACATCATTAGCCATTAGGGAAATACACATGAAAACCACACGGAGTTATCACTTGACACCCATCAGCTTGGCTATAAGGATGTCAAGAAAAAACATAATACCAATGTTGGTGAGGATGTAGAGAAACTGAAACTCTCATGTATTACTGGCAGCAATGTGAAATGATGCAGGCACTTTGGAAAATAGCCTGGCAGTTTCTCAAAAGGTTGAGCAGAGCTTCCATATCATTTAACAATTCCACTCTAGATACCCGAGAGAAAGGAGAACCTGGGTTCACACACACAGTTGTGCGTCAATATTCACAGCAGCATAATTCTAGCAAATAAGGTGGAAACGACCCAATGTCCCTTAGCCAATGAATGGATACATAAAATGTGGCATATCCATACAATGGAATATTACTGGCAGTAAAAAGAAACGGATTACTACAACACGGATGAACCCTAAGAACACCACGCTAAGTGAAAGAAGCCAGTCACAAAGGACCACATATTATAAGATTCCATATATATATATATACATATATATATATACATATATATGTATATATATATATATGATATGAAATGTTCAGAATAGACAAACCCACAGAGACAGAAAGCCAATTACTAATTGGCTAGGGAGGGGGACGGGGTTGGGGAGAACTGGGCAGGGACCACTAATGAGGACCGAGTTTCTTCTTGGGACAATGAAAATATAAAATCCACTGTATTAATGGTTCTACAACTCTGTAAAAATACTAAAAGCCATTGAATTATATACTTTACATGACTGAATTGTATGCTATGTGAATTATATCTCAATAAAGCTGATATATATCAGGAAGAGTAAAGAGGGGCAAGAGAAAGAATCATTTGTTTGGAGACCAAAGATACTTTAATCAAAAATGTTATAAATCAAAACGGGTCTAGGAAAGAGTAAGATGAGTACAATTACACCCATGTGAATGAATTTTGACTTCTGCAAAAACTAGAAAAAAGAAAAGGGAAAAAAGATACCCAACATTTTAAAAAGTAATTCAAAACAAAATAAAAGTGTAGGTTACCATTTATTAAATGTTTGTCCTCTGGGTTAGTAACTAGCAAGTCCTTTACTCTTCCTGTATGTCCACATTTTAGGAGTTCGGTAGCCAGATGACCACCATACTGGGCAGTGCAGATACAGAATAGTTCTGGCATCACAGAAAGTTCTGTTGGACAGAGCTGCTTTAAGGAGGCTACTCAAAGCTTAAGAAATTGTCATCAGACACCATTCAAAACCAGGTATTCGATATTCATTAAACTCTCGATGGGTGTCAGGGAGAAGAACCATCTCAGGAAGTTATATCAAATCATGGCCAAATCACGGCAAAGGTGCAGGAGGCAGACATTTTCAAACAATGGAGGTCTCCCTGGAGATTTTTGCATGCCTACTAGAGAGGTTTATACAATGACCCTTGTGAGAACCACCACCAGAGTAAGCCTGTTACCGGCAGGAAGATACACAGCACACAGGTCTGCCAGGGCAGAGAACAAATGAGGGCCACAGAGAGCCACAGAAAAGAGATCCCACGAACAGGGCGAGGCAGCAGGTACACATGTGAGGAAATACGTGAGCTTGTGTGAATGTGTCTGTGTAGGAGGGCTTCATGGGTCTCTGTGTAGACATGTTGTGCATATGAATAATAATATTGGGTGGTTTTTAAAAGGAATCCAGTGTTTGCTTCGACAGTACATATACTAAAATTGGAACAATACAGAGAAGATTCGCATGGCTCCTGTGCAAGGAGGTGATGCAAATTTGTCAAATGTTCCACACTTTTTTGATTTCAGTTCAGGTCACGATCTCCTGGTTTGTGGGTTTGAGCCCCACATCAGGCTCCATGCTGGCAGTGTGGAGCCTGGATGCAATTCTCTCTGCCCCTTCCCACTCCTTCTCTCTCTCTTCTTCTCTTTCTCTCTCTCTCAAAATAAATAAACTTAAAAAAAAAAAAAAAGAAACCATAAGTGGACCCTGCTTTTTTGGGTAAATTCTTTTTTTTTTTTTTTTTCAACGTTTATTTATTTTTGCGACAGAGAGAGACAGAGCATGAACGGGGGAGGGGTAGAGAGAGAGGGAGACACAGAATCGGAAACAGGCTCCAGGCTCCGAGCCATCAGCCCAGAGCCTGACACGGGGCTCGAACTCACAGACCGCGAGATCGTGACCTGAGCTGAAGTCGGACGCTTAACCGACTGCGCCACCCAGGCGCCCCGGTAAATTCTTTTTTTTTGGTAATATTTAAAAAAAATTTTTGATGTTTATTTATTTTTGAGACACAAAGAGAGCACAAACAGGGGAGGGGCAGAGAGAGAGGGAGACGCAGAATCCGAAGCAGGCTCCAGGCTCTGAGCTGTCAGCACAGAGCCCGATGCAGGGCTGGAACTCACGAACCCGCGAGATCATGACCTGAGCCGAAGCCGGGCGCTTAACCGACTGAGCCACCCAGGCGCCCCTTGGGGATATTCTGAGTAAGAACTTAGCTTTCTATACATAGGAGAGGAAACAAAAATGAATTGCTTTAAAAAAGGTAAACATCAATCTCCTTCTAAATACCTGCCCTAAGTCCACATTTAGCTCCTAAAGCCTCAGTCCCACCGCTTCATTCTGAAGCAACTTGTTAGCACCTTCCAGATAAAGCCCACGTGTTAAATCTCGACAACCATGGCGGTTTAGGATGACATTTTCCTGTTTGATATTTTGCTACTGGCAGCTCAAGCCTTAGGCTCTAGGCAAAATGTCTTGCTTCTTAGACTCTCCGGTAGGCGGCACAGATGCCCCCAAAGATGTCCACGTCCTGATCCCTGGAACCTGCACACAGGTTTGGGTACACGCCAAAGGGGAATTAAGCTGCAAGTGAGATTAAGGCGAGTGCCCTGGACTCCCCAGGTGGGCCCAAGGGAATCACAAGGGTCTTGCAGAGTGGAAGAGGCAGGCAGAGTAAGAGGTCAGAGCGATGTGACGGGAGGACCCAACCTCACTGTTGGCTAAGAAGGCGGAGGAAGGGACCCACAGACCACAGAGCACAGGACACCTGCAGAAGCCAGCAAAGACAAGGATACAAATTCCCCCTGGAGACTCCGCAAAGGAAGGTAGCCCTGCCAAGACCTTCATTTTAGCCCAGGGACACCGGTGTCAGGCTTCTGACCCACAGAACTGCAAGACAATAAATCTGTGTTGTTTCAAGCCACGAGTGTGTGATCGTCTGTTACGGCAGTCATAGGAAACTAACACAGTCCCACATAGCTGCTGTTCTTCTGGCCACTGGACCTTGGCACATGCACCTCCCTGCAGCTGAAATTAATTTTTTTTTAATTTTAGAGAGAGTGGGGGGGGCAGTGAGGGGCAGAAAGAGAAAAAGAGAGAATCTTAAGCAGGCTCCATGCTCAGTCTGGAGACCGACACAGGGCTCAATCCCACGACCATTTATCTATTCAGTTAGCACCTACTGAGGACCTACCTAGCGCAATGCTCTAGGCACTGAGAATAAAGCGGTAAAGAGATCCTAGTGTCTTCCCTGAAGAGGTGGGAGGAGCGTGGAATGACCCGAAAAAACACACATGTAAAATACTATTTGTCGGAGGGAGAGGAACAGGGAGCACTGGCCCCAGGGAGTTCCATTTAAGCAGGGTTATCCAGGAAGGCCTCGCTGATAAGATAAAGGTCTGGGAGAGGTAGAGGGGTGGGAGATAAGAACTCCTGGAAGAGGGGCCAGCAGCTAGTGCCAGGATGCCGAGGCAGGGCTGGCCCGATGTTTCAGAGATAGCAAGAAGGCTGGTGTGGATAGAGGTCCTCAGCTGCAGTGTGTGCGCATGTCATATCTTTCCCATAAAAATTTTTTAAATGTTTATTTATTTTTGAGAGGGACAGAGTGCAAACCGGGGAGGGGCAGAGAGAGAGGGGGACACAGAATCCGAAGCAGGCTCCAGGCTCCAAGCTGTTAGCACAAAGCCCAACGCGGGGCTCGAACTCACGGACCGCAAGATCATGACCTGAGCCAAAGTCAGACGCTTAACCGACTGAGCCACCTAGGCGCCCCGCATCTTTCCCATTTTAGAGTTAAATATAGGTCTTATTCTTCTTTGATCCTGCCTCTCGCAAATACCAGCACAGAGCATGGTATGTAACCAATGCCCAGTTAAACGTCTCTAGGATGGGTCTGGAAGATGAAAATTCACATTTATTTGGCAATGACCTGGATGTCTCGTGTATGTATTTCAATCATTCGTCACAACATCCTCATAGGGCATCAACACCTATAACCCACAAATGAGGCACAAGATAGCCCTAATGCTTAATTAACTGCTACAAATGTCCTTCTGTCCCTAATTGCCAGAGGTGAGATTCAAATCCAAGTCTGTCTGGCCTCAGAGCTCAAGCTCTGAAAGATGCAACAGGTCTTTGAGGGAGTAGCTTCAAAATTCTCTTCAACCCGTGGTCCCAGGATCTTCCTAACAGCAGCACTTGGAAAAGGGCAATCAATCCACCAACATGGAACCCATAGCGGATCTTGTAGTCTTCCACAAAACGGGGAGAGACCATGGCCCTCAAGACCTCAGGGTGAGACAGAATAATTTCATATGGGAACTGTACTCACAACTAAACCTGCTCAGTAATCTGACTAGCTGTTCTTTGGGTTGAGCCTAAGACTTCATCACCTACCAGAGGAGAAGGCAAGCTTTGGATCTGTTTCCAAACACTCAGAAATCGCTCCTGAGAGCACTCTATATTGGAGTGAGACAAGCGGCATTCACTAATGGCTAACCATCAGTGCCCTGGAATGTTCCACTATGATGAGAGCGTGTATTCACTACATGCTCAGGTTCCCAACTCCCCCCACTCCCACAGACTTTGTTATATTCTGTGACTTCTCCTGTGACTGTCCCCACAATAGGGTCTGTCTCTCCTCTCTCCACACCAAGGAGGGGCACATTCAATAATGTGTGTACATATGCATATACACACGTGTTCATATACATAGGAAATATATGTGCATAGAAACTACTTAGGGAAGCATAATTTACATCTATTTCTTCAATTTGCAAATATAAGAGTAAATTATCATGTTCTTTTTCAAGGTCCCTGAGGTATAAAACCAGTAAATTTATATCCTTACTTCACTATTTCTTATCCGAACACATCCAAGATACTTGCTATCATTCAAGATAGAGTTATTTAGGGGGAAAAAGATCCTTTTTGAATTTTAGCTTTACTATGTAAACAGGGCTTAAACGGTTAAGTCCTGAAATTTGTTTCCAGTAGGTGGAAACATTCATTTTATGCACACACACACACACACACACATATATATATGTGTGTGTGTGTGTGTGTGTGTATATACGTATACATATATAAATATATACATATATATACATATATTCATATACATACGTGTATATACGTATATGTGTGTGTGCATATATATATATATATATTTTTTTTTTCTTCTTTTAAATCAAACGTACCATTGTTGAGTTTTCTACAAATGATAACAATAATTCAGACTACAAGCAGAAGGGCTTCTGAGAAGCTCACTCTGCTGGGAGATGATGGAGATAATTTAGGACATGTCGGTTCCAGGACCGGTAATAGCACCTCTGCCCTGACTGGCTGGACGTCCCTAAGCAAGCCTTCCTTTTCCTGGGCCTCAGCTCCCTCACCCAGAAAATAGGAAGTTGGCTTGGATAACCACCACCGTTCCTTCCACCTGACCACTCTAGAGGCTGAAGTAAAACACAGCCTGGTCAGCTCTACCTCTGGACCGCTCTCTTGCACAGTTCCAGAAAAGTCCTTAAAGAGCGTGTCTTCACTTGAACCAGTAAAAACATGGCAAGAATTCCTTGGAGGCAGAAGTATGGCAGCTGCTCCCAGGATGTGGTAAGAATGAGTCTCCCAAGTGTCTCCCTTCTGTGGCCTCCCAAGCTCCTCTACTCATCACCCCCGTTTCCCCGCCGGGGGCCAGGTGCAAACTACTCCCCACAGTTCAAGAGTCCATTCTCTAGATACCTGGTTCCTTCTTACCCCCCATTCTTTCCTCTCACAGCCCCACCCCAATCTGACACGCCCCGGGCTCTATCTTACTGCCACGATACCAACACCTACTCTTCAACTGCAATCCTTCCCTCTGGACTCTGGAAGGACCTGGACTGCAGTGCCTGTCCGTCCCCTGGGTCACCACTTCCATTCACTTCTTTGGTTTTCTTCCCATTTGTCCCTGAAGGACCGGCCCCAAATGTCCTCATCGGGAAATCTTGTTCTACTTCCGCCCTCTGAGTTAGCCCAGCCCCCCTGGACAACTACAGCTACCCAGTCACACTCTGCACACCTCTCTCAGCACGGAGCTGTCATTCGGGCTCGGCCTTACTGTGTCCCCCGCAAGCCTCAGAACTGTTCGAGGGACCACGACCCAATCACGTGTGTTCCCAGTGCCAGCATGGGACGTTATTTGGTACGTGTTTGGTGACAGAGTAAACGAATGAAGAGAGACACATGATCTTCGATCCACGGGGACCAGTATTACAAGAAAACACCTCGACTCCACAACAACAGGAAAGAGAATCTCAACCAAGGAAACGGAGGCTGGTTTGTTTCATACCATACTTGTATCCTGACCCGTTTCTCATATTACTATGTCACGACTCTGCGGGGAAAGGCTACGTTTCCACTGTAGCTGCCGGTATTTGCCGGATGCCCAGAGACCAGTCTAGAACATAGCTGTGAACTCTCCCCCCGGCATAAGAAATCCCTCACTGGCTCCGGAACCAGGCTCTCTGACAACCGCATCCCAGCTATCTGGGGGCAGACTGTGTTGATTCCTGGCTCCTCCCTCCGGCCTCCTCCTGAGAACCCTGTTGCTCACTTGGCCCAGAGGCCCCTGCCTCCATCTGACCCTGAATGGATCAGTGAGGCCATTTAAGTTCCCTCAAACACAGCTGCTAAATCAATACCCTAGCATCATTCCCTTCGCTGTGGAAAAAAAAAAAATAGGTGCCAGATGATATGAGATAATCTCACCGCTACATAAAAGGGTGCCACTCAACACAATTACATTCCATCGGCCAAGTGCTTCCTTTGGGTTTCAGAGTAGGAAGCAGACCTGCCAGGCGCCAGTGGGGGATTAAAATTCGAGTTTCTTCAACTGGGTAAGGTTGGAATTCAGCAAGGCTGTCCGTCCTTGGGAAAAACCATGGGCTCTACCAGGCTCAAACATGGGATGAAGCCATCCAGATCTACTCTGCATCTGAAACACTTAAACAGATGTGCTCACTCGGCTCACGAGCGCTGGGTGCCGGAGCTCCTGCACTGGGCTGATTTCAGATGGTTCCCATTAAAAGGAAAAGGAGAAAAGCAATCTGCTTCCAGTACTTCCTGTCATCCAATCCTCCTGCAAAGCCTAATTAGACTGGATTGGAGGGAGATGAGTATAGGATGGGAAATAAAATTACCGAATACTTACAAACTTTTCCAGTAATTCAATAATTCTAGTGTCTCAAAAGGAGAGGCTTTTTTCATGTGTTTTGTTTTGAAAGCAAAGTGAGATTCAAACATAGTGTCTGCACTTAGGGGAGAGATGGAAAATCTTGAAGTTCAAAATCTCGAGGGGGAACAAAGTTCAAGCTGAAGAGCCTTGACTGAGGTACCCTGGTTCGTGGATAATGTACTGGGACTAACAGATTAATATACAACATCATTCGAAACCTTTGTGATTCACAGGAAACATCTCTGCTGGAACCAATTTCCACCTCCTCTGGCAAAAACAACTGAAAGCAATTCAGATTTAACTTGAGGGGGAAAGTGGCTCTTTCATAGAGTGGAAAAAAGAGTGGTTAAAAATAGAGCGTTCATTCTCCTATCAACGGCCCACAAGTCAATGGGCATTATGGATTCGGGAAGAACGTGAAGGAAGGAATGTTCTCCGCCCGAAGCACGTTCAACTTGCAGCACGTTCTAATCAGCAGTTAACAAGCGATTGTACACAACAGTTAGAACGTGGCGAGAGGGACACTGGATTTAGGGTCCTAAAAACGTAGAGCCGAGTCCCTGCTCCACACGTGTGTGACCTTGGCAGGGCAGTTGTCCTTCCTGAAGCTAATCTTCAGTGTAGTAATTCTCTAGCAGCTGCACCTTCTAACCCTTTCTTGTGCACCCTCTAGAAGTACCAAGGTCACGAATGGCACCGTGGTCTGAGTTTTCAATTCCCACCCGAGCAGGCAGGGGTCCCTGGAGGTCTGACTGGAGTCTGCTCTGTTTGGTGGGAGGGAGAAAAGTGGTCTTGTTCTACCAGAGGATGTGCCATCGAGCTCTGACTATGCCGTGCCCCACATCTCTGCACATCCCTCTCCCCGGAAGATTCTTGCTCAACTTCGTCAACAAGCTTCTCCCGTTCACCAAGAACTACACCAAACGGCCCCTGACCTCTGCAGTCACAATCCCTCGTCATTTTCCAAGGGGTTCCATGATAACTGGAGCATCAGGAATAACTGATGCAGGTGAAAAGGTCCTCCAGGGGCTGTTAAGAGACCCCAGGTGAAATGACACAGCCTTACAAAGGTTATTTTCTCACGTGCTTTGTGAAATGGCGAGGTCTCGGAGCCTGCACGCGACTTGCACAAGCAGGATGCCGTGAGGCTCTAAGCCCTGTGTCCTCAACTGGAGCCCCGAAGCTCCGGCCTCCCGCCCCTCACACCCTCCAGCCGAGCTGGGTGAGCCGGGAGCGAATGTCCTGTCGCCGGGGTGGCATGCCATCTCCAACCAGCCGGTCCCACTACTAGCCGGCACCCAGCCCAGGAGTATTTGGGCACCGAGGGGCACTGAGCCCAGTCCAAATAAATGCTGCTGTTGAAGAGGGCTAGTGAAACACCCCGGGCCTCTAGCAGCAGCACTCCGTTCAACTGTCACCTGGTTTTATGTTCTCATTGTCGCTGTCAGCATCAGCCAACGCCCATCTCACCCATTTATTTCTCAGATAGAAACAGGACTCTACTGGGGCGCCTGGGTGGCTCAGTCAGTTGAGCGTCTGACTCTTGATTTCAGCCCAGGTCACGATCCCGGGGTTGTGGGATCAAGCCCTGCATCGGGCTCTGCGCTGAGCATGGAGACTGCCTGGAATTCTTCCTCTCTCTCCCTCTCTCCCTCAGCCCCTCCCCCACTTGTACTCTCTCTCTCTCTCTCTAAAATTAAAAAAAAAAAAAAAGAAAAAGAAATGGGATTCTACAGCAACTACACATTTCCACAAGACCACAACATGGGAACCAACTGCAAGTTCAAGGTCAAGTCTCCAGGTACACAGAATTGCCGGAAGGGGAATGTCCCCTTCACTGCTTCTAGGAAAGTGACAGCAGCCTTGTGAGGGTGAAGTTAGACCATCTAGAACCACTATAGGCCTTTTCCCGCTCCCATCTCAACAGCTCCCCTCCCTCTGTCCCACGCATTCTTATCCCAGGGACTAAACCCCGTTCTCGGAGAAATCAGCTCGTTGCTTGTAAAATCAGGTCACTTTAGGGGAAATGAAAAGCACTTGGCAGTCACACACTTGGGGCAACTTGAGAGCCCACCCGGGTCAGTGATGCCTGCTGAAAATCTGCCTGGGGTGCAACATTTGGTGGAAAACGAGCACGACTGGCTGATACAGAAACGCAGCTCGACCTGACACACAGACATTTAGGGAGGAGGCCCTTCCCTGCACTCTCCTTCCAGCTGGAAAGATGTGTTCCTGAGAATGTATATCAGGGACTACGTGAGGCAGAAGGCTACTGGCTCAGCTTGCAAAAGCACATTCGAGCAAATTCTTTTCACATTTGTACAGAGACGATCAAACGGCGGCCGTGTAGCTGTAAACCCGCAAACCCCTCGAGGGGTCCTGCCAGCCCCGTGGGGGGAACCCCACAAGGTGGGAGGGTTGGGACTGGGGAAAAAAGGCAACGATTTTATGGGAACCATCGTTCTAATCGCAACAGTCACTAAGATCAAATACACCCCCAAGTTTCAGGGCGGGTTTTGTTTTAATGGGGACCCAATCCACGGCCCTCGGCTCCTCCAGCCCGCCACACCGCCATCTCTCGCGTTCCTTCTTTGGGAACAGATGCGAGCGTCTGCCACAGCAGCAGGGCGGAATCCCGCCAGGGAGAAGGGGCAGTGTTCTGATAGCAAAGGTCAGGGTAACCCAGACGTGGTGTCTCCAGAGACATTTGAAACAGGAGGAACAACAGCAAGATCCGGGCTCGGCGCTCCTGGCGTACGTGAGGGCGTGACGGGCAGACCGGGGAAAACGGAAACAGGCAGGCTGCAGCCCCCGTCCAGGCTCTGCCGCCGGCCGCTGGGGGACCAGAGGCTAACAATGCCTCCCGGCTCAGCCTCCCCAGGTGAGCACCTGACGGAGGTTACCATGGAGATGGAAACTCATCATTCCGCTCCACCAGTCCCCTAAGTATATGGTGTGTGTATTGCGCGTGAGGAGAGACCTGAAATTAGGGAAGGGGAGAGACTTTGGAATCGGCGGCTGGACGATAAATTGCAAATTATCTCCCTTCTCTAGATTTTTCCTTCATTCTGTTTTAGGCTGAGTTTTCTCACGTGTGAAACACACCAGTCAGAGCCTGGAGAGTGTGCAGAGGACTGAACAAAGACGGCACCTAACCCAGCAGTGCTCTCTGCCAACCCAAGGATTTGACAATGATTATTTAATTCACACGTTCCCTCCAACATTTGTACGTAGAATGATTACAGCGGGAGACATTCCGGACTCACGCGAGAACACGGTATTCGCTCATCCACTAAAGCAAACACATCCGGTTATTTAATCTGTGCTCCCAAACCAAGGGGACGGTGTAGTTGGGGTCCACACTAACAATTTCAGACGATGAGTCCAGGACAGAGGTCTAGACATGCTTTTTTAGGAGGTGATCATAAGGGCGACCAAAGGAAAGTATTTAATGTGACAGGATCTGTCCCTTTACATCGGTTAATGCGATTTCTGACAGCCTCCCCTACCTTCTCAGAGCTGGCCTGCACAAATTCACCAGTTCTTACCACCGCCTTGTAAGGCAGCAATGACATCCTCAGACCATGCACCAAACAAGCAAAAAGTTCAAAGGGAGTATGTTCCAGTTTGAGAGGAAGAATTAGTCCCAGAAAGGAAAGAGCCCAGAATTGCACTGGTCTCTCAGTAGAAAAAAGCCAGCGTACCTCCAATTATTCAAAATCTGTCGTCCCTGGATTAGTCTGTGCCGAGTTCCGTTCCTGGAAGCTCAGGGGTGGGTCATTCCAAAGGGCAATCACTCACGGGCTGAGGGTCTGGCAGAGAAAACACTCTTTCTGAGGTCTGGGTGGAGGGCTGGGGGGTGAGAGGGGACGGAAGGGACCAGGTTCCGTGGCTCAGCTCTCCTTTTGCCCCACCCCATACCCATCAGAGACCCTGCATAAAACTGCCAGGGCTCAGATGCTCTGCCTGGCAACCTTGCATCCTGTGGAAATGAAGTGCTGGTGGAATGCACGGGGAGCACTCGCCCTGGCGCCCCACCAACAGGAGACAGCACACGTCTGCATTTTATATTCCAGTAAACCCCAGGCTGGCCCTTGGCCAGGGGACCTCTTTATAACGTCAAAGATAAAAGCGCTGGCCACGTTTGGCACCCTGCCCTCACCTCCATTCTCTCGTAACCATCTCTCACACCGGGCACGCATTACTGTCAACGGGGCCTTTCAGACAAAGGTCTGGTGGAGCTTCATAAACATCACCAGATGATGACCAGAGGTGTCCCGGCTGCACAGGAAGAGAAAGGGGTACAGAGAGGGGCCAGTGACTTCACAGAGGGCATGCTGGAAAGCACAGGGAGAGCTTGAAATATGTGCCTGTGTACTCGGAATACCCCTGCTCCTAAGGGGCCGAGTCACAGGCACCGTTCCTCACGGCAGGCTGGCAACGGCTAATTTCAAATCTGCCCCAAATGGCGTAGGTATAGATAAAATCTGTGTATTGCTGTCTGACAAGGCCCTTATCCCAAGTCTGGATGTCCAAAATGGCATTTTGGGTGTACAAGGTGACGTAGTTCTCTCTTCTCGTACCCCTTGCCTCCGGGAATGCCATGATGCCAGTCACGCAGAGTTTATGACACCAGTCTCTTTGAGTCATACGTTGTGGGTCAAAAGCATACAGCCCAGCTGTTTTCCTTTAACATTTCTGTTTTACAATCTAACTTTCTAGACTAGGTGAGAGTAAGATTCCAATATTAGTCAACGCTTATCATCAATTAGAGTAGGCAAGGACTTCTGGAAGTAAACAAATATGAAAATTCCTCCTGTTCCATGTAGACAGAACTTCATTCAGAGAGTTTAACCTAGGGGAAAACCTGGTTTTCATCACCACGGGGAGCTGAGCTATTCGGGATATGCCCTTTTTTATAGATCTCGGAGGCTTGAATTCGCCCTAGGGCACTGGACTGGTCTGACTTGCTGCCCCACCCTACCAATCACACACCCACAGACCCACCCCAATCCGTGCCAGGAATGTGTTTTATGGGGTCCTGAGGTCTCTGACTTCCCTTCAAACTCACACCTGTTCGTTCCTGCAGCTTTGATCCTCTGTTGTCAGGTGTGATGCCCTGGGTATATATTTACAGTCACCTGGAGAGCTTTTAAAAATACAGAGGCCCAGGCCCCACCTGGGCAAGTGACAGCAGAACCCCTGCCGGGGGGGGGGGGTATCTGTGTCTTTCACAAGCTCGCCAGGTGATTGTGACGCACAGTCAGGAACAGGGACCCCAGCCTGGTGTGTGCTGCCTCACCCCCCCCACCCCACTTCTAATCTCTGTGATCACACCTGTGTCCACAGCATCAAGATTTGCCACAAGCACGTAACGGTTTAGGCTTTTTCCTGGTCTCCTCAATCTACGACGGCATCTCCCATTGGCACAAATTAGTTTATTCATAACAAACAGTGATCAAGTTCACAGCACTGTCATACCGGGCCCTTGAGACTATCTTTAGTTCAATACACACAACATTCCCTCCCCACATACACGGGCCAGGCGCTGGAAACGCAAAGACGTATATGGGAGGTGGCCTAGCCCTGAAGGGCTCACAGTCCTGTGGCTGATATACACACATCATTTCTGAATGTCGTGCCACAAGAGACGAGCCCTGGGGATCTGGGGACACAGAGCTGGGGCATCCTTTACCCAGCTAGGGCTCACCAAAGTATCCCAGGGAAGACAACAGTTGAGTTCAATCCTGAAGGCTCTACAAGTATTAGCCAAGAGTCAAGAGAAGGAGGAAGCAGCATGAGAGAGGGGCAGAAGATGGCAGGATGTGGAGACTGGGGACGGGGGGACAGGGGTGGTGACTCAGAGTGTGGGGGGTGCACCTACCAGGTCTGCAGCAACTGCTGTTTTGAAGGCTGCTTTTTCATAGGTAGACGCTTTAAAAAATTTTTTTTTAACGTTTTATTTATTTTTGAGAGAGACCGAGCGCAAGTAGAGGAGGGGCAGAGAGAGGGAGACACAGAATCTGAAGCAGGCTCCAGGCTCTGAGCTGTCGGCACAGAGCTCGACGTGGGGCTCGAACCCACGAACTGTGAGATCATGACCTGAGTCGAAGTTGGACACTCAACCTACTGAGCCAGCCAGGCACCCTAGTAGATGGTTTCTTTTTAGCGGGGGGTGCTAACTGGGGACCTGCTTCAGCATACGCCCACAGACCTGAAAACAAAAGGTCAGTTAATAGAGGGACAGGGGAGAAAGCAAGGGTCTCAAGATGAGGTTGAAGAGCAGGGCGGATGCCCCAGGAAAGGATGAACTTGATTCTGTGTGGGCAACAGAGACATGGAAGGATTCTAGATATAATATATGTTGTCCAAATATCTACGTGGAAATACATGGAAAGGTAGAGGGAGTGCGGGCGAGAAGAGTTAGGGAGATGTTGCAAGAGTCCAGAACGAGATGACGTGAACCTGAAGAAGGCAATGGCCTTGGGGAAAGGGTTGGGAGTAAGGAGCTAATTTAAGAGAGATGGTGATGGCTCGGGAGGGAGTGGCCCATGGAGGGGACACTGGAGTAATTAGCAAGCATTGACTCCATGATGAGGGCTGCAGGGGAGCCCAGGGTGTGGAAAGAAGGCGTTTAGGACACTTTTGGACCTTGAGCGTGAGGTGTACAGGAGCACACGGCTGAATTCATCCATGGGTGGGACCACGGGGGCCAGGATGGCAGAAAAGAGGGAGTTGAAGCAAACATGAGCTTGGACGGAGAAGTAGGGGAAGCCAGACAAATGAGCGAATCACCTTTCTTCTCTCCAACTATGAAGCCAATGCATGCTCGCCTAACCTCCAGGAAGACTGCCAATGTTTCCCGGTCTCGCGACGCCGATGACAGATTTTTAGAATGGCTTGCCCATCTCTTTGCTCCTGCTTCTAATGCATTTTTGCATTTGAAGTTTTATATTTGTAACAAAGCAGCTGTGGTTTCGATAACGAGGGCATAGTCATCACTAATCCATTTCGAGCTTGTATAAGGGCACTAGTCCACCTTCTAGAACAAAACCTGAGAACACTGATGACAAATGTCTGTTAAGCTCTCTAGTCGGAAGCAGGACTAGAGGACCAACCTCACAGGGCTGGTATCAGGACAGAATGAGACAGCAGCCCGCGCGTTACGCTCACTACTAAACACACAAGCTCTATCATCACAGGAGGTGAGACCAAAGGCAGACGACCCCAGGACATTCACAGAAGAAAAGCAGTGATTTATGAGAATAGTGTGCACTTACCGCCTGGGACAAGTGGTCGAAGATCAACAGAGATACTCGATTCTTAGTTTTTTTCCCTTTCCATTCTCCCAAAATTATCCCAAAATAAGACAGAATAGAACAAGGTATTTTAGAAAAGGTCACACATTTAATTCCATATGAACTATATCCCAGAGAGGTCAAAGAACTTTGGGAAGACACCAGTGAAAGCACTATCATTCCTTCTGCTGAGCTGGGAGGAAGCAGTGACAGCGGAAGCCCAAAGTGGTAGCAAACAGAATCGCAAGAGAACGGTGAAAATGAAAGTCTGCATGATGGCAGCCTTTAGTCAGATAACCGACTGTCCATCTCTGACTCAAGCGTACTGTGACCTAAACTCGAGACAGCACGGCACCATCAAGAACAAATCTTGGCAATATGCACTCATTGTTACGTAAGCAAATCAGGTGAATATTACCAACACCATACAGTTTTACTTCAACATGTATTAACAAGGTATTTCCTAATATTCTCTGTCGGCGAAATGATGAAATCTAATGTCTACTCTACAACACGGTGCCTACAGTTGACAACAGTGTATTGTATTGTATTTGCTAAGAGGGTAGGTCTTAGAGAATCTTTTTGTGACAAGATTCAAGTGTTCTTGTCACCAAAAAATAAAATAATAAAGAGGTAGAAGAAACCTTTGGGAAGTGATGGATATATTTATAGCATAGAGTGTGGTGATGGTTTCCACGGTGTGCGCTTACCTCCAAACTCTTCAAATTACCTACATTAAATGCATACAGCTCTTGGTGTGTCCATCGCACCTCAATTCAGTGGTTTAAAAAAAAAAAAAAGAACAACACAATCTGGTTAGGATGGGAATGCGTGTGTAGATTCCTGGCTGGCTGAACACCCAACGGTGTCTTAGGACTGACTGATGTCCACCCAGGACCATGCTTGGTAGGAATCTGTCTCCTTGTTTTGCAAGTGGGGCGGAGTCTCGGAGAACCGGCCAGCTGCAGGTGAAGTAACAGTAATCGTGTTTATTGAGGGTCCGCTCTGCTAACTGCTATACCTGCTTTATCTCACGTAATCTTCTCAATAAGATAGAAAGAAAAAGCCACTTCAGTCCCTCATCTATAGAGGACGGCCGCAGCTGGAGAAGACGATGGAACATCCTCAAGTTCAAGTAGCGAGGAAGTGGGGGCGATGGATCCCAGCCCCTGGTTGTGTGATCCGAAAGCCACCATGAATATTCAAGCGCTTGAAGACTGGAACAAGGAGCAGATTTACACTGCTCCACGGGGCACATAGAGCACTCCGACGTGAGTTACGAGAGGCAGTTTTTAGTTCGTGAGGTTAATTAACTTTACAATCGCAGCTGCCCAAGAGTCGAACGGCCTGACAAAGCGCATGCAGATAGATCTCCGTTAAAATGTTCACACAGAGCAGGGACACTGGCCTGGCAGGCCCTGGAAAGGAGGGTCCTGCCCTGGCTGGTGCGGCTCCCATGGGTCCCTATGAAATACACAGACATCCAACAGGATAATGGGAGTAAGATGCTCCTGACCAGATCAGAAAACTCACAAACCTAGGTACACCACCAAGCCTGTGTTACTGAAGTCTAGTTTCACAAACGCCGGAAGTGTGTGCTCTCTTGGAGGAGATACAAATGTTAGGAGCACGAACTACAGACCGGAGGGAATCTTCCAAGCTGATAACCTGTCTTTCCATGGGGTGATTTACTTCTAGGTTTGTAAATCTTGGTGTGGGGAGCCGGGGTAGGTCATGTTTGGAGCTGAAAACTGTTGGAAGAAAGGACAAGAATATTCCTTCCTGATGGCCTACTGTTAGAGCTATTATAAAATTGCTTATGGACAAAAGTCATTTACAAGCTTCAAGTAATACAGTTACTTGGCACACCCTATAGAGCTTAGCTCAATGCTAGGTAAGTAACAGTATTTATTGACTTATCCATTCATGCAACACAAATTTGTTAAGCACTGTAATCGTTATGGAAACACTGTGTGGCCATTGAAGACACAACAGAAAACAAGACTGATAAGGTCATTCTTACTTTCTTCACAAGCAAGCCAACAGGCAACTACAAATAATAATACGCAATAACCGTTTGTGCCGTAATGGAGATAAGGAGGGAACAGAAAACAACAGGGTTAAGAGACGCACCTGATTTTCACAGGGTGGTGAAGAATATCTCTCTAAGGAGGTGACAAAGAGCCAGGCCAGCATAAGGCTACACGAAGACTGTTCCAGGCAAGGGGAAGACAAGTGCAAAGACCCTAGGGCAGGAAAGAGCCTGGCCTGGCCCAGCCACGAGACTGGG
The DNA here is from genome assembly GCF_007474595.2 of Lynx canadensis. Classification (NCBI taxonomy): domain Eukaryota; kingdom Metazoa; phylum Chordata; class Mammalia; order Carnivora; family Felidae; genus Lynx; species Lynx canadensis. The sequence continues at coordinate 4,152,090 of NC_044319.2, read as the reverse complement.
CTGAGATTGGAAATGTGAGCAGGAACCTGACCACACAGGGCCTGTCGGCCTGGTCAGTGAAGCTGGATGCCCCCTTCCAAGTAGGCGGAACACTGCAGAAGACGTCCCTCCTAAAAACATCCTTCTGGCTTTGGCGCAAAAACGAAATTCCAGAGTATCAGTGCAGAGACAGACTCAGGACATGCTTGCCACAGCCCAGGCAAGGGAAAATGGGGCTAAAGAAACACCTGTAGAATTACAGCTGTCACTGGAAAGAAAGAGAGACGATGGTCTGCCGTCCGTCAAGAGGTCTTGACTTAACCTCAGCTGGCTGGCAAACATTGGTTTGGTTTACTGACCCAGTCCTGCTGCCCCAAACATCTGCTAAACCTTCCCCAAGGGTTCAACAACAAAGGTCCCTGTGTGTCTTCTGTATTCTTGACTCTAGGTCACCAGACCTTTCCCTCCTCTCAAAGAGAGCCCATCCACAGCTTGAAGTTCCCACGATAAGCCAAAAATGAGTTTATAATTCTGGATGATGGTTCTAAACCTATTTTCAACCCCAGGTCGGGGAATGGAAAAGAGAACCAAGTTTGGAAAACTTGCAGTGAGGGGTCTGAGTCAACAATCTAACGACTCTAAATAAATAAATAAATTAAATAAATAAATAAATAAATAAATAAATAAATAAATAAATATGCTTGGCGCCCTTGGGTGCCAGTTATTCCGTTACACATCTGTTCGGCAGTAGAATGAGGAAGTTAATTACTTTTCTATGACACGTATGGATTTTGTGAGACACCGCATTGCACCAGTTAATAATGATCTACCTTCTGTTGACACAAAATGTTTAAATTAATGAAAATCTAAATGATACATCTCATAGCAAACCAAACTTAATTGAAAGGCTGGATGGCAGGAGCAGTAATTTTCCTGGGTAAAAATTACTGAGATGTGCTTATGGTAGCGTGAAAAGCTCCATCAATAAAGGGACTTGTGTAGGCAAACTGCCTTCTAGAACACATACTTCATAGGAAGGGGCGGCTGTGCATCTCTGACTGCTAACGTAGTGGCAGTGGGACTGTCAGAGAAAGAAATGGAGGTAGATATCCAGTAATTGCCCATAATTGACAAATTAGTGATTTTACACTTAAACTTGTCTGTTCAATCTTTAGGGTCTGAAATGACAAATGCAAAAAGGGTAGAAACTATCCCTTGAAGCTCTGCTGTTAATATTAAAAATCTGCCTGTTCTCCACTGACTGTACCCTTGGTAACCGGATACTAAGCCAACAGCATTATGGAAACAGTTTATTCTTCCCAAACGATATAGTGATATCAGATTACCTCCGAAAACTCCAGATAGCATCTAAAGTAGGCTCCCAGCACAAAGATGGAGGGGCGCGCTCTGAATCAACTTGGCAGGGGTGTCTCGTGTAAGCTCTGGAACTGCCGAAAGGGAAGTCTGAAACCCAAGACACCCTGTGAGAATTCTGCTTCCCACTGATTTGGGGTGAGGAACAAAACAGAGTACCACCACCTTGCTTTCATTTGTAAACTACTGCCCCTCACTTCTCTCTGCCACTTTCTCTTGCTTTAAACACTGAACAGAATACAAACTGAAACAAAACAAAATACTGGGGCTGAAGTCAAGAAGTAAATTTTATTTCCTGCATAACAACTTGTTTCTTTTTGGGGTGCTGATGCTCTAGGACCTGGGGAGGATGCTACCTCTTTGCACTGGCCTTTGCAATGGCCATTCCACATCCTGTACAGCACTGTCCTTGTTACTTAAAGCAGGCTTTGTCCACAGAGACCAAGAGACTATCACGACGTGCAGGCGGGCCTGATACAGTACGAATTTAGGCACAGACCTCACAGGCCTAACCCTTTACTCCTCATTTCCCTTTTTTGGCTTGCTCTTTGAGGGGTTCTGTTAACAGTGTCTTCTTTTAGGTCTTTGATTTTTTTTTATTTGTTTTTAAACATTTATTAATTTTTGAGACAGAGAGAGACAGAGCATGAGCAGGGGAGGGTCAGAGAGAGAGGGAGACACAGAATCCGAAACAGGCTCCAGGCTCTGAGCTGTCAGCCCAGAGCCCGATGCGGGGCTCGAACTCACGGACCGCAAGATCATGACCTGAGCCAAAGTCAGATGCCCAACTGACTGAGCCACCCAGGCGCCCCTCTTTTAGGTCTTTGAGTCACAGCAGGTACTCAGCAAATGCTTGCTGGTTGTCGGTCATGAGAATAGACCGATAAGGGTGAAACTGGCCCAAACCCAGAGTGGGTGAATTTTTATAAAATATAATTACATAGGTAAAATTTTTTAGTGGTAAAATATGTGATTTTTCTTTTTTTAAAGATTTTTAAGTAACTTCTACACCCAATGTGGGGATCAAACTTACATCTCCGAGATCAAGAGTCGCACACTCCACCGACTGAGCCAGCCGGATGCCCCAAAATGTGTGATTAAAAAAAAAGAAATCCCCAAATATCTAACTTATCTGGGGATTTATCCAAGTCAAAGGATTTCAGAACTTGAGGACTGGGAAGCTTCTAGGGAATTCGAGAGATCAGACAAATGGGAAAGGCTGTTCTTAGAAGACCTGCAAGAGAAAATGCTACCATGTCTTTAAAAAAAAAAAAAAAAAAAAAAGTTGAGAAAATCATAAGGTTCAGAAGATTCAAAAACCTGTAGTTTAAGTGTATTTCCCCAAGCTTTGCGAAGGCAAACACAAGCTGAAAGTTCCTGTTCACTCTGTCTTTCCTTAGGAGTCTCTGGTCCCTCCCCCGCTTTTTTAAAAAATATTTATTTTTGAGAGAGAGAGAGCACGAGTGGGGAAGGTTTAGAGAGAGTGTGGGGCAGAGGATCTGTTAGCACAAAGCCTGATGAGGGGCTTGAACTCACGAACCATGAGAGCCAACGTTGGAGGCTCAATCGACTGAGCCAAGCAGGCGCCCCTTTCCTGGTCCCTTTTTAAGTTACGGGGCTGCTGGACAGAGTGAATGGATGCTTCAAGAAACAGCTCATGAAGGACATTGTTCTGGGTCTTTTGCTGAGCAAGGAGGCAACGATAGGAAACTAAAGAGGTGAGTATTCATGATTTTTACAGTGATTTTAATGGACCTTCTTCATACCATGAAGCAGTTTTAAAAAGTAGATATTCACTGACAGGATGTCAAACATGGGCAATTTTTCTCACCTTCTGAGGCTGCATTTGTTAATCCTACCAAGGAATTTCCCCACACTGAATGCGGCCTCACTGTTTAGAAATAATTAATGTGTTTTTATTTCAGTCGTAGAAAACATAATTTAATTGGCTGCTCCTTTATGTGTTCCATTTTAAGAGGCACAATAAATAGAGAAATTAGCATAAGAAGGTATTGAAAAAATGCCAAGATTGGCTAAACTGTGAAGAAAGGCAAGATGATTCTAGGTGAAGGATGAGTAAATGTACTGCATAGTGGGGATTCGTGACAAATGTTCAGACAGCTGTTTTTATGGGCGGTGAGCTGCAGCCTTCGAATTCTCATTTTAGAGACAGAAAGGCATTATCAATGCTTTTAACAATTCCAGGATTCTATTCACGTATCGAAACAAGAGACAGAGGAAGCCCAGGTCTCTCTTTACTTTTTAGAGTTCTAGGGCCTTGAAAATGCGTTGGCAGCCAAGGTGGAAAGAAAAGAGAGCAGAAGATATGCTGATGTCCACAAATGAAGCACGATGGGGAAGTACAGTCAGATCGGAGAACCATCACACCCCCACCTCGGCAACAAATACTCCGTGCAGCCGGTAAACATCCTGAGCTTTAACTGAAGCTCCCAGAAAGAGTAATTCGCCACATCCCCGGGTATTCACTGGATGCAGTAACTTCGCATTCTTAGTGGGGAAGGGAGGAAGGCTGCCAGGATGGGGGTGGGGAGGCCGCTCTCTGAAAGCCCTCCTTCTGGGGGTAATGGTGTGAGGGCCATGCTAGTGTCCTGGCCCGTTTTCAGGATCTTTGAGTCTCCTTCCTTGTGCCAGTTTCTGACTTTTTGTTCCTACGTGTGCCACCGTGTTCTTTTGGCTGTTACCGGCCAAAAGCCCGCCCTCACTGTCCTTCACGGGCTTCCCAGCCTTCCTCCGCGATGGATATCCAAACTCTCTGCCTGGCATATCTGCCTCTCACCCCGGATCACCGGCCTTCTGGCCTGTATCCTTATGGACACTGAACACATGCAGTTCTTGGATCCGCCGTCCTCTCCGGACCTCCGGGACATTTCACCGCGTGTGTCCCCAGTGTGAAACACTCCCTCTGAACCTACTGCATGGGAAACTCCTACACAGCCGTTGCACCCCTCTGTGCACCCCGCTTTCCTCCCCGACCGACGTGGGAGCCATCTCTTCCCCCTCTGCTCCCACCGCACTTCGCACAGGCTGACGGTGAGGTAATCCCACGCGGCGGGTGCTCTGTCTCCGTGCTAGAACGGAAGCCACCTGCAGGAAGGGGTGCCCTGCTCCTCTTAGAGTCCCACAGGCGGTATACTGTCAGTCACTCCTAAATATCGAGGAAAGAAGGAGGAAAGCGGGGAAAAAAGGACGGAGAGAAGAAACACTCAAGCCGGCTTGCTGAGAGACTGGAGACAAATGTAACTGCAGATGAGCAAAAAGCCCAAACAGGGACACTTGAGTCTTAACTTGTAAGCAACAGCAGAAGCCTGATTTCCAGACGGCATATGCTCCGCCCAGGGACAGAACAGACTTGCTGCAAATCACAGCCCTTGTTGGGAGCGTGAGTCCCCGCTCCGTGGACGCCCCACGGTGGAGCAGTCTCCTCTTACAAGACCGACCGGGTCTCGCCCTCCCAGCTGGGCAGGGGAGGCTTTAGCGAATGTTCGTCCAGCGGCTTGGACAGACGTTATCATCAAAATGTGCTAACTTACCGAGTACCAAAATCAATCTAAAAACAAATTTTTTCCTGATTTATTTCTGTAGTTCAATTATCCAAAGGGCTTGAGAAAGTGGATAAAGGTCATAGTTCAAGCCCTCTAAAACGAGGAACAAACAAATGGAAGTGCTCTTTCAGGAAAAACAGTCAAAGGGGGACTTTCTAGATCAATTGACTGCCTTACCTTTCCCTGTGCCTCCACACCCAGGGGCAGTACCCACACTGCCTCATCAGGAGGGCCTTGCCGCAGGAGTAGGAGGCCCGGATTGCCTGGTCCTGACTCTCCAAGGTCACTCAGTTAGCGAGTGCCACAAGGTCCTTCTCTCTGTAAAAAGAAGGTATTGAACCAGACGCCTACTATTTCTTCCAGCCGTTCAAATTTAATTGACGCTTTCTGATACGCCTCGTAGCCTCTGTATGGGTGCGGGCAAAAACCCTGCTCTCTCCTTTCCACCTTTGAGGCTCTGCAGGTTGCCATCAACAACACGGAGGAAGAGCCCAATCTGACTCTCACATCAGCAGGCTTCGGGGAGAGGATGCGGAGAAATGCGTGTGCTCAATCCGCCATATTGAAAAGGAGCCCAACGGCCACTTTTCACAGCGGGGGCGTACGTCCGTGGAACCACACTTGCTAGGGCATCACTCAATCCACAGAGCTGCTCCGTATATTCTCCTGGAGTTCACCCATGGCACCAAGTCCCCACTTTCACACCTCCGAGGAGGCAGTGTCACTGCAGGTAGCTGTCTATGACTAGGAAACAGTGACCCTAATAGTTACGACATTCACTACTGAGTTTGCCTCCTCTGGAAGTCTGTGTGGCAGAGCCGCAGGAGTCCAAAGTTTTATGAAGCGAAGCATGTCATGTTGTCATATTTTAGGGGCTTTGGGCAGGGACCGTAGACCAGAAGCGTCCAGCTTCAAGTTCACTGTTGAGCCCAGAGAACAGGTTAGGGGGGAAATGCAGTTTTCAGGCAGAAGAAACCAAAGTTATTTTTGAATGGCAGCATATGTCCTCGATCTGTACACAAAGGAAGATGATTGAAGGGATGAGAATACTCCATATCCCCACTCCTGACCTCTGGGACATCCTTCCCGTGGTCGCTGCAGGGAAGCCACAGGTCTCGGACAGAGCCCTCCGCTGCTACGCCCCCTGCAGAGTGAGGGCTCTCCACTCGTTCAGGAGCCCTAAAGCTGTTGTGGCCCGCAGGCGACCTGTTTTCCAGCTCAGGGCACGGAAGTGTGGGTGACTCTCCTGCACTGTAATGAGTAGGGAAAAAATGGCCAGGGAAGCCTCGTCCGGTCTCTGCCCCACATTGTTCCAGTATTTCTGTTTCACTGTGAGCAAGAGATTCCAAGTGTGGCCTCACTCAGAAAGGGACAAGAGTTCCTACGTGGCAAATCTTCAAAGAGGCATCACCTCCACTTGGGAGAGGACTGGGGGAGACACAGGGTCCAGGATGACTTCTACTTTGTCCCGGGACGGGGGAAGGAGGGGTGGTCTGGCACGTGACTCTGTGCGGTGCCACTCAGGTGGGCCCTGTTGCCTTCTTAATCTGCCTGAGGGCCCCCCCAGTGCAAGTCCCCCACACATATGCCCCCCCCGCCACGCCTCTACACGCAGCCCCTGCACACCATCAGCACGAGCAGTGTCCACAATAGCAGCTGAGAGCTGGCGTGACCACGTGAGTGGAGACGAATGGCAGTGACTCGCCCCCAAAGTGTGGACAAAGGTCAGCCTGCGTCTCAGGAAGGAGAGCCCAGGCTAGGGAGAGGGGCTATGCCAAGGACAACACAAGAGAGAAGAGCACCCACCACCCAACATGGTGCCCACAGAAACCACAAAGAAAGCACTAGAGACAGAAATGGGGGAGGAAGCAGAGAATACTACAAGTTGGAGCAGAAGACTTGAAAAGCTGCCAAGAAGATTATGTAAGAAGTTCAGGGACCCTGACTAGCAGATGATGGGAACTGAGGAGGCTATAATTCCTGGAACTTTCCGTATAGACTATGTCCTGAGAACATTCAATAACAGTAATGATAGCCATTATTAAATGTGTACCATCTTCCAACCTATACTTAGATTGTCTTACTGAACCCCCAAAGCAGCTTTTGCTGGATACAGTGTTCTCATTTTATAAAAAACAAAGACGAAGGTAGGAAAACTGGCCAATGTGAGATGGTGAGTAAGCAGCAGAACCGAGGACCATCAGACTCGAGAGCACGTGTTCTTTCCACCGTACAAGCTGTCCTGTCACCCACCACCCAGATTTGATCTCTCAGGCCAATGCCACTGGTGTTACAAGTACAAGCTTAAGGACTAGGACCAAACTCTTCCAATATCTAATTCTGTACACTCTCTATAATATCCTACTGCCTTAAGTAAGATGTTGGTTTAACAAGCGGTACTGGGAAAATGGGACCTCCATATACAAAAAATGAACCCTGTACAAAAATTAACTCAAAATGGATCGAAGACCTAAACGCAAAACCGAAAAACTATAAAATATCTAATAGAAAACATAGGAGAAAGATCTTCTCTTAGATTTGGCAGAGATTTCTTAGATATGGCATCAAAAGACTGATGCATAAAAAAATACTAAAAAGTGGACTACATTAAAATTTAAAACTTATGCTGTTCAGAAGACTGTCAAGAGAATGAAAAGCCAAAAACACAGATAGAAAAAATAATTTACGAAGCACATATCTGATTTAAGAAAACCAAAAACAATCTTGTGTACAGAATAAAGAACTCCAGACTTTAGGAAGATGACAGAGTAGGAGCATCCTAAACTCACGGGTCCTTAGATACAACTAGATTACACCCACATCGGTGTAACTGAGAACACGACCCAAAGACTGGCAGGAAAGACTCTCCACAATTAAATGCAGAGAAAAGGCCAGGAAAAGGGTAGGAAGGGCAGAGACGTGGTTGGGAGCAAAACAGACCCACTAGACTTCACGAGAGGAAGGGACCCGTAGTCGCAGAGAGGGAGGAGGAGCAGACCCCCACACAAGGCACCCAGGCACAGGGGACCTCCCGTGGGGGAGATGAATCCCCAAAACATTAGGCTTGGAAAACCAGAGGGGCCTCACTTCTCACAATCAGTGGGGATTAACACCTGGAACTTTAAAAGCAGGGGGCGGGGCTCTGGGAGAGCTGGGAGGGCAACAGAAAACTGAATCCCTGCCCTTAAGAGATAGCACAAGGAAGAGCCAGCGTAGAAGCAGCAGTTTGGAAAACGCCTGGGGGATACAGGATGGACATTTATTTACTAACCTCAGAGCTTGTGCTGGAGGGGCAGGGATCTTTGGAGACTTCTCCAAGAAAAGAGCTGGTGGGTGCCATTTCCCTCCCCCGCCCACCTGTCTAGATACACAGACACCGGCAGAAGCCAGCGCAGCACCAACACTGTCCATCCACCTAGCTTGCTAACAGCACACCCTGCCCCTGCGTGCTTCTGTGGATCTGCCCCTCCAGCCCAGCGGGGGCTGAACAGGAGTCGTCCCTGGATGCTGGAAGCCCCCCCTGCCGCGGGCCAGCACTGACATTGCTGACACGGCACACCAGCACTCTCTGGAGGTCCTCCCCCTCCAACACACCCCTGTGGAGCCCATCCAAAGCAGTACCACAAGTGTGGCAGTGTGCAAGCAGCTCCAACAGGGGTCAGCGCCACTCAAAGTGAGTCCTGCCCGGGGGAGAGGGGACGATAACCACACACCAGTCCCCTTGCCATCCCAAAAGTGGGCCGGGGGCAGACATCTGGTCTGACTGTAGGTCCCGCCCATCAACCCAAGCTTCTCAGGGGAAACACAGGGAAAGCACCGTGCAGTTTGGTGCTACTGCATCTCTGGTAAACACCTGGTCTGACTCGACTCAAGCCCGAGGCGGCCCCATACTGACCCACTCACAACACAGGGACAAAACCCTCCCACAACAGCGAAGAGAGTCATTGCAGAAAACCAGGCTGAGAGCAAACGAGGCTCAGCCACAATAGGGCACATGCATCACACAGGAGACACCCCTGAAAAGTCAGGGTCTGGTGAACGGGGGACGCTGCACTGCAAGGCACTACGGGACCTCTTCTTCATCAGGCCACTATTTTCAAGAGCAGGAGATGTAGCTGACTAATACACAGAAACAGACGCAGAGAGTTAGACAAAATGAGGGGACAAAGGAATATGTCCCAAGTGAAGGAACAGGACAAAAATTGCATCAAGAGATTTAAACAAAACAAAGATGAGTGATGTATCTGATAGAGAATTTAAAGTAATGGTCATAAAGATACTCACTGGACTTGAGAAAAGAGTGGAGGATCTCGGTGAGGCCTTCAACAAACAGACAGAAAACATAAAAAAGAACCAATGAGAGATGAAGAACTCAATAAATGAAATAAAAAAATACACTGGGGGAATACACAGTAGATGAGAGGAAGCAGAGGAATGGATCAGTGACCTGCAGGACACAGTAATGGAAGTAATCAAGCTGAACAGGAGAGAGAAAAAATGATAAAAAATGAAAATAGACAAAGGAAACTCAGTGACACCATTAAGCATAGTAAGAGTCGCATTAGAAGGATCCCAGAATAAGAAGAGGGAGAAAAGGGGTCAGAAAATTTTTCTGAAAAAGTAATAAGTGAAAACTTCCCAAATCTGGGGAAGGGAACAGAAATCCAGATCCAGGAGGCACAGAGAGCCCCCAATAAAATCAACACAAGGAGGACCATACCAAGACACTTAGAAATTAAAATGGTTGGGGCGCCTGGGTGGCTCGGTCGGTTAAGCGTCCGAGTTCGGCTCAGGTCATGATCTCACGGTCCATGAGTTCGAGCCCCGCGTCGGGCTCTGTGCTGACAGCTCAGAGCCTGGAGCCTGTTTCAGATTCTGTGTCTCCCTCTCTCTCTGACCCTCCCCTGTTCATGCTGTCTCTCTCTGTCTCAAAAATAAATAAACGTTAAAAAAAAATTAAAAAAAAATTAAAATGGTCAAAAGTGGTGATAAAGAGAGGATTTTAAAAATAGAAAGAGAAAACAGTTATATACCAAGGAAACCACAGAACGCCTATCAGCTGATTTTTCAGTAGAAATTTTCCAAGCCAGAAGGGAGTAGCATGATACATTCAAAGTACAGAAAGAAAAAAGCCTGAAGCCAAGAATATTCTATTCAGCAAGGCTATCATCCAGAATAGAAGGAGAGATAAGGAGTTTCCTAGACAAAAAAAAAGTTAAAGGACTTCATCACCACTAAACCAGCCCTACAAGAAATGTTAAAGGGGACTCTGAGTGGAAAAACCAGAAGCAAGAGTAAGAAAAGTAGAAAGCACATGGGGCGCCTGGGTGGCTCAGTCGGTTAAGCGTCCGACTTCGGCTCAGGTCACGATCTCGCGGTCCGTGAGTTCGAGCCCCACGTCAGGCTCTGTGCTGACTGCTCAGAGCCTGGAGCCTGTTTCAGATTCTATGTCTCCCTCTCTCTGACCCTCCCCCGTTCATGCTCTGTCTCTCTCTGTCTCAAAAATAAATAAACGTTAAAAAAAAAAAAGCACAAAAGCAGTAAAATGAAGTGTATCTATAAAAATTAGTCAAGGGATTCAGAAAATAAAAGGATGTAAAGTATGATATCTAAAATGTCAGGCAGGGGGAAGAGAAGTAAAGAATGGGTTCAAACTTAAGTGACCATCAACTTAATACAGACTGCTATGGGGCTCCCTGGGTGGCCCAGTCAGTTAGCTGCCAGCTCTTGATTTCGGCTCAGGTTGTGATCTCACGGCTCGTTGGTTTGAGCCCCACGTCGGGCTCTGTGCTGACAGTGTGGAGTCTGCTTGGGATTCTCTCTGTCTCCCTCTCTCTCTGCCCCTCCCCGGCTTGTGCTCTGTCTCTCTCTCTCTCTTAAAACAAATAAATAAACATAAAAAATATAGACTGCTATATACATGAGATGTTATATACAAACCTAATGGTAACTACAAATCAAAAACTGGTAACAGATATGCAAAAAACAAACAGAAAGAAATCTAAGAATATCACTAAAGAAAGTCAGCAAACTGAGAGAAGAAAGGAACAGAGGAGAAATACAAAACAGCCATAAAACAAATAAAAGAATGGCAGTAAGTAAATACCTGTCAATAATTACCTTGAATGTAAATGAACTCAATGCTCCAATCAAAGGACATAGGGTGACAGAATGGATAAAAAAGCAAGACCCATCTATATGCTGCCTGCAAGAGACGCATTTCAGACCTAAAGACAGATGCAGACTGAAAGTGAAGGAATGCATTTACCATGCAAATTGAAGTGAAAAGAAACCTGGGGTAGCAATACTTATATTGGACAAAATAGACTTTAAAACAAAGACTGTAACATGAGACAAAGAAGGACACTACATAAAGAGAATAACCGAACAAGAAGATTTAACAATTATAAATATTTATGCACTCAACATGGAGGAACCCAAATATATAAAGCAACTAATAACAAACAGGAAGGAAGTAATAGATAGTTATACAATAACAATGGGGGACTTGAACACCCCACTTGGATAGATCATCCAAACAGAAAATCAACAAGGAAATAGTGGCTTTGAATCACACACTGGACCACATGGATTTAATAGATATATTCAGAACATTCCATCCTAAAACAGCAGAAATACGTTGTTTTCAAGGGTACACAGAACATTCTCCACAATGGATCACATGTTAGGCCACAAAGCAATTCTCAACAAATTCAAAAAGACTGAAGTCACGCCATGCATCTTTTCCAACCACAATGCTATGAAATTACAAATCAACCACAAGAAAAAATCTGTAAAGAGCACAAATACATGGGGCTTAAATAACATGCTATTAACCAACAAATGGGCAACCAAGAAATCAAAGAAGAAATAAAAAATTACATGGATACAAATGAAAATGAAAACATGACAGCTGAAGACCTCTGGGATGCAGCAAAAGCTGTTGAGGGAGGGAAGTTTATAGCAATACAGGCCTACCTCAAGAAGCAAGAAAAAGCTCAAACACACAACCTAACCTGGTACCTAAAGAAGCCACAAAAAGAACAAACCAAACCTCAAACCAGTAAAAGGAAGGAAATAATAAAGATTAGAACAGTAATGAATAAAATAGAAAAATAGAAACTAAAAAAGGAATAAAACAAATAAATGAAATCAGGAGCTGGTTTTTTTGAAAAGATAAATAAAATTGATAAATCTCTAGGTAGACTGAGAAAGGTAGAGAGAGAGAGAGAGGACTCAAACAAAATCAGAAAGGAGAAAAAAAATACAAAAATGACATCACAGAAATTCAAAGCATTAGAAGAGAATTATTATGAAAACTTATATGCCAACAAATTGGACAACCTAGAAGAAATGGATTAATTCCTAGAAACATACAACCTCCCAAAACTGAATCAGGAAAAATAGAATATTTGAACAGACTGATTACCAGCAATGAAACTTAGTAATTAAAATACTCTGAACAAACAAAAGTCCAGGACCAGACAGCTTCACGTGTGAATTCTACCAAACATTTAAAGATGAATTAATAACAATTTTTCTCAAACTATTCCAAAAACTAGAAGGGGAAGGAAAGCTTTGAAATTCATTCTATGAGGCCATCACTTGCCTGATACCAAAACCAGATAAAAGACACTACAAAAAACGAGAACTATGGGCCAGTATCTCTCATGAACACAGATGTAAAAATCCTTAACAGAACACTAGCAAACTAAATCCAACAATACATTAAAAAAATCATTCACCACAATCAAGTGGGATTCATTCCTGGGATGCCAGTGTGGTTCAATGTTTGCAAATCAATCAATGTGATACAACACATTAACAAGAGAAAGGATAAAAACTATATGATCATGGACAACAGATGCAGCAAAAGCATTTGAGAAAGTACAACATTCATTCATGACCAAAACCCTCAATAAAGTAAGTTAAGAGGGAACGTACCTCAACATAATAAAAACCATGTATGAAAAACGCACAGCTAACATCATACTCAATGGTGAAAAACTGAGGAACAAGACAAGGATGTCCAATCTTGCCACTTTATGCAATAGTACTGGAAGTCCTAGTCACAGCAATCAGACAAGAAAAAGAAATAAAAGGCATCAAACATGGTAAGGAAGAGGTAAAATTTTCACTATTTGCAGATGACATGATAGTATATATAGAAAACCCCGAAGACTCCACCAAACAACTACTAGAACTGATAAATGAATCCAGTAAGATTAGAGGACACAAAATCAATATACAGAAATCTGTTGCATTTCTATATACTAATAATGAAGTAGCAAAAAAAGAAATTAAGAAAACAATCTCATTTATAATTGCACCAAAAGTTTATGCTTAGCAATAAACTTAACCAAAGAGGTGAAAGACCTTTACTCTGAAAGCTGCAAGACACTGATGAAAGGAATTGAAGGTGACACAAACAAATGAAAAGCTACACCATGCTCATGGATTGGTAGAACAAATATTATTAAAATGTCTATACTACCCAAAGCACTCTACAGCTTTAATGCAATCCCTATCAAAATACCAACAGCACTTTTCTGATGTCACTACACTCTATTGGAATGATCACAACAGAAGAAAAACCAACAAAAAAATCAAGTGATGGCAAGCATGTAGAGTAACTGAAATGCTGCCTCATTGCCTGTGGGAATTCAAAATGATACAGCTACATTGGAAAACAGTCTGGCAGTTTCTTATAAAGTTAAACATACACTGACCATGCAAGCCAACAAGCGTACTCCTGGGTATTTACACAGATGAAACGAAAGCTTATGTTCCTCCAATAACCTGTGCGTGAATATTTACAGTGGCTCTACTGATAACCACCACCAACTGGAAAAGAACCGAAAGTCCTTCAACTGATGAATGGATAACCTGCGGAGTAGCCACATAATAGAATACTATTTGGCAATAAAAAGGTACCAAGTACTGAGATTCCATAGTCATACGTGTGTGTAAAATAACACGGCTAAATAGCAAATGCATTATGCTACGTGAAGGAAGACAGAATCAAATGGCTTTTAGGATCGATTTATGTGATGTTCTGAGAAAGGTAAAGCTACAGTGACAGGAAGCAGATCAGAGGTTAGCAGGGCTGGAAGGGGGGCAGGGGTGGGCTAGAAAGCGGTATGAGGGAATGCAGTGGGGGTGGGGCTGTTTCACATCTTAGTGGTGGTGGCTGCAGACGATATGCATTTGTCAAAACGCACAGCACTGTATGCTAAAAAGAGTGAATTCTACGGAATGAAAATACCTGAATTTTAAAAAGACAGGAAAAGTATACTTGTTATTCATAAAATTCTAGAGACAGTTTGGAGAGGTTAGGAATACAGCCTCTGCAGCTGACAGCTTCTACTTCATCTGCAAAGATGGGAAGAGGAGTGACCACCACCCTCATAAAGTCACGGGGATGAAGTGAGAGGAGGCAGCACCCAGCACGTGGGCAGTGCCCCCAAAGCTCCAGCAGGCATCGTAATGTAGAACATTCTCTGAGAAAGGTCACTCCTACGGCACTTCTTGAACGCTGTGTGCCGCGTGTGGGGTGGGGACCACGCCCGGCGCATACGAACACACAGTTGTGTTGTGTTGTGTGTCACAACAGCTGCTGTCCCTTCAGTCTGTTCCCCGAGTCAGAGCTTTTGTGGACCAAAAGCCAGAAGAAGAAAAGCATTTCTGCGCAAGAACTGGGAAGGTCGTGAGACAGAATTACGTCACCACAACCTGTGGAGCCACCCTCTCCTTACCCCGGGGTGGACTCTGGACAAACCGGAGCCACCTGCAAGGGCTCGGGGGCACAGCTGCCCGCTCTCCGGGGAGAAGGCAGAGCTGAGGCGCGACGTCCTGTCATGCGGCTGGCGGCATATTCCGAGGAGACACAATAGCTCCATTGTTCGGTTCCCGGGCCAACTTCAGAGCCTGTGGTACCCAGCCCAGAAGCCTCTCCCTTATTTCAGGGCAGCATCGCAGATGGGATTATGTGGTCATGAAGTCAATAAGCTCCTTTCCTACCTGAACATTAGTGACAGCCAGCAAGGTGCTCACTCCGGGGAGAGCCTTTCTCCTGTGGTTTGCAGAAGGAGACGGTGCTGCGCCCTGGCCACTTAAAATCTGTCTCTGTCTGTCTGTCTGTCTGTCTCTCTCTCTCTCTCTCTCTCTCTCTCTCTCTCACACACACACACACACACACACACACACACACACACACACAGTTCTTCAATCTCCTGCCAAACCTTCCTAATCTTCCCGAAGATAATGGAACTCCATTACAATGCAAACATGAGAGACACAGGAACACTTCTGCTTAGGCTGTTAAAACTTGTGATAGAAAACAAGTCGGAGCCGGTGGAGTTCACGGTCCCACCACGAGGCATTTCTGCTTACAACTAATTTAGCAAAACAGAGGAAGGCAGCAGAAAAAAATCTTGGTTTAACTGATGACCTTTTAGTAAACGCTCATATTCGAAATAGACTCAAGTTACCATAGAGTTTGTCTTGGGCAGAGAACTCTCATTTCCTTTGACTACGGCTTTAATTCCAACACTCCCTTTATTGCTTCTTCAGTCTCCATTTCGTCCTTGCCTCGCTCCTACCTCTTGTGCCCGGTTAACACAGCTTGGTCACGGTCTTGCTGGGGTACAGCACCTACGGAAGGTGCTCTGGGGAGGACGTCGGGCCACTTCGGGGCTCCATGATGCACACGTGTTGCAGAGGGCCTCAGAATGGACCAAAGAAGGGAAATTCCATGCTACAGGACAGGATCTTCAAAGAGGGGCTGAAATATTTACCCAGGACAGTAATTGACAGTGCTTTATGTCTACAGAAGAAAAGAAGAGGAATTGGGCTTAGCACTGGAGCATCGAGGGATGAGAAGCTTACTGGGGCTTCTCCCCTCCACAGAGCCATTTATTAAACTATTTTCAGAGGGCATATGTTTTCAGCACGACTACTCACGTCTCTGTCCTCAGAAGGCCCTGTGATACGAGATCTAGATCCCTTCTCCACAGACAGGCTGGTGTTGGGTAAAAGGCTCACACACACTTGGGAGCCCTCAGGAGAATGAGATCGTTGTTTATCCTCACGGTTTCCTTTGCCTCCAAAGACCTGAATTCGTACCTATGTACTTGGAAAGCAAACTGCAGACGTCCAGGCAACATGCTATAAGGTCAGACTTTGGGGTGCTCCCCTTTAGCCCAAATCCTAGTAAGAGTGGGTAAAATAGAAAAAGAGAAATCAAAAATAGCTTTACTAATTCAAAGACAAGAGAAACTCTCCTTGGACCCAAAACAGAACAGAAAGGGAAAGGAATAAACCAAGTGGGAACTAGGGCCTCAGGTCTGGAAGCAGGCAGTAGCAGTGGTTGAAAGGGACAAGAAATGCTTCATGTAAGAAGGGTGAGTAGAGGGGCGCCTGGGTAGCTCAGTCAGTTAAGAGTCTGACTCTTGATTCTGGCTCAGGTCATGGTCTCACAGTTCGTGAGTTCGAGCCCTGCATCAGGCTCTGCCCTGGCAGCGCGTGGAGCGTGCCTGGGATTCTTTCTCCTCCTCTCTCTGCTCTTCCCTTGCTCACACTTGCTCTTTCTCAAAATAAATAAAAAATTAAAACAAAAAAGTAAAGAGGAATAGAGTCAGCTTTAAGGCTTAAAGCCAGGGGATAAGGTAAGGCTCCCTTGTAAAAAGAGGTTGAAGACACAGGGCTGATGATCTGGTCCCTTAAGCTAAATATGTTCCGGAAGCGCTGGGCCTGCACAGGTCAGAAGACACAGACGGTCCTTCTGTCACCCATCACCTAAGTAACCAGATCTACAGTAGCCTGGATATCACTGTGGTGATTACATACCCCCTGTCCGGGGTAGGCAAGGGCAAGGTTAGCAGACAGGGGCTGAGCACAGAAGGAGAGAAAGGAACAAAACCAAAATACTTTCCCCTAAAAACAAGCCTGCAGTATAAAATTCCAAGCCACTTCATGAAATACAACGCTAAGGAAGGTAACCGACAAAAGTCAACAACCGGAACATGATTTCAATCCAGTGAATAGGCTACAGCACTGACTGACTGTGACTCTTTGGGTGCAACTAAGATGCTCAAATACAGAAGTAACAGAGGAGTACTCAGTGGAAACTATGAAACTATGAAACTATAGGAAACTATGGAGGTAAATAGGAAACTATGAAGGAGAAACAGGTGGAAAGATACAAAACATAAACTGGGAGATATGGGGAAAAAAGCAAATATGAAATCCTAAGAATAAAAAAAAAATAGTCATTAAACCAACTGAATAGCAAACCACATCCCTAGGGTGTGATTTAAGGGAGCTTCAGTTTAAATCACGGAGTAAATCCCAGAAGCCAAAAGTGGGTTATCTCGGGGGTAGGATGTGGGCAGGAGCAAGGAAGGAAAGTGTACTAGTGTTCTGAACTGGGTTCTAGTACTCTGGCTTTTCAAACTATATGCATGTATCACTTTAATACAAATTACAATAACGAACTGAAAAGACTGTAAGAAATACCATTAATGGAGGATCGTCTAAGGATGCGCAATCCTTGCTTTCCCCTGTACAGCCTAAATTTTATTCTTGGGATGAAGCAAACCATCAGAGAGAGAGGACACAAGAGCATATCAGTTTTATTTTTTATTTTTAAAAATTTTTTTTAACGTTTATTTATTTTTGAGACAGAGAGAGACAGAGCATGAACGGGGGAGGGTCAGAGAGAGAGGGAGACACAGAATCCGAAACAGGCTGCAGGCTCTGAGCAGTCAGCACAGAGCCCGACGCGGGGCTTGAACTCACGGACCGCGAGATCGTGACCTGAGCCGAAGTCGGCCGCTTAACCGACTGAGCCACCCAGGCGCCCCAGAGCATATGAGTTTTAACCCTTCTTGTTACTTCTTTTATTATGTTACAATGTGAAATGTCTATCAGCCACATTGGAGAATATTATAAAAATCAGCTATTTAAATAATTGTGGCAGTCTGACAGGAAGCTGATCACTGAGTCTTGTGGGACCCTTTGGAGTAGCTCTGGCCTCAGGGCCAGGAAAAATTGCTTCGGCAGAGCAACAGGTGTATGTCTGACCTCGCAGCTACAGTAACTTCTGAAACTACTCATTCAGCTTTGGCTGCTGGGAAATTTAATTTGTGATTTATTTCCAGTCACTTTACAGGATCATATGGATTGCTTTTTGGACACTGACTTGCTTTCCTCTTATTTCCTGTCACTCTTATTTCACAAATCAATATAAGATTGATAGCTGTTAGAGCCTACATACACGTCTACCTGTATTTATATATATAAACAGATGTGTGTGGATATGTGCCTGAAAGCCAGGTTGCAGGCTTCTGAGAGGTGAAAGGATGTGATCGGATAGAATGAGTTGGGGAAAGAAGAGAAAGGAAGGGAAAGAGGGCAGGTTGGGCTGTGGGGTCATCACTTTGGAGGACACTGAATGCTAAGAGTCTGACATTTACCCTGAACATTAGAGACAGTGGTAAATGCTTTGAAAATTCTGAGCAAAGCAATGACATGGAAACAGCAGTAGCTCAGAAAACTTGCTGTGCTACAGGGTCGAGGCTGGGTGAACGAGGACATTGAGGGCCAGATGACGAGTTAAGGGCTATTTTGATCATGAAGGAGTGAGGCACGGATGTTGTTAGTAAGCTGACAGACACTGTATTTTAGGAGAAGGATTGGATGTAACAGGCTTTAGGAAAGAAAAGGTGACGTGGCCAGTAAATGTAGCTTTTTCTTGCAACAAAGCGCGTGACATCCAAGGAAGCAAGCTCTGTACGACCCACAAACTTAGCGCGTGACATCCAAGGAAGCAAGCTCTGTACGACCCACAAACTTATGGAAACAATCAATTCCATTTGGTCTATTCTGTTTCCACTGCCGAGCATTCTGACCTGGGCAAGCCACAGGAGAAGCCAAATCATTCCAAAACCTCTCTTAGAAGGTACGTTTTATTCCTTCCAGAAATTAAGCTGCTGCTGATTATAAATGACAGCTAACTCCGCACATGCAAATTACACCCGCTATTAAAGGCCTCCTGCCTTCCTGAAACATGATACCATGTGAGCCCAGCACCTCGCAGATGGAGACCCCGTAATAAATACTTCTCGACACAGAAACCTGTCGAGATGAATTTCTTAGGCTCCAAGAAAAGCAGAAAAATAATCTCGAACACTTTGAATCTAGGAACTGAAGTAAATTGAATTTTGACCGAAGTAGTTTTGAATTTATAATCTCTGGGGAATGCACTAAGCTGGATTTACCTGTGCATTATTTTTTCAAAGCAAATCAGCAATACAGAGATTTCAGGAAGGACGTTTACAGTACAAACAGAACAAAATTCTCAGATAAATAGAAGCCTGAAATATAACTGATGAGCTAATTGAAATCAAGTTTATATTCTCACGTGAATACACACCCCATTCATTTCTACGGGGAAATATTTCAGAGAAACATGGTACAACAGAGCAGGAAGGGGCTTTATGACCACCCAGTTTAGTTCTCTTGTGTTACACACGGAGAGAACTTGTCTATCTTTCTCTGACTTATTTCCGTTAGCATCATGCCCCTGCGGTCCTTCCATGTTATTGCAAAAGGCAAGATTCCCTTGTTTTCAATGGCTGAATAATATTTCAATACACACACACACACACACACACACACACACACACACACACCACATTTCTTTATCCATTCATCTGTCAGTGGACATTTAAGGTCAGTCCATGTCTTGGCTATTGTAAATAATGCTGCAAATGAGGGTGCAAATAACTCTTCAAGTTAGTGTTTTCATTTCCTTTAAATACCCAGCAGTGGAATTGCTGGATCATGTGGTTTTTCTATTTTTTTAAGGTTACTTATTTATTATGAGAGAAAGAGAGAGGGATAAAGAGAGACAGAGACAGAGACAGAGACAGAGAGAGACAGAGAGAGACAGAGAGAGAGAGAGTGAGCGCACGTCTGTGCCTGAGAGCAGGAGGGGCAGAGACAGAGCATGCCAAGCAGGCTCTGCCCAGCATGGAGCCTGATGCGGGGCTTGACCTCATGACCCTCAGATCATGACCTGAGCCAAAATCAAGACTTGGACACTTAACCAACTGAGCCACCCAGGCACCCCCTATTTTTAATTTTTTGAGGAACATCCATACTGTTGTCCACAGAGGCCGCACCAGTTTGTATTCCCACCAACACTGCCCACGGCTTCACTTTTCTACAACCTCATCCACACTTCTTATTCCGTGTCTTTTTGATTCTAGCCACTCTAACAGGTGTGAAGAGACACTGATGGCCAGGAGGTACATGAAAAGATGCTCAACATAATGATCATTAGGAAAATGCAAATCAAAACCACAGTGAGATAGGAGTCCCTTGGCTACAGATGACAGGATAAATCAGAGAGCTTGAATGGCTTTCCCAAGGCCACCCAGGGTGTCAGATACAGAATGGAATACAGTCCAGCAGAACAAGCAAGTATGTTTTCCATTTTACCACTTGGCCTATCTCTAGCCCATCTGTGATGGTTAATGTTGTGTGTCCATTTGACTGGGCTACAGGGTGCCCAGATATTTCATTAAACATTATTCTGGGTGTGTGTGAGAGGCTGCTTTTGGATGAGATTAACATTTGAATCAGTAGACTGCCCTCCCCAGTGTGTTAGTTGTTATCGCTGTTACCCAATCAGTTGAAGGCCTGACTAAAACAGAGACTAACCCTACCGCAAGAGGGAAGTCTTTCCTGCTCAACTGCCTTTGGGCTGGGACACTGTTTTTGCCCTGCCTTTGGACTCAAATGGAAGTCTGGCTCTTCCTGGGTCAGACCGGAACTTCCCTGTTAGCTCTCCTGGGTCTCCCACTCACCAACTGCAGGTCTTGGGACTTCCAAGCCTCCACAATCACATGGGCCAAATCCTTTTCATAAATACCCCCCGTCCCCGCTACTTTTCAGACACACACCCTGTTGGTGCTCTTTCTCTAGAGATTCCCAATATAGTATTAGGCAAACTTTTAGCTCAAAGAAAACAGTCTCGATGAATATGGCGGATACCATGGATAGGCTACCCAAAAGCCATTCCCAACCTTCCTCTCCCGTCTTCCTCTAATTTAAAGGCTGAAAACCTAAAATGTAGTTTCCTCACCTCTTTCACAGTAAAGGTGATCATACGACACAGTTCTGAACAATAACACGCAGGTGGAAATCCCCAGGAAACTTTTCCTTTGTTCTCTGCCTTCTTTTTCGTGCCCAGAGGCTGGACACACTGACTCAGTGTTGAGGGTGCCAGTCACCCTGGGGCCATGAGGACAACTGACACGTGTAGGGATGGGTACGGAGGGAGGTAGAAGGATTCTGGGTCTGTGATGAGGCCTGTGAGCGGCTGCTCTTGTCTTAGACTGCTTCTCCAGAAGTCTGGAGACAAATGTACCATACCTACCAAAGCCAGTTTTAGTTGGGTTATCTGTTATTTGAAGCTCAACCTTTCCCTAATATACTATTCTAGCCAGGTTTCAACCAGAACAAAAACCAAAAGTGAACATGACCCCAATTCTGGAAATAAATAAATAAATAAGTACTTAATCAAATTTTTTTGTAGGTCTACACAATACAGATGGCATGGGAGAGGCACTAAGTCCAAGACTTCCCATCCAAGGGTGCTGGCGGGAAGGAAGCTCGCTTTCCGCTACTCCAGATTAGGGTCTGGTCTGGGGAAAAATCCCAAGGGATCCTCTAGAACTCCAGCATGCTTGGTTGTGGCAAAAGGCTAACACCGAGATAGAATGAATCTTGGGGAGCTATGAGCAGGGGTTCCAACTTTTCCCATGTAGCTCATTTATTTCTAAAAGTTCTTTTTAACGAAAAACTAATCATGTTCATGGATTCCTGCATCATTAGAATGAGCTCAGGTCCTCTCTTTATCAATGCTGCCACCAGAGACCACACATGGCTGCGGCAGTGGAAGGAACGCTAGATTTAGTCAAACGATCTGGGTTTGAGACTGGGTTCTGCCACCTCTTGCTTCGTCCTTTCCCACAGGCAGATCTGTGAACGTTCTGAGTTCCACTTCCTAATTTACAATTATTGAGTTAAACGACACTGGGATTACAAAAGAATTCCAACAAATTCAGAATACTCTACCAAAGTAAGATTTAATCAGGTCACTCGACTGTGTGCAAACTCAAAGCAGATAGGTCTGATGTGAGGGAAGTACAGGAGAAAAGCTCATTCTTTATCTTTATGGCATTTTTTTGGCCCTTCTTCCTTTCTCAGAGAGACAAAGTTGCTGGATAAGTGATCTCTGTCTGACGAAGTGCTACAGCAAAAAGCCTTACAGAACAAACCTGAGGAAATAAAACACAGGCTACAACTTGGTACGCTTATTACCAAGCAGTAGTGGTTACCAGTCGTAAGGTCACCTGACCCTCTCGTTGTGTGCTCTAACAGCACCCTGGCCTCAGTGTCCTAATGACCCGTTTAATGCCTCTCTGCCCTCTAGAACCTGAGCTCTCTAGATCCTTACCTGGCAGTAAACCTCTCACTGCTTCGTGGGGGATAAAAGTTCAAGAGGCTAAAATATACGCGGCATGACGCATCTTTTTAGTTTCCCCCTCCGTGCTGAGCGTCCTTCTGGATTCACGCAATAAAAGCTGAGTTCTCTGAAAGACCACAGGAGTCTTTCCTGGGAGATGTTCCGAGCTGGTTCCACACACATACCTTGTCTTGGGTTTGGCATCGAATACAGTCACATTCAAAACAGTACTGGTCCCTCAGCTGCTTCCGGCGCTCCTCGCTGGTCATCAGCATGTCCAGGTAGCAGATGGTGAGCTGGGGGGGCCAGAGAGAAGAGGGTCACGTGGCTGTGGTGCTCATTTTCTTTAACAAATGGTTATTGTTACTGATTATTTAACCAACACTTTTTTTTTTTTTAATGTTTACTTATTCCTGAAAGAGAGAGAAAGAGACATAGCATGAACGGGGAGGGGAAGATAGAGAGGGAGACACAGAACCCGAAGCAGGATCCAGGCTCCAAGTTCTCAGTACACAGCCTGATGTGGGGCTCGAACCCACAAACTGCGAGATCGTGACCTGAGCCAAAGTTGAACACTCAACTGACTGAGCCATCCACGTGCCCTTCAGCAACACATGTCTTTATTACACACCGAAAAGTGCAAGAGGAAAGACACTAACAATCTCGCTACGCAAATAATCACATGTAAAATTTTAACGCCATTACCTTCCAGCATCCGTTGTGTGGTGAGTGCACGTATATTATATATTTATTATAAAGAACTGGACTCATGATCTCTCTACACTTTTACACCTCACTTTTTATTCACCAAATAAGAGACTACCGAGAGCTGTCGTGTTTGGTAGTACTAAGGTTGGGCAGTAAAATCGATCACCGCCAGCAATGGGAGAAGGTGGATCAATCCTGGCCCCCAAGCGGGTGGCGGACTGATGCACCCAGATGCTCTTAAATCCTGACCAGTCCTGCAGCTGCCTCATGGAACGAAACGTCAACCAAATTTGGTGCCTCTGAAGTTGGAGACTCTTTTCTTACTTGTGATGAGATAGGAAAAAAAAGAAACCACTTCCAAGTAGGGAGAATTAATGTCAGCATGTGATCTTGGAGGGAGGCTCTCAAACTGGCTTCCTTGGACACTTTCGAACTAAGTAATTACACCATCTAGGATGTTTCTCTGTAGCCCTCAGGTTCCCCTTCTGGTCACAGGTCTTCAGGCAACGTCACGATGTCCACACATGCCTCACTCGACCGCATCTATACGCTCAAAGTCTGATTCAAAATAAACAAAATGGAACCCCTGAGTCCCCTGGCCTGTTCCACCCGGGCTGGAGCCGTCCCAGTCCCCGCTGACAGGAATGCATCTTTTGTGTCCTTCAAGCAGAAACCCAAAGTCACCCTTGACCTCTCTCTCCCTCTCACGCCCTCACCTGATCCACCAGGAAATTCTGTGGGCTCAATCTTAAAAACAAGACCAGGAATCCACCACTTTCTACCTTTTCCAACGTGACCACCCAGGTCTGAGTCGCCCTCCTCTCTGGCCCATAAAACGCAAGTCTCTGCCAGTCTCCCTGCTCCCCCCACAGACCCCGATGCCCCCTGCGCTCCACCCTCCAGGGCTCCCCGTGTCCCCTGCACTCCACCCTCCAGGCGTGATTCTCAGTGATTCTCTTCAAACAGAAGACAGATAGGCTCTTCCCTGTGCTCAAAACACTCCAACGGCCCCCGCTCTTGCTTACAGGCCAAGTCCTGATGAGGGATTCCTACAGCACAGCTCAGCCTGTGCTTCTGTGCTAAAGTCAGGAAAGAATCGCAAGCTAACGTTTAGAAACTTCTACAGGTACCTGGTAAGAGAACTTTGCGGGACTCTAATAATAAAACATTAGACTTTTATTTCCTATGTTTTAAAAATTTCATTTTTCTAGTAATTTTTGTCATTAAGTTCTACAAAAATATTAGTCTGCAATGGATAAGAACTAGTAACAACCACCACCAGCCCCACTCCCTCTCTGAACTCCTTCTCCAGCCAGCCCTCGCTCCTCCTGTCCCCATGCACTCACACGTGCCAGGCCGACACAGGATGTGTCCCGGGGCGCTGCCCCCAGAACCCTCTATGGGGCCTTCCTCACCGAGGTCTAACCTGGACCCTCCCTTGCTTAAAAGAACACCCTGACTACAGCCCCACCCAGGGTCCCTCATTCCCTCACCCTTTTCTAGTTTTTCCTTTTCAGTGTCATATGTCAGCTTGTGACATGTTGTGTAAAATACTTTATTTGCTTTTACATGTAGAAAGTAATCATGGGGGCAGGTGCGGTAGGCAGGAGTGGAAGAAGGCAGGACCGTCCGCTGAAGGAGGTAACTAAAGCTCCCTAGAGCCAAAAAAAATCCCACGTGCTTTTTCTTAGACTCAATAGAAAGCATCTCACGTCTACCAAGCCAGATCTTACATGCTGGAAAGTACAGTAGGGCTCTTGACAGAAAACATAACTTTGGGTAGGCCTCAGTCTGCCAGCCTTTGTCCCACCCACCGTGGCCATCACCAGGGTGACAGAAGCCAGGGCCAGGTCCGGCTGGCTGGCTCTCTCTCTAGATCCTCTCGACAGTGTTATCGAGGATCTGCTATGTGCTAGGCACTCCCAAAGAGAGGCAGCGTGAGACTGTGGAAATCAGCAAAGGTCTGGGATCCATCTGGGATTTGCACCCACAGCCCTTGACTCAAGCCTGACACTCTTTTTACAACACAGCCACTTCTCATACTTCAGTGGGCCCAAGGGGAGATTCGCTTCTTGGGGGGCTGTGCCAGCATCAACCCTAAAACGCGTCGGTCTGCACTCAGCAGCGTCCTGTGACCACTGGGCTCCTTTAGCCGGGACCACGGCCACTTTTTCATTCCCTGAGTCCTTTTCCTTGCTTTGTGATGTGCACCCAGGGCTGCCTGGGAGATGCAAATGGCCATGATATCAGGCGAGTTCTTCCTGTTTACAGACAACACTGTGTTCCAAATTCCAAGTAACCCATTTCCCACCACACTTTTGAAACCGCCCGTTAGTAAGTCTGGGGCAGTACACGTACCCATCTGGTCTTAACAGGCTCTGAGGGTCCCGGGTTCCTTAAATGAGGTGATGGTAAAACGAACTGAACTCTGTGCTCCCTCTTGGGTTAACCCTGGGGCTCGAAGTCTCCATCTGCCCCGATGGCTCTCAGTCATGCCCCCCCCCCCCCAGCAGATCAGATCAACTCGAAGTAGTTACTGGGAGAGTACCATGTGCCCAGTGGGAAGCCAATGAATCCAGGGCCAGAGAGATAACCTTGACTAACCCAAGACTAAACTGCAAGGGCCAAAACTCTGAGTGATCGCGCCAGGAGGCAAACGGGCAACAGGAGACTAGTTATATCATTTAACCCCAACGAACAGACTCGACCAGCCTCCCTCACTACGCCGTAACTGCCTGCGACCGCTACCGCTTTCGGGACACTGGCTTTCCAACGGGCCTCCCTGCTGCCCGCCGTCCACCTCTCGTCTTCTAGACCGCTCTGAAAGAGCTTCCTCAAACTCACATCTGATCACATCTCTACACGAAGACTGGTGACGGCCTCTCGCTGCCGGCGGGGATAAGGCACACAAGGGCTTCTCCACTGCTCTTCGGTCTGCCTTTCTGCCTCAGTATCTCTCCGGACACCCTCCCGTCTTCACGTATGCACACCACTAGGCCTCTGGAACAAGGCACACGGTGCCAGCGGGTGCTGCGTCTCCCTGCCCTGGCTAGCCAGTGCCTTCCCCACACTACCCACTTTTTCAGAGCATTCTCATCCCGCAAGCTTGGCTCCAAAACACTTCTCCAGGGAAGACTGCCCCATTCCCCGCCTCCATGCCTCCTCTGTGCCCTCTATGCCACCAAATACACTGTGTGAAAACTGAAGGTCTCAATGGCAAAACATTGTTATTCCTATTTTGGGGGAGAAAACACAGATTACTAACTGGTAATGACAGTTAAATCATTTTATCAGCCAAAGATAAAAACCTTTATTGAGGACTGACTGATTCACTGCTCTCAATGAAGAATCTGCTCACTAAATGTTGGGCTCATTTAGCAGGAACGTATTTGTGAAACTCTGCCATTGATCAGTGGATGCCTTAATGGCACAGAACAAAATCGCATTAAAATATTAATGCCACTGACCATTGCTCTGCCATTTGAGAGCAGTTTTTATGGGAAAGGCAGTAAATCATCCCAACATTAGAGTAATAACATGAAAGATATTTGCTGGATATCGGACATGCTGCTTACTTGAAAATTTCAAGGCAAAATGAACCCTTTTTCCATGAAGCCCATCTTTTCATTATGTACAACAGAGTGGGTAAAAAGATCAAATTAAAATTAGACTTCGCTTCCATTTCTGGAATTACACTGTCACAATTATAAATTTTTCTGCTAATACGGGCTCTGAACTGAAAGACGGCAAATCTCACTTCTTTTTTAAAATCAAACCTGAGTGTTATTCTTTCTCTTCTCATTGTCACACCCTTGTACTCAGCCATTATCAAATCCTGCCAATTTTAGCTTCCAGCATTATTCTCTTCAGATCCCGCATCACGAGCCACCAGGTGAATGCCTCCCGACCTCAGGACACCACTGTCACCTCGCGCCTGGATTACTGCATCCACCTGACCCTCATGCTCCCACACTTGCTTACACGTGCAAGGTCTGATCACACAACTCCTCTGCTTCTATGGTGCCCCACTGTCCGTCCCCATCCCTTTCACAAGTATCTAATGAGGACCTCCTATAGGCCAGACGCCATAACGGGCCCCACGGGTCCCTATGATAATGTCTGGTCCCTGCATATTCCCTCATCTGCCAGTCACCTTTGAAGTCTTCAGTCTATTGAGAAGAATGCTTCCTGTTCCTTGAAGTCACCATTCCGTCTCTTGCCTCTGTGCATTTGTCTAGGACGCCTTCCCTGTCTCAGCCAACCTGAGCTCTATGGGTCCTTCGAGAGTCTAGGAGTTACTTCTCTGGAAGTTTTTTGTTTTTTTTTTTTACCTTAACTGGAAAAAGCAGGAATATTTTAATAGCCTTCACAGATAATTACCACGGATATTCTTTTATGGTATTACACCAACATTTTACAAGAGGTAGTTTCTCAAAGATTAGTAGAAATGTGGAATCTAAAATCACATAGGTAAATGTCTTGAACTCAGTTATGTTCAAATCCACTGGTCGAACTTGGCATGGATCTTCTATTCAAGCGTGATCTGGTAACATCACGCATCGGTCCACTGAACTATGGCAACCTTCCAGATATCGACACATTTCATCATCCAATATGAAAAAATCCAGTCACTGCCATCGCCACCAGTATCGCAGGGAAAGTCTTTCGAGATCTGAGGGGCTGTCATGCTACTGGTGGTGAATACAGGTCTTCCAAAATACTGACTTGTAATTGAAAGCTTCAGTTTTTTTCATTAGCAACAAGTACTGGCAGTTGTCATCCTTCAAGTGACAGGCTCACTTCAACCTCTTCTTCTCTCCCTCTTTTGTATTTATTTTTTTATTTAAATTCATGTTAGTTAACAGACAGGGTGGTCTTGGCTTCAGGAATAGAACCCAGTGATTCATCTTTTACATACGACACCCAGTGCGCATCCCAACAAGTGCCCTCCTCAAGGCCCATCACCCATTCAACCTACCCCATCTCCCCTCCAGCCACCCTCAGTTTGTTCCACGGAAGCCTTTTTCAACCGCTCCCCGCTACTGCCCCTTACCACCGCTTGGGTGCCCCCAGTCTGCATGTCTACAAAGCCCTATGCATATTTATACCATTGTCCTCTTTATATTGTTATTGTTCACTCTTTTCTGTTCTGTGTCCGTTTCCTCCATTATACCTCGAGCTCCCGAAAGCACGGGTGGGTCTTACTCGTCTTTGTGTTCCCAATGCCCCCCGCGGCACATGACACCCAGTTAAGTATGCAGTGAATTTGTCAAGTGACTCAGCACCTAAGCAAAGATGACTGAGAGGAGAAACACACTGCCTGAAACCCACAACACTTTAGATTCAAAACTAGTATTACAGACACTGATATACTCAGCTCATGTAAATCACATTTGTCCTGAAAATGCTGGCAGCCAGAGGCATTATTCGTAACAGCTACAGCCTCTTCTAAGGAGGAATTCCCACAAGGGTGCCCCGGACTGTCCAGCTTTCTTCCCTGATCCATATTTTGGAAGACTGCCAGCCGATATATACATTTCATAGTGTAACAAAACCCTGAAGCAGCCATCAGCAATCCAGCACGTGAACCATGCCTTAAACCCTGATTAAACATCATTGCTGGATGAGGAGACAAAAAACCCAAAAGCAAAACCAAAGCAAACCAAACCAAACAGACCTAACAACTCAACATCACAATGAAAATCCTTAAGTAGCAAAGTGTTGTAAATGGTGCTGGTTTGAAGGGAAATGGTCCAAAAGTGGTCGGAAGGGTGGCTTTATGTGAGGAGATGTCGCGGGTAAGAAATTTCCATGGTGACCTTTGTTATTGTGGAGACTGTGCAAATTCCCAACTCTCCTCATTTGGGTCTAAGATGCTCTTATCTCAAACTGGCAGTGCCTGGCTTTCATGTTACTTTCCTCACGGGGCCCATGGGATATACCTGAAAATTAGTGATAGTTTCAAAATGGCTCTAAGATTCTATCCCACTTCTGGTTGTCTTTAACAAGCTTTATTCATTCACTCAACAAACATAGATTAAGAATCTTCCCTATTATAGACACTATATAGTCTTCCTCGTGGAGCCTACATTCTGGTACTTATATCCCACTGAGCACATAATAAAACTGGGGTGCCCTCATGGGCAATAAAGCCAAAATGCAAAGTTGATGCTATGAAATTACCAAAATTCTTTTTTTTTTTTTTTTTTAACATTTATTCATTTTTGAGAGAGAGACAGAGGCGAGCAGAGGAGGGGCAGAGAGAGAGAGAGACACAGAATCCGAAGTAGGTTTCAGGCTCTGAGCTGCCAGCACAGAGCCCCATGTGGGGCTCGAACCCACAAATCATGAGATCATGACCTGACCCAAAGTCGGACGCTTAACTGAGCCATCCAGGCACCCCAAAATTACCAAAATTCTTCAATTCACTTCCTTACCCGACTTACCAAAAGCAACTATTTGCACAATAAAAAGGAATTACCTCTCTTAATCCACCTCAAAATAGCTCTTCTCCTGGTTCTCCCTCTGGCCCACCTCTGCCAGTTTTAAATGTGCAGGATGTATGTTAGTTCTTCGAGGCAGGTGGCTACAGGCATTAGCTGAGGAGGGACTCAGGACACCAGCCTTCAGTGACCCAAAAGTGAATGATGAACAGCTGATCCGTCTAGAATGTCAACAGTGACCTTGGTGAGAAGCACTCCTGGTCTTTACAGTAAGGGCCATTTAACAGGAGGTCAAATCAACAACGAGTAACGAAATGCCTCCTGGGTGCAAGGCCAAGTGCTGGGTGATAAAGGAGATAGAGAAGTAAGACACGATGGCCCGTCCTCATGAAGCTCATGGCGGACAGAGACGTCACCAAAAGAGCCAGAGTAACTGCACGGAAATATTAACAACCCCCGTAAAGGAGATCTCAAAGTGAAAGACCTTCTTTTAATTTGGGACATCGGGAAAAGCTTTATTGACAAGATGATGTTTGAAAGGGCCTGGAAGGGTATGTAAAATGGGGGCGGGGGACAACTGTGCAGAGAAATGTCACCCACCAAGGCATGCACGATGAGGTGGGGAAATTTTTATTTTCTGAAAAAAAGAAATCCAGCTCATTGACAGACAGAGAAAACAGACTGGTAGTTGCCAGAGTGGGGTGAAGCGGGTCAAAAGGTGGAAAGTTCCGGTTATAAAGGTGGAAAGTTCTGGTTATAAAGGAAGTCCTAAGGCTGTGATGCCCAGCACGGCAACTATAGTTAACGATCCTGCGAAGCACATTTGAAAGTCACTATGAGAGTAAATCTTAAAAGTTCTCATCACAAGAAAAAAACGTTCTGTGACTATGTGTGGTGACGGACGTTAACCAGACGTACAACGGTGATCATTTCGCACCAGATGCAAACGGCGCATCGTCGCATCACCCACCTGAAGCTTACATCACGTGGTATGTGAATTAAGCCTCAGTTACACCACATCATCTTCCGAACAGGATGGTAGAAAAGGACTTGTAGGGAGAATCCTGCCTCTCTGGTAGAAGCCGCTCTGGTAAGTGCCCCGCGGGAAAATACCCGAGTCTGCAGGGCGCGATGCTGAGCACAACTGTTCTGGGTGAAGCCGGAGGAGGGATCTGCTTGTTACTCCAGAGATTTACGTGAAAAAAAGTGAAATGAGCACCAAAACACAAGACGCTTTTTCAACTAAATGAAAACCAACCCAGGAAAATAACTGGCAGCCACGCCTAGAAAACAAGACACGAGAAAATCTCTTTGTCGTTCCTGAGAATTGCGACAGTTTCGAACGGTTTTTCTGTTTGCTTCTCATGTGGCCGATTTATTTTAATTCAGTAAAATCATCATGATATTGGCAGCAGCGTCGTCAGCAGCAGCCGGCCTTCAGCTCCATTACTAACGCTGCCCAAAATGCACAGATCCCTTTCTCAGCCGCCCTGAAGTCACATGTGTCCCCAGGAAAAACCACGAGATTCTCCACATCACTGACAGATACCCCAGTATACTGAGTACACCGTTCCTAAAAGCTGGAAATTCGGCAAGTGGCTGCATAACAGCTCATTTGGTTGAAAATCCCTTTGGAGGGAGTCTTATCAAAGCCAGTTCCCTGTCTACGTAAAATCTGGTGCCTCGGAGTTCAGGTTTTATTGGCTGGTTTTATTTATTTATTACCTGCATAAATGCAATAAGAGAGTATGACACTCTGCTTTCCTTGCAATAAACATCCACTTTAGCAAATTGGGAGGTAGAAGGAAAGTGGGTTCTCACAAGCGTAGACACCAATAACCCTGCATTCAGGGTGGTGCTTGTGCCAACCCTGTGTGGGCCCCCGTTCACCCTCAGCTGCCTCCTGAGACCTCAGGCTTCTGCAAACGAGGCCGGTGCGGCAGGCTACAAACCCAAAGGGTCAAGGCTAAGTCACTGCTGAAGGTTCTACGCCCTGGCCTCTCTTCCCCGTCACATCTTTGCTTGAACAATCACGCAGAGAGGCTTTGTAAAGGCCCAATGACAACTTGAAAGAGTGCAATTTGCTTACTTTCTTAACATGAAGGGGAAAATGAGTCACCTTCAAAATGTGAGGAGTGGCCTGGGGAGTAAGTAAGCCCTTGGGATCCATTCACAAGCCGGCTGCCCTCCTGCTCGTGGAGGGATGACGACTGGCAGAGAGTGAGGGGCAGGGAGCGTCACACACGGGACACGTACACTCGTCACACACTCTCTCTCTCTCCCTCTGGCACACGAACAACAGGAGCTACTGATACCCAGAGACAGTCCATCTGTCATCCTGGACAAGTACTGATGGGCACACGGGTCACTGGGTGGACCGTTACGGCTCCTCTCCCCAGCAGGGGGATGATGAGGGGCTGCCCCTCAGGCACAACCGGTTTCCAGAAGGGCCGCGTGGAGAGCGAGAGGGTCTCTGATGCGAGGGCAGGCCAGGCGCCGGGAAATCTTACCTCCTCTCCCGCCTCGATGTCTCGGACTGCTCGCAGCAAGAGGTGGGGCCCGTTGAACACAATGGAACAGTTGGGGTCACAGCTGTGATTGAGCAAAGACATACTGCAGGAAGGAAAAACGGGGTGCCGTCACTCAGCAGATATAGTCCAACATATAAATTTCATGACTATAATGATAATGAGCAGAAGGCACTTCAGCCCGGGGTGCGGGGACAGGGGAGGCTGACAGTGCACCAGGGGCTGAGTGCTCTGGGGGAAGGCCCAGAGCTGTCACCAGCCCATGTCACAGTGAAATGCTCCCCGACACAACACGGAGGCTACTTAGGGAAGTGTGCTCTGAGTCCTTTCTGCGGGTGAATGCGGGGGACGGCTGTCTCATTAGACAGCAGCCGGGGACCCCACCACACGGCATCTGGTCCACGCGGCCCCTTTGCAGGACGCACACAGCGACGCTGGGGCATGAGGAGAGTCCTCCCTCTTACACAGAACGCTGGCGGCGTCCTGCTGTCTAGATCCCGGCGTGTGCGGGGCCACGACACAGGCGTCTTAGTGCCGGTGACCATCCGGGAAGGGGACTGGGTTTAAGCCGCACCATATCCGATAGTACTCAGAGCAGGTGCGAGTGAGCATTTACTGAGCAGGGAGCACCCTCCTGGCCCTTGCACGTGCTTTCCAAATGTAGTCACCACGCTAATCTCATGAGAGTCATTTACAGATGAGACAGACACAGGAAGCACACGGCACACGCCAGCATGTGGGGGCCGAGCCGGAACAAGGCGGTGCCAACCCAGCCAACCCAACCGGCACACCTGTGCCAGTGCTTTCGGACGACCCTCACCAACAGACCTGTGATTTTTCAGGCTTGTGAGAAATACGAAAAGAAGCCGACTTCTCAGGCTCACGATTAATTATAAGAAGGGCTATATTTGTATCCGGACCTTCCCAGCATGCAAACAAACGGAAGCGAGGCGGGACTGCGCTCGTGGAACGAGAACTGTGTGCTTCCGCCCAGGGGGCTGCGGCGTCAGACCCCGGCAGGGACCAAATCCCGGGCTGTCGTTTGTCAGCAGCCAAAATCCCCAACTTCTCAGGTTCCTGAGGGCAAGAATTTACGTCTGAGCTCTGCCTAAAGCTCTTTGTTGACACCACAGCATATAAAACGGGGTTATACAATTCTTCCCTGTAAAGTTCACATTCTCCATTTTCTTATCGTTTATCATCAGGTTTCAAGCGTTGCTCTTGAACCCGCCGCAGCGATAGCCTTTCTAACACCTTCTGCAGGGCTGGGGAGCTGGAGGGAATTACGGTCGCTCCTCCCAGTAAAGGAGTAAGAGAGATACCGTTCGCCTTACCTCGGATATAGGCCAACGCCAACTTCCTGCATCTCCGCATTACAGACGGTGAAGGAGTTGCAGATCACCTGCAAAAACAAGGGGGAACACCACCAGGATTACCAGAGTCACCTAAGGAAAGTGGCAGGCGAGAGAACAGAAATTTCCAAAAGAAAATGCAGGAGTTTAATGCTTTTAGTAGCTGCTTTGGAAAGATCCAAGCCAAACGTGGATGCTCTTTCACTTGCGGAAGAATGTACCTGGGACACACTTTCCACAGGAACGTCAGGTGGGTAAGTGCAGAAATATCAACAACCTGCACAAAAATTCAGGCTTAAACCAGCACAGGGCCTATTAATTTCAGTCTAATCCTCTCCCCCGAAGTTACACACAGTTACATGAAAGGTTCAAATTTCAGAATACACATAATCTATTTACTGAGAACCAGACTCCTACCACATTGGATTTTTTTCCTCAAACCGCCTGCAGTTTCCAGATACTGTGTATCTGATGAGTAACAGCAGCCTGTCTTTCTCCTACAAAGAGGGAAGTACACCCCGAGAGAGCCTGTGATCTGAGTGGACGGGCCACAATGCGCTCAGAAAGTCCTCCTGTCAAGCCACAGCATTTTCTAGGCATGCGGGATGCCTCAGAGTAGACAGCATGGTCTCATACCCAACAGGGGTGGTGGGGCAAAAGGAATAAAAGATGGAATCACTGTGCTCAAGGGACCTCAAAACCTATGGACAGCCACCCAGAATCATGAGAAGAGCCTTGACTTAGAATCAGAAAATCTAGATCCTGGCCACACATCGCTGTCTCAGGCAGGTGCTGGGGATGAGCAGTGAAGAAATTAAACAAAGATCCTGCCTTCATGAAGCTTAAATCCTAGTGGGGGAGACAGATAAAAACTCAAGGATAGAAAAATGTCACAGGTGAATAAAAGCTAAGGAAGAAACAAGGCCAAGGGACGGAGGAAAAAGTGCTCAGGAAAGCTCTTTAGCATAAGGTGACATTTAAACAGAGACCTAAGAAGCTGTGGAAATGAAATGTGCATATTGGAGTGGTGAAGGTTCGTGTCAGGAGAAAGAGCAAGTGCAAAGGCCCTGAGGTATGAATATCCTCAGGTATAGAGTAACAGCAAGAAAGCTGGAATGGGCAAAGCAGAGTGAGGGAGAAGAAGAGGGGGTAAGATATGAGATCAGAGAGGCAGCTAGATCTTGTATGGATTTAGAGCCACATCTAAATTTTATTCTAAACGAGTCAGAGAGCCACTGGGTTGCTTCTGAGCCAAGGCATGAATGGATCTGATTTCTGTTTGGAAAGGATCACTCTCCTGTGATGTAGAGAATGGGGCTATAGAAAGACAAGGCCGGAAGGAGAGGAAATGAGCAGCCCCGTGAGACTGGAGGCCGGGGGTGCCGGTGGCAGAAGCGGGGGGCTGTGAGTGGTGCTAACAGGATTTGCTCACGGACAGCCTACAGGGGAGCAGCAAGAGCCACGGATCGGGTTCGAGCGTGGGCCGGAATGAGATTACAGTTGCCATTCGTTAACGCGAGGAAGGCTGTAGAAGAAACAGGCGTGACTTCGGGAGCCCGGGGGCGAGTCCAGTGGCTCTGTTTCAGCCGTGCTCAGTCTGAAACGGCCCGTCACACGTCCCAGCCAAGGCTGCGTATGCACGAGCACACAGAGTTCAGGGTACCAGCGGGGCTGGAGATGGACATTTAGGACAAAACAGAGCAAAGCCCATCAAGAGTGTAGACTCGAGAGGAACCGGGGACTACAAAGGGACGCTGACTTCCTGTTATAGTTTCTGTAAAGGGCAACACAAGTGACGACGAGTTTCTCTAAATCAGGTTTACATGAAAGATGTCATGTACGAAAAAGCGTTCGGTCCTTTGAGACCCTTCCAACTGCTCTAAAGAGCTCTTCCGTGAAATGTAGGGCAACCTATGGCTTGGCGTTTCCTCTAAAAATCTGATCAAACTGCAGTTTCCAATCAGGAAATAAACTGGTGCACACGCACATATTTTGAACACATACTGGTTAAATTGCTTTAAGGGCATGTGTTTCACATTAAATTGCAAGAGAGTGCCGTCTGTACATATTTATGCATAAAATGGAGGGTGGAAAGACGGGACAAAAGATCCTGTGTTTTCTTTTTGAAACTTTAAACATTAAAAGGGTATGAATTGGGGGGTGGGGAACAGGAACTTTAACACTTATGTTTAAAGCATAATCAGGACTTTACCAAAAGTAATCCACCAATGAAAAACCAGATCAGACAGATCTAATTTGTTAACTTTTGGATCAAACCAAAATGTAAACATCTTTTCTGCACCATACAGCACATGAGAGGCTCTTCCAAAATCGGTTTACTCTGATGGAATTTTTATTTTTTTTTTTAATTTTTTTTTCAACGTTTATTTGTTTTTGGGACAGAGAGAGACAGAGCATGAACGGGGGAGGGGCAGAGAGAGAAGGAGACACAGAATCGGAAACAGGCTCCAGGCTCCGAGCCATCAGCCCAGAGCCCGACGCGGGGCTCGAACTCACGGACCGCGAGATCGTGACCTGGCTGAAGTCGGACGCTCAACCGACTGCGCCACCCAGGCGCCCCCGACGGAATTTTTAAAAAGAAAGAGCTAACAAGGGGAAATGTCAGCTTGCTGTGTCTTCCTCCAGGAAACTTCCCGATCCCTCGGACTTAGCCACTTACTCATCTCTTCGTGGCATTTCTCACACGGGGTCATTGTGCACCCATTTACTCAGCACCCCACACACCTATGGGTGTAAAATACACACAGGGCAGTGTTGGTGGTTCCTTACGTGAAAGACACTTCTAAAGGGTTTTCTGATGGATGGATGGTTGTGTGTCCCCAGAGGGTCACTGTCTAGAACAAGGGTTGGAGAAGATGCCAGAAATCACAGGTACCCCGTAGGTGCAGAAGAGAGATGGATGTCTGTGCTCTGACAAGGAGTAAGAAGTTAACCTTCCATTTCTCTTGTCTTTAGCCATCCAATCTCTTGACATCCCTTTGTGCGTTCTCTCTCTCTCCACTCTAGCTCATCTTCTGTTTTATCCTCTTTTCCATTAGTCCAGTGGATGACAGGCTTACACATCAGAAGAGCACAAGGGGCTGTTTGATCCTCTGCTTAAAATGCCAAGGGCCTGAGGGGCATCCGGGTGGCTCAGTAGGTTAAACGTCCGACTTCGACTCAGGTCATGATCTCACGGCTCATTAGTTCGAGCCCTGCACTGGGCTCTGGGCTGACAGCTCAGAGCCTGGAGGCTGCTTTGGATTCTGTGTCTCCTGCTCTCTCTGCCCCTCCCTCGCTCATGCTCACTCTTTCTCTCTCTCTCAAAAATAAACATTAAAAAAAAAATGCTAGGGGCCTGGTACACAGGGCACAAAATAACTGTGCAAAATGAATGAATGAATGATAGTCCCCACATCTCTTGCACTATCTTTTCCTTTGTTTACTTTTCTCCCTTCTTTTCCTTTTCCTGTCTTCACTGGTACCAGTCGGCTACCCTCCTCTCTCATTTCGCCTCACTCCACAATAGAGGTAGGAGATTTTAAATTTCTACTGAACAGGGGCACCTGGGTGGCTCAGTCGGTTGAGCGGCCGACTTCAGCTCAGGTCATGATCTCGCGGTCCGTGAGTTCGAGCCCCGCGTCGGGCTCTGTGCTGACAGCTCAGAGCCTGGAGCCTGTTTCAGATTCTGTGTCTCCCTCTCTCTGACCCTCCCCCGTTCATGCTCTGTCTCTCTCTGTCTCAAAAATAAATAAACGTTAAAAAATTAAAAAAAATAAATAAAATAAATAAATTTCTACTGAACAAATTCCAGACAAGTTCCTCATTCATATTATTCTGAGAGGCGCTGAGTGCTAGTGTTCCTGAGCTAAAACAGTTTAACTTTTTGCCCACTCTCACTTTTTTTAAATATATATTTTTAAATATTTATTTATTTTGAGAGAGGGAGAGGGAGAGAGTGAGAGAGAGAGAGAGAGAGAGAGAAGCAAAAAGAGGGAGAGAGAGAGAATCCTAAGCAGGATCCTTGCTGTCAGTAAGGAGCCCAACACACAGCTCGAGCCCATGAACTCTGAGATCATGACCTGAGCCAAAATCAAGAGTCAGATGCTCAACAGACTGAGCTACCTGCCTAAGCACGCCTGCTTACTCCCACTTTTATTAAAAATATTGATTTCACTCACTAGTATATCCTTATGTGCTCAAGTGAAAATCTGAGAATGAAGGAATTCATTTTTCAAATAAAAGAATGGAAATAAAGTCCAGAAATAAAAGTTTAACCGCTTTTCAAAGCATTTCTTGGTATAAACTGTTTTCTTGGGGAATTACACAGGTTAAATAACTAATGAATGAATACTTCACACAAAGATGCCTTTCCAAAAGCATATTATAGGGTGCCTGGATGGCTCAGTTGTTTAGTGTCTGACTCTTGGTTTCTTTTTTTTTTTTAATTTTTTTTTTCAACGTTTATTTATTTTTGGGACAGAGAGAGACAGAGCATGAACGGGGGAGGGGCAGAGAGAGAGGGAGACACAGAATCGGAAACAGGCTCCGGGCTCTGAGCCATCAGCCCAGAGCCTGACGCGGGGCTCGAACTCCCGGACCGCGAGATCGTGACCTGGCTGAAGTTGGACGCTTAACCGACTGCGCCACCCAGGCGCCCCTGACTCTTGGTTTCAATTCAGGTCATGATTTCACGGTTCACAGGTTGGAGTCCCATGTCAGCTCTGTACTGGCAGCACAGAGCACACTTGGGATTCTCCCTGTCTCCCTCTCTCTCTGCCCCTCCCTCCCCGCTCTAAATAAATAAACTTAAAAAAAAAAAAAAAGCATATTACTGGGATTATTTCAATAAAAAAGCAATTAAGTTAAAAAAATTCTAAAACCTGTTGGATTATTACTTTAAAATATTTACTATGACATAAAATTACAACATACGTTTAAGTTATCTTATAATTATCAAATATAGCTATGTATACTCTTCACAATATTTCTTTTGAAATATTCAGAAGCCTTCATAATATAACACTGTAGCCTTTCCAGATAGTAAAATTCTAGTGAGCTAGCACCAATGATTGCTGAACCTCTGTATTTTGTAAAAACAACTAAAGTAAAATTTTAAATGTTCTATGAACCATGATAAAAACTCTCAACAAAGTAGGTTTAGAGGAATGTACTTCAACATAATAAAGACCATATAGGAGATACACACAGCTAACATCATACTCAATGGTGAAAAACTGAGAGCTTTTCCCCTAAGATAGGGAGCAAGACAAGGATGTCTACTCTCACCACTTTCATTTGTCATAGTACAGAAGTCCTGGCCACAGCAACAGAGAGGAAAAAGAGATTAAAGGCATCAAAATTGGTAAAGATGTAAACTTTCACTATTTCCAGATGACATAATACTGTTTACAGAAAACTCTAAAGATTTCAGCTAAAACCTACTAGAACTTATAAATGAATTCAGAAAGGTAGCATGATACAAAATCAACATATAGAAATCCATTAACCTTCTCTTCATTATTAGTGTATTGAAAGAGAAATTAAGAAAACAATCCCATTTACAATCACACTAAAAAGAATAAAATACCTAGGAATAAACTTAAAAAGATAAAAGACACATACTCTGAAAACTATAAAACACGGATGAAGGAAATTGAAGACAACACAAACAGAAAGTTATTATACGTTCATCGATCTGAAGAACAAATACTGTTAAAATGTCCACACTACCCAAAGCAATCTACAGATTTAATGCAATACCTATCAAAATTCCAAC
The DNA here is from genome assembly GCF_007474595.2 of Lynx canadensis. NCBI lineage: Eukaryota > Metazoa > Chordata > Mammalia > Carnivora > Felidae > Lynx > Lynx canadensis. The sequence goes on along the minus strand of NC_044319.2, from coordinate 4,112,828 downwards.
AGCATTTTTCAGAGAATTAGAACCAATAATCCTGTAATTTGTATGTTAAGACAAAAAACCCAAATAACCAAAGCAATCGTGAAAAAGAAGAACAAAACTGGAGGTATCACAATCCACAGTCCCAGATTTAAGGATATTCTACAAAGCCGCAGTTATCAAAACAGTATGGTAGTGCCACAAAAATCGACACATAGAGCAACAGAAAAGAACAGAAAACCCAGAGACGAATCCACAATTATAGGGTCACTTGATCTTCAGCAAAGCAGGAAAGAATATCCAATGGGAAAAAGACAGTCTCTTCAAAACAGGGTGGTGGGAAAACTGAACAGCTGCATGCAAAAGAATGAAACTGGACCACCTATTTACACCGTACAAAAACAGAAGTTCAAAATGGATTAAGGACCTAAATGTGAAACCTGACACCATAAAAATCCTAGAAGAGAGTGTGGGCAGTAGTTTATCTGGCATCGGCTGTAGCGACATTTTTCTAGATATGTCTCCTAAGGCAAGGGAAACGAAAGCAAAAATAAACTGTTGGGACTACATCAAAATAAAAAGCCTCTGCATAGTAAAGGAAACAATCAACAAGACTAAAAAGCAAGCTACTGAGTGGGAGAAGTATTTGCAAATGACATAGCAGATAAAGGGTTAGTATCCAAAATATACAAAGAATTGATACAACTCAACACCCAAAAAACAAATAATCCAATTAAAAAATGGGCAGAAGACATGAACAGGCATTTCTCCAAAGAAGACATACAGGTGGCAAACAGATACACGAAAAGACGCTCAGCATCACTCACCGGCAGGAAAATACAAATCAAAACTACAATGAGCTATCACCTCACACCTGTCAGAATGGCTGAAATTAAAACACAAGAAACAAGCGTTGGTGAGGATGTGGAGAAAAAGGAAAGGAAACCTTGTGCACTGTTTGTGGGAATGTGAACTGGTGCAGCCAATGTGGAAAAGTGAAAATATGTTCAAAAAAAATATGGAGTTTCCTCAAAAAAATTAAAAATAGAATGACCACATGATCCAGTATTTCCACTGCTGGATGTATACCCACAGAATATGAAAACACTAACTCAAAAACCTATGTGCACCCCTATGTTTATTGCAGCATTATCTATGGCAGCCAAATCATGGAAGCAGCCCAAGCGTTCACTGGTTGGTGAATGGATAAAGAAGCAGTGGTATGTATATAACGGAATATTACTCAGCCATCAGAAAGAATGAAATCCTGCCATTTGCAATAACATGGATGGATCACGGAGAAATAATGCTAAGTCAAATGAATCAGTCAGAGACAGACAAATACCATATGACTTCATTCATATCTGGAACTTAAGAAACAAGGCAAATGAGCAAAGGAGGAAAAAAAAAAGAGAAAAACCAAGAAGGGGAGGTGGGCAGGGGGCTAAGAGAAATAGGTGAAGGGTATGCACTTCTCAGGATGAACACTGGGTAACGTACAGAAGTGTTGAATCACCATGTTGTACATCTGCAGCTAATAGGATACTGTGTGTTAACTACGCTGGAATACATATATGTATATATACTCATTCTACGAACCAAATTCTTATGTCATGTGGTTCAGGTTCTAGGTCCAGAACCTGACGTTTGTGTTCTGGGATTAAAAGTTCCCCTGCAGCAATCATGCCAACACACAGGTGAACACTTCAGAGAGTTATCTTATACACATGTTTAAAGTTCACATTTTTCCTTAAATTTTCTGAATTAGAAGCTTTTTACTGTAGCAGAAGATAAATGAAGGCATTTGAGACACTAGGGAAAATCGCCGACATACCATTACCTCTTAACGGCGAAGCTGAACAGCCGTAAGAAAACGAACGGCCCGTTGCAAACAGAGTAATTCGACCCCATAGCAGAAGGAGACATCCACTTCCCAGCACCCCCGCGCCCTAATTACTCACTTCTACAAAGAACTTGGTCTGTGCGCAAGTAGCTATAGCTGGCTTCTAGCCTACTCTAGAGAATGCTTTCCATTTCAAAAAATATTAATTTTAAAACATTTATAACAAAAGGGAACTCAGTTTCTAAACACAAACATAAGGCAGTTTCCTCAAAGACCATCTGCAACTCCTTTATAATTTCTCTATTTAAGACGTAAGTACAGTGTTCAGGACACAGAAGTCTGACACACAGAGTTCATTAATTAGAGAGGGTAAGGTAAATTTTCAAAAGAGAGCTTACTGTATTTATTTTATTGGGGCCTGTGCATAGAAGGAAAGGAAGGCGGGAGAGCTGGCAGAGATGAAAACCAAAAGCAGAGGTTTTTGTATAAAATAACCACCACCCGCCCCCCCACCCCCCTGCCCCAGCACTATTAATTCTCTGCCTTTAGAAGCATGCTAAGTGTTTCAGTCAGGGTACATTTTTCTCCTCCACGGCAACTGACATTTTACTAAACACGGAATTATTTTTTTAAGTCTTCTTATAAACCGCAAGAGACTTAAAATTGTACCCCCCCGCCCCCGATCCCTCCTATCTGCGTGGCAGACACCGAACCATCTTCCATGATTCAACCCAGGCCTTCCCTGATATCCTGCTCCTGCCTTTGGTCACTGGCTTACACTCTTTCCCTGGGCCTGAAAATGGGCGGTCTGCAGTCCACACACCAGCGCGGGAAGGAGGTGCGCTCAGGCATGAAGAGGCAGCACTTCTCAGAGGACAAAAAAATCACAAATCCCCAAATTCACAAAAGCGTTCCAGGTTTACAACAGTAAGGATCGTTATGGCATCTTCTCGATTTCAGACTTTAAAAATCAATCCCTAGGGGCATCTGGGCAGCTCAGGGGGTTGAGCGTCCGGCTCTCGATCTTGGCTCAGGTCATGATTTCATGGTTCATAGGATCGAGTCCCGCATCAGGCTCTAAGCTGACATCGTGGGGCCTGCTTGGGATTCTCTTTCTCTCTGCCCTTTCCCTGCTCGCTCTCTCATGCTCTCTCTCAAAATAAATAAACACTTAAAAAAATCAATCAATAAAACCATTAGTGCAATATGTCTTCCCTTTGTTGGGAAATAGCTGGAGAGCCTCCACATTTGCTGTGCTGCACAGCCAGCCTCATGGAGTCTGATCCCACGGAGTTTCCTCTGGTTTCTGTCATAGGCTATCGCGTTTGCAAACGTAATGGACCACTGGCTGAAGACAGCAAGCGAGGATGTTGGAAAAACGACGGCAAGCGAGGAGGAACATAAAAATGATAATTTTATAAACTTGACTCAAGGTGTTCCGTTATAATGACTTTTATCTGGTAGAAATTCTTACAAACCACCTCAAGATGTTTCTAGTATTTAGAAAATGCTAGAAGGAGAACATATAATCTTATTTTTAGCAGATGGCGTGAAAACTATTGACGTCTCCCATGTGTTATTTGCAATGTGCTTGCACCTCGCCACCTAGAACCTTCCCTTACCTCGTCACTTAGAAACAGACATGAAAATTATAAAATTTAATACCGTATCTAGTTTTCTAAATAGTAGATCATAAGAATGGTAAACATCAACCTATAAAAGCACAATGCTAAGGCCCAAACCAAAAATATTCACTTAAACATTTATATAGCATTATAAATGATGCTTTTTTCGAACAAAACTAACTTAAAGCAAATTAAACCACGTATGCCTCTTGTTAAGTGGGAAAAGTAAAAATTTGCCCTTATATTATGCGAATATCATTAAAGATTTTGAAACCAATGCAAGCCAAGTAAAAAATAAAATGATCTAACTTGAGAACGCTTCTTACCACGTCCTGTATCACAACATACTTGGACATGTGTCCCAGACCCTCTATATTCAAGTACAACTGTTCCCACAACTGTGATGGTGTTGGTCAGATTTCCAGCTGTGGTCACAAACAGAGCACGCTAGACACACAAAATACTCAACAACGACTTGCAAAAGCTAAAATCAACATCGAGGCCAGTATCACAAGCGAGGGAAGAACAGTCATACAATTGCGTTTCCTGCTTTAAATCCTTCCCGAGGTCAAGCGACCCAATGTCAACAAGTGAGGATTCACAAAATGAAGCCCTCTTGGACGACAGGTCTTCCAAAACCCACCCACACTTTCCTATTTCTAAGGGCTTTCCTCACAGCAGAACCCATTATATCTTAAACAACAGTCCTTGAGACCAGAAAGCAAAAACAGGAATGATATTCACAAATTTGTCCATTTTCTTCATGCTCCCCCTCAGGATATTCCCTGGCATCCTACGTCCTTAGAACTCAGCTGGTGAAAACAGCACTTGCAATAGAGGTCTGTCAAGTATGTATAAAAGTATAAAAAGCTCTTGACATGGTTTCCATTGTTTAATTTTCCTCCCACATCCCGAGGCTCAAAAATACTGATACTCTTAAATAATTTATTACAGGATATTGTTATAGTTTCCATAGCTCTGCCATCAGCATCCTTTCTGTCAAACATTTCGTGCAGCCACGCTCCTGTCCAGAAAGTTTATTATCACAACAAACCCAACTCCGCCCCCCCCCAGATAACACTTAAAGATTCGTTTGTTCAGCTTGAGTCTCTGAAAACGTTCTCTTACGTGATAATCTAGTTTTGTTATTCTCTTTCCACGTAACTGAAGCAAAAACCTACCCCCAGGCGTGCCAGCACTCTCCACTGTAATTTTTGTTAGTTCTAGTGCTAAAATGCTAAGCGAAGTATGCTGGGTGAGCCACCTGACGAAGGCTGAACTGGATACGGCAGAGGGCGGCTCAAATCATCTGTGTTTCCCTCAAGTTAATGGAGAAAAAAAACTACAGGAAACACGTTCCATGTGGAAGAGAAAACTGAACATGAACCAGCGAAAGATAAGTTCTAGTGTCAGCTGAGGTTACGCTACACACAAATTAAGGCGGGTACTCTCCCCAGGAGCAGTTGTGCCCGGCAAGGGTTTGTCACCCTAGTCATACCTGACATCTCAGGGAGCGCAGCCCCAGGAGCACGTACGTCACGTCACGGCATACAAAGTGTGTGTGACTCATCTACAAGCCGCATGGGCACGAGGTGTCTGGGGGGCTGGTACCCAGGCCTGTTTCCGGCCGGCAGTGGCAGTAGACAAGGGGGCACCTCAGTGGGTCAGTCCTTCTGGGGTGGCCCACGCACACCCAATCCCTGACGGGGCACACACGGGCAGGAGACAGGGAAGGATGGACACGGGCCGGACAATGGTCACAACTCTATGCAGGGCAGACTCTACAAGAAATTAGCCTCTGAGGTCAGACGGCCCCACTTATGATCTCCCAGGGGGACTCCTCTGTTCTCAGGAACACAGAAGGAAAGCAGAACATGAATCGTGGCTTCAGTCCCACCTCCCAGCCCCCATTTCTCTAGAGGTAGCTCATAATCAGCAGCCCCCCTTGCTTCCTTCCAGCCACTCTTACAGCCAGCCAGGCACACAAAACAAACGGGTGGCATTTCTAGTTGACTGTCCGCCTCTTTGGGCAGCACAGTCAATACACAGATGGCACTCTCCCCAGCCTCTCTCCGGACTAGATTCCTGAGCCAGCTGCTGGAGAAAACACCGTCACACCGCCCCTGCACCATCTCAGGGGTGACCTACAGAGAGTCCTAAGGGAGGACGCCTCCCCCTGTTCGGAGTTCATCAGAACATGGAGAGGAGGGAATCTGGAAAAGCAGATTCAATGCATCTTTTCTTTTTTAATATCCACCGCAGAAAGTAAAGTTTGACAAACTCTTTTTTGGTGAGTGTGTATTTTTTTTTATGTTTATTTATTTTTGAGAGAGAGAGTGAGCGCACACAAGTGGGGCAGGGGCAGAGAAAGAGGGAGACAGAGGGTCCAAAGCAGGCTCTGCACTGACAGCAGCAATCCCGACGCGGGGCTCGAACTAGCAAACTGTGAGATCATGACCTGAGCCGAAGTCAGATGCTTACCCGACTGAGCCACCCAGGTGCCCTGACAAACTCTTATTCACTAGTTCGTGGGGCTCCCGAGTAAGAGCAAAAGAAAAGCATAGGTTTTAAAAAAAACACAGGCAAGCCCTGACCTAGGTGGAGGCTGACCACCGAGTTTGGATCTGGTCCCGACCTAATAGTCTCGTTTTCGTCTCTTCTCTTGCCTGCTCGTGCTGTCCTCTGCACTTTTCGCTCTTCCCACCTCGCGTCTCTGCAGGGCAGGCCAGCCCCTGTGCCTCGATGTCCCCCACCTTTCTTCATCTACTGAATTCCCATGACCCTCTGAGGCCCAGCTCAAAACCCTCCTCTTGGGGGAGGCCTTCCGACTCGCTGGGGGAGGGAGGCTCTGCGGCCTGTGCTCCTGAGCTTGCCCACGAATCCACTCCCACATCCTGCACCGTATGAACAGCCATTTCTTCGCATTCGAGTCCCCAGAGGGTCGGAATTCTGTTTCGTTACTTTCCCCCGCCACCTGGACTCACACTGGCCTGACACGCAGAGTGTGCTCAAAGTGTCTTTGCTCAGTAAACGGCTGCAGACAGAGTACGTTCAATACCAGTGACTCTGTGAGCCTTTGTGTCGTCTCTATAGCATTGTTAACAAACCAAGGCAATCGCTATTCTGCAGCAGAAAGAGAAATCTCTTCTTGTTCTCTTTCCCTCCTTCCTCTCTCTCCCCTTCTCCATTCCTCCCTACAACAAGCACTCACTCAGTGACCTACACAGACCGGATTCTGGGGCTACAGGAAGGTGTCAGTACAAACCGAACCCTGCCCTCAGGGACTCTGACGCCAGCAGGGCAGACAGAGGCACGAGGCAATAAATCACGTGCAAACTGCACCAGAGCCCAGCACAGGGGTCAGTAGCTCAGCCGGGACAAGTCAGGGAAGGCTCCTTGAAGAGGGGACGCCAAACGAGGTACTTGCAATCTGGAATCGCAAGGATAACCCAAACTTCTTACTCCTTATGTGACACAGTGGGGAAATGTCAACCTAATTACATATCCTGGAAAATGTTTTCCTTAGATCAAAGAAAGTTGGCATAAACTTACTACCCATATAGATTACACTCTGGCTCCCAAAAGTTGAAGGTGGTGACATCTGATAATAGCGGACGTTACAAAAGTAAACAGTGAGAAGTAAAAGGAATAGAGACACCAATGTCTGCTGCGCTCCTTGGTTTAAGAAAATCTTACAAACGTCTAAAATGGGTCCTGTTCTGGGGCGCCTGGGTGGCTCCGTCGGTTAGGCGTCTGACCTCGGCTCAGGTCATGATCTCGCACTCCGTGAGTTCGAGCCTCGTGTGGAGCTCTGTGCCCACAGCTCAGAGCCTGGGGCCTGCTTGGGATTCTGTGTCTCCCCCTCTCTCTGCCCTTCCCCCGCTCAGGCTCTGTCTCTTTCTCTCCCCAAAATAAATGAAGATTAAAAAACAAAACGTGTCCTGTTCTTATTCCACGTCACTGGAAGTGGAGAGGAGGGAACAGGCAGAGTGATGTTGAAGACAGTAGTGCCTCAAAAGCCATGATGCACCTCTTTCTGTGAAGAGCCAGGGCAGGTTGGGGGCACCTGGTGGGGAGCGCCGTCTGGACCGGGTGTCAGGGGCGCCGGGACCCACGGCCCTCAGACCTTTCCTCCCCCACCTGCTGAGGCCCTAGAAGTCACGCCACAGGACCCACCCTTTCCAACGAGGGGAAGCCCCCCCCCGAGGGCACCCACGCCGCCTGGCCCTCCTGTGCGCTCATCCTGAAGCACTTCTGGTTCATGGCGTCTCGGGGTCTCCAGCCTCCTCACGAGGGAGCTCCGAGAACAGTCCTCACTTCAGGATGAGGAAGGGAGGGCGAAGGGAAATCAACACGCTCTTTGTTCCAGGGCTCCGTCTTCACCTGCTCTCACCCAGCAGTGAAATTCGTTCGGTCAAAATAACCCTTGCAGCAGAGCACTCCGCCCTGCCCTGGAGGAATTCTACACATCAGGCCAGGCCGGGAGAAGGGGGGGAGCGCCAGGCGAGGTCTGGAACGGGGCCGGACCCCGGCCCTCAGAACAGAGCTCTATGCGCTCATTTCTTCAGGGCCCGTTTACGTAGCCCGCAGAGTCTAGGCGCTGGGAAGGAAGGAGGAAAGACCACCCCTTCCACCAGTTTGCCTAGTGAAATGAGGAAAAAAATGTCACGTTTTTCTCTAATTCAGACAAATTTTCGCCTTTCTCGGCCAAGATTGTTTTCCTATTGGCCATATTTCTCTGTAAGTCGACCTGTCAAGAAGCAGGCGCGGGAACACAGGGAGGCCCTCTAAACTGTCAGATCAATTCAGGAGCGCAGGATTCTGCTGCTCGTCCGCGGCCCTGGGGGGCACGCTGGCCGCCCGCACCCCGATCGCCTGCACGAGGCCCTGATGGCGATTCCCGAGGCCAGCTGGAGACGTGCAGGAAGATGGATGGCCTTGGAATTTTCCACTCTCCCGCTGTCTGACTGCGGCCAGCCACCATTACCAAATTAGTGCCACAAAGGAGGGGTATTCTCTCCCGGGGCAGGCGGGAAAGATAGATCAGCGGCCCACAAGCAAGTGGCTAAAAAGGAAGAAACAGACAATGAGACTCCGACGCTGGGGCACGTGAACGTCACGGGATTTACAGGTAGTCACACACGGAGCGATCAGAGAGAACTGAAAAGAATCCCTCCTCCCATCCCACCCCCCAAATAAGTTGTTTTCTCTCATTGTTCACCAAATGCCTTCTGCGGTCCCACTCGGCCACGTTTAAAGGCATCAGGGAGGACTTTTATGTGGGGTGCAACGTGCTAAGTTACACATGCGTCTGCACTTCTACATTACGGGCCAGTTAATTTTGATTAGGAAGAACCAGAAATAAGGAACGAGAATTTACCAGAAAGCTATGAAGCAGAAAAGCTGGGAGAATTCAGTGAGACGCCAATGCACGCAGGCCCTGATAGGACGCTTGGTAAAGAGCAGCGAGAGTGTCATTACCAACGTCCATCGCCTGGAAGATGCACTAGAGAAACAGTCAGAGGCACCATTTTATTGTGTTTCGCTAAGAAAAAGCATTAGCAAACTACGTCAGCCTATCGGCTATGCAATGGATTCCAACTCCAGAAATATAAAATTGTGAAAAAAATACACACTTTGGGATTCATGAAACCCGGTATGACTGTGTCTACCTCCATGTTTTGACAGAACATAAGCCACGCTCTGCGTAACTGACACCTGAGTGCAGGACGTCTGCGTCACCACAGCCACATCAGACTCCGAGCTCCCGACCAGCCCCCTGTCTCTCCGAGCTTCTCCCGCTATACAGACTGGACTGCTCTCCTCGACCCCTGGTATCGCCCAAACTCACTCACCACTTCCAGTTCTCCCCTTCAGCGTCCTCTGAGTCGGCTGTCAGAAAGCAGACAATCGTAAGTCACTCCAAACCCAAACTACAACCTTGCTCTAATGTTACGTTGCTTATGCCAAGCTAATGGCCTTGCCAAATTTGGCTGCACGCGGGAGGTGACTTAATGCACATGTGTTCCCAGCATCTTCTTTCAATCCTGAGTTAAGCAGTGCAATTTCCCTTGGAACGGAATTTAAATTAGTTACTTTAAAGCCCACGTTCACATTTCTTCTTCCACCTACCACACAGCTCTAATTATCCAAGTGAAAGCACTTAGCAGGATAGTTTGGGTAGAGACGTGACAGATGGATTTCAAAGCCAGTGACAAACCGTACAGACAGGTACTGAATGCTCTGGTACCTGAGTTGGCTACTTTTCACAGGGAGCACTGGCCTTGAGACGATCTAACATATAAGGGAATGGAAGAGAGATCTGTAAAGACATACCAAGAAACTATACGGCAATCAAACAAACACGGGGCACAAGTTTTCTGCATCACATTTATTACCTTCTATTCCAAGAAGGGGACACTCCCCTAAAACACCAGCCAGAGTCCTTGGTGGTCAAGAGTCCACTGCATTCCTTGACTAGACAAAGATCTGAGAGTGACGTGTTCACTCAGTGATCATTTTTCCATGATGCAAAAACACTCTTCAGATTTTTTTTTTTTTTGAGAGAGAGAGAGAGAAAGAGAGAAGGAGAGAGAGGGACAGCATGAGGAGGAGAGAGGGGCCGAGGGAGAGGAAGAGAGAGAATTTTAAGCAGGCCACATGCCCAGCACAGAGCCTGATGTGGGGCTCAATCCTACTACACTGGGATAATGACCTGAGCTGAAATCAAGAGTCAGATGCTCAAATGACTAAGCCACTAAGACGCTCCTTTTCAGATTGTTTAAAAAAATACTTTTTCATGACTATAGAAAAATCATAACTATGCTGGTCTGGTCATGAAAACTCCCCACTTCCTGTGCACTGTCCTTCATAATGACTGTTCCCGGTATTGCCTCCATGAAGAAGAAAACACCTGAACTTCCTAACTTGTGAGACGCAACAGTTATACTACTGCTCACCATCACAAATAAAAGAGACAAGTTTTCCTTCTCTTGGGTTGTACGCAGATTTAATTAGTTACTCAAATAAAAAAATGAAACTCCAAGTGATTCTTTCACTCCAGTCTTCTTGTGTTCCCCCAACATCTACATGCAAAATAGAACATATCTGCTAAAGGAATCAGGGTTTGATAATTACAGGAAGCATAATTGAATTTGCACATGTGAAGTCTCCAACTTTGAATTCGGAGACAATGAAGAACGTAACAGTCCAAACAAGAATTAATCTGTTTCTGAAAAAACTTTAGTAAGTTATCAATGGGGAGAAAAGAAATGTTGGTTTTAAAGAAAATAATAGAAATGCTCCTAAGAAAAGATTATTATGGGAAAGCCTATCTGGAGGAGAAAAAGAAACCAGAGCATTATCTATAAAAGGTAAGCCTAAAAGAAGTGAGATGCATTTTTCTCCATTTCCCAATCACCTTGAGAAGTGGAGAAAAAATGAAACCGAAGGAAACAAGGCACAAGAAGGGGCTTAAGAGAACAATGAGTTGACAACAAAAAAGTTACAGAGACTCACAGGAGTGAGAATTACTGACCGTCAGTATGTATTTGGATTCTCATGAAGAAAAAGAAATTGACAAGAATTGAAAAGACACAATGATGTCACATGGCAGTCTCGTGACCTAGTTCAGCCCAATGAATCCGAAAGCTGATTTTCCCAAGCAAATGAATGAAGCTGAAGCGGCAGCTTAGAGATAAATGGGGAGGGAGCTGGTGATGGGGATCGCTGTCACCATCGTCCTAATCAAACTATGGAGAAGACTGTGATACTAGCTTCAGAGAAGCTCCTGTTAGTGACTAAGGCAAGGTGCCCTCCTGCTCCTAGCACAGCTAGAATTCTGGGCCCAAGAGACACCGAAAGTTGACATGTGCCAACAACAGGTTTTGCAGGATGGTGTAAACACTCCAGGTTTTGACTAAGCTAAAGGAGACACGGCACTGGTTACGCACTGCCGCAGAGAATTGTAAAAACACTTCCTCAAATGGTGAGCCTCAACTCTCCAAATGTCCTCAACGGCACATAGAGTGTCCTGGCCCAAGAAAAGCCTTTGAACACATCCCACTGCCCTTCCTTATTCAGGGGTCAGGGCATACCTAGATGCTGTATCAAGATGAAGGTACTAAAAGTATCTGTAGTTTTCATAAGGCACTAGATTCCAACTGGAAAGCTAGTCATCAGATGGGGCAGGTAGCAATTAGAGGCTGAGTAGAAGGCTGCAAGAATCTAAAACAAAGGAACTCCATAGGCATGTAATCACGAAATCCCCAAAACATCCCAGAAAGTGATAAAAATACATACCTCTGGGTAAAGTGTTGTTATTTCCCCAAAGAGGAAGATAGTTAGACCTCTTTGGTCATAATAGAAACTATTATCAGTGTATTCCGGAGAAAGAAATGAGGCAAGATGACATTCTTCTTTTCTTCCACATTTAAATTTATTTACCACATTGGGAACTTACTCACTACATTGTCTGCACACGGACAGACTGGACTCCAGCTATGAGAAACCTTTAAATTAACTAACAGTATTTTCCAGGATATCACTCTGAACAGAATAAGCAAAAGCAGCAAATCTCAAGATAACAAGCTTACATATAGGGTTCAAAGCCGAAGAATGAATGGCAGCAGTAACAAAAACTGCTTGTACTTTCCCAAAGCACATTCTGTGATTAGCTCTTTGTCCGTTCTTCAACCATAGTATTATATATCACAAATGAAGCCCAGAAGTTTAACACCAAGTAAGATTAAAATGTGTTTAGTTGGGGCACCTGGTTGGCTCAGTCGGTTAAGCGTCCGACTTCAGCTCAGGTGATGATCTCACGGTTCGTGGGTTCAAGCCCCGCATCAGGCTCTGTGCTGACAGCTCGGAGCCTGGAGCCTGCTTCGGATTCTGTGTCTCCCTCCCTCTCTCTGCCCCTCCCCTGCTCACACTCTGTCTCTCTCTTTATCGCTCAAGAATAAACATTTTCAAAAAATGTTTTTTAAACATTTAAACATTACAAAAACCTTTTTTTAAAAAAGGGTAAAACGTGTTTAGCAAATTGTACCTTAAAAGCACAACAGAGCTTTAGAAAGATTTTCAATAATGATTTTTGTTGAAATAAAAAAAGACTTCCTGTTTAACTTTTTGAGCCCAATAATCCTTTTCACCTTGAATAATCAGAAATAAAATAGCTAATGAATGTAAAACTTTTATGTGAAAAGAAACTGACGTGGGCATAACAGGCACCTTTCCACACTAACTCATTGCTGTGATTAAACCACAGATAAGCAGTCAGCGTCCTGAGGGATCAATGGTGTAATAAGGAAAAATATATTTCTCTCTTTCCTCTCCCCGTCATTGGCCCCAGCATAAACATAGTATAAATATTTGTAGTGGTCAAACACTGCTCATCTTTACCAGACAAGTGCTTTAAAAAATGGCGGCTAGGGGCGCCTGGGTGGCGCAGTCGGTTAAGCGTCCGACTTCAGCCAGGTCACGATCTCGCGGTCCGGGAGTTCGAGCCCCGCGTCAGGCTCTGGGCTGATGGCTCAGAGCCTGGAGCCTGTTTCCGATTCTGTGTCTCCCTCTCTCTCTGCCCCTCCCCCGTTCGTGCTCTGTCTCTCTCTGTCCCAAAAATAAATAAACGTTGAAAAAAAAAAAAATTAAAAAAAAAATGGCGGCTAAAACACAGTTGGCAAGCCCTTTCCTGGGGTGCCTGGGTGGCTCAGTAGATTAAATGTCTGACTCTTGATTTCAGCTCAGGTCGTGATCTCCCGGTTCATTGGATCAAGCCCCAGGTCAGGCTCCTCGCTGACAGTTCAGAGCCTGCTTGGGATTCTCTGTCCCTCTCTCTCAAAATAAATAAAATAAACAAACAAAAACAAAAACAAAAACAAAACCCTCCCTTCCTGAGTTGCTTGCTACATGGCAATTACATAAATCAAGGACACAGATGGATATGAGACAGACATGGGAGTCAGTGTGGAACCAAGGCCACACACGACAAGGTAAAGAAAGCGGAAGATCCTTCCGAGCTCACTTGCCCATCAGGTCATGGCTCTGTGTCACTCTCACATTCCCTCCTTTCTATTCATTTCTGTCACTGTCACCTGTCTTGGACCTTCATGATTTCTTGCTTGCAATTTTCCAAGGTAGAATCTCTGCCTGCCCACCCCACGGTCTTTCATCAATCCACTCTTTAAACTGCCACCAGAAAAGAGAAATAGGAGATCTACCCTGTGGCCGCAGCATAAAGACAAAATTCTTCAGCAGGACATCAAAGGTCCTCCACAATGTGCCCTCGAACTACCTTTCCACCACACCCAACGCTCGCTGTGTGTTTCCGTTACACTGGCTTCTTTGCCATTCCTCTGTCATGCCCTGTACTCCGTTTTATAGCTCTGTCCATATGCTTCCTATGTAAAAACTACTTTGAGGGGCGCCTGGGTGGCTCAGTCAGTTAAGTGTCTGACTTCCCCTCAGGTCATGATCTCAATGTTTGTGGGTGTGAGCCCCACCTTGGGCTCTGTGCTGACAGTTCGGAGCCTGGAGCCTGCTTCGGATTCTGTGTCTCCCTCCCTCACTGCCCCTCCCTTACTTGCACTCTGTCTCTCAAAAATAAATAAGCATTAAAATATTTTTAAATACCTTGATCACTGTCTACACTGCTCATAATTCTGTTCATCCCTCACGATACAACTGAAATGACACCTCCTTCAGGAAGCTTTCCTACACCCTATGAATTTTACTTCTCTATACTCTCATGGTACTTTATGCACGTGTTAGCTACAGCATTTACCACATTCTACTCCAAACTGAAGCTAATTATGTAAAAGTGAATCTCTACGGCTACAATGTAAGCAGCCGAACACCACACGACACACCTCATAAGCACTTTGTGGCTTTTATTTGCTTCTATGTCTTTTCTTTTTCAACAAACCATAAATTCCTGAGGTCATGATCTGTATCTCCCTTAAAAGTATTTCAAATGGGGGTGCCTGGGTGGCTCAGTCAGTTAAGCATCCAACTTCAGCTCGGGTCATGATCTCACAGTTCACTCTTATCAGCACAGAGCCTGCTTCAGATCCTCTGTCCTCCTCTGTCTCTGTCCCTCTTATGTCCCTCTGCTTATGTGTTCTTCCCCCACCCCCCCAAAATAAATAAACTTAAAAGTGTTTTAAATGAAAACTCAAATATATATTTACATGATATAAATAAAATGCTTAATATAAATACATAATACGTAAATGTATAAGCACACGTATACTCTGCTTTTTGAAATTTCACATTACGCCACTTTGCTTTTACAAAAGACCTACGTTAAAATTAGTGTCTGTTTTCAGTAACCAGAAGAAATCTGAAGAAGATCTCCACTTTCACCGAAAAAGGCAAAAAGCGAAAATAGGGGTCGGGTGTTTCTTTTTCAGGGAGCCGTTACAAGCCCCCCACACCCCACCCGGGCCCCCAGCTGAGACAGTGCCCGCCCATCTCCCTCCCTGGGAGCTCACTACACTCAGCAACCCACCACCAGGATGGGCTGTCTGGGAGCATCTTTGTGTGTGTGTGTGTGTGTGTGTGTGTGTGTGTGTGTGTGTGTGTGTGTTTAACATTTATTTTGTGCATTTATTAGCAAGATGTGTCTTAAGATATCAGAAAAGCCCAAGAGGGTGTTTTTTGGCTCAGAGAATGCTCGAATTTTTTTCCATATAAATTAACGATAACTGCTTCTCTGTTTTACACCATTTCGGATTAGTAAAGATTTCATTAAAAAACGCTCTACTTTCAGATAGTGGGGAAAACCAGTATATTATACATGAAAGTATTTATAATGTACATCAAGGTTCCATTTACCTAGTACCCAATGAATAAACAGGATCACCCACACCTTCGAGTATTGGTAGAACAAGACAATATCCCTTATGCTCCCGCCCACCTCATTCCTTCCTCATCTTCCGGAAGTAATCGCTATCTTAATTGTGTATTTCTTATTCCCTTGTTTTTATAAAGTCTTATCCCATATGCATGTATCCCTAAACAACATATTGTTTAGTTTTGCATGCTTTTGGTTTCTTATAAACGGAATCATATCACATTTATTATTTTGCAAATTTTTTGTGTTTGTTTTTGCTTTTTAGCTCAACATTATGTTCATAAGATTCACATATGTTGATGCATGTAGCTATAGTTCATTCATTTTCACTATCTAAGAGAACCTCTTGCAAATGAGCTCTGGGAGGCACACAGGAGAATGTCCACAGTAACACTGTTTGTTAACACAAAACACTGCAAATGACCCAAATGTTCATTATCAGGAGGCTACATAAATAAATCATGGTATTTTCTACACTTGCACCTGCTAATGTGTCTGGCATGTAGTAGGCCCTCCATAAATATTTTTTTGGATAGACTTGAGGAAGAAAATATAACTGACTCATCATGGCCTTCTCCTCCGAGCCCAGAACATGCTCAGATGCATCTGAGACATCCATCCACAAAATGTTGGCCCTTCAGGCTTGCAGTGGACAGATCGGTAGAAAAACTGACAACACAGGTCATCTGCGTCGAGATGAGTAAGAGGACAAAAGGGCGTCTGCCTGCAAGAAACTCTAGAGTGGAATTTCTGAGGGTATTAATTCTGCCTGCTCACTTCTGAGTTCCTACGCACCACTGTGGCTCACAGGCACCCCTCCCCCCCACTCCGTCTTCTTTGCTATCCCCTCTTCGGATGAGTCTGCTCTGGTACACCTGGGAAGGATTTAGGGATGGGGCAAGAACTGACTTTCGATGTCCCATCGCTGCCCAGCTATATCAAGCTCTCAGTCCCATGATAATTACATTTTGTTAGACAATGATTTGTCTCTCACTGGGTCCCACTTGAACGTCGCGTATCCACTGTAAGGCAAACCACCCTGCTTGTCACTTTTTCACCATATTTGATGTCAGCTCTTCGGCAGAAACAACCCCCTAGAAAAATAATCACCATCCCAGTATGCTATTAGTCTCTTTTGCATTTTACTGAAATAGAAACTAATTCTCAGGATAACACTGATGGTGAAGATTCAGGGAAGACAAATTAGACCAAACCAAATGAGTATGTGTTTATCTGCAGCATTGGCCAATCACTTTCAAAAGAACTGGGTGCAGAACATAATGAAAAGGCACTAAATCCAAAGGTAAAGAAAAGACTGCCAACGACAGACAAGTTTCCCCATGAAAGTGAATATTATTCACATAAGTTCACCTCACTTTGACTTGACTTCATCCTTTTATCATGGTCGTAATTCAGACCTGAATATTTAGCTCCCAAAAATGAAAAAGGAAGGAAAGAAGGCAGGCAGGGAAAAAGCCATGATTCTGATGCAGCAGATGTAATAAAAATACAAATAAAGCCCACCCATCATCCTTCCCTTCATTTCTGTTTCCACAACTGAGTCTTCCTCCTTCCCCTTTCCCATCACCCCACCCCCCGCCCTCCGGCTCGCTCTCTTCTGTTTCTCTTGCTTCTCTTGGCAAAGACCCTGGGAAAGGATTAAAGCGGCCAGTCCTCACTCCTTAGATTCAACTTTTCTTTGGGCTTTTCCTTTCAAACGTGAACTACCATTGCACCGCAAATAACTAAACTCTTCCTTTTACACTCTGCATCTTTCCCAGGGTTGCTGCATTTCTGATACACGCTTGGGCGAGAGGACACCCTCTGCTCACATATATCGCTACTATGTTTGAGTAGACACAAACCCGACTTCAAGCAAAATGTTTCTGTGCTAAGAGTAGAGTCTCCTCCACACACTTCAGCCCAATCCAGCAGCTTCCCTCACCTTTTGTCTACCTCTTCCCAAAGACCCTCACTGGCTTACTCATTAGTTAGCCTGCTTCAAAGCAGGAGACCTGGAAAAGCCGTAACTTACCCTCTGCTAATTACATTCCCTCTCAAGCCTTAGGAAGTAATGAGGGAGATCTTTACTTCAAACTTAATTTCATTCCAAAATGTAGAATTGTGTTTGTGGGTAAGAAGGACAGCATCCTTGCGAGAAAATGCCAGTCTAACGTTAGGGCCCATAACAGCCAAGGTAGGAACTCTGCATGTAATTATTACAGAGACTTTAGGAAGAGAAAGGAAACCAACGTTTTTTTGACAGCTACAGTGAGCCAGGGACCAAATGAGGTGTTTTCACACATTCCCTCATCTCTACAAAAGTTGGGAGGAGTTAGTATCACCTTCATTTTGTAGATGAGGAGACAGGCTCAGAGGGGCTTGCCGGTGGTGTCAGATTGCGAATCCAGGTTTTTCTGATCCTCAGGCTCCAAAGCAGGAAAAGTTAAATCCGAAGGCACCTTCAGAGGGCTGAAAGCCACAAAACACCGTTCCGACAGCACACCCCACGTGATGTTGATGAATGGTTCTGTGACTTTCCCCAGGCTCCTCCCTTTTTCTGAGATGCCCCTCCCCCTTGCTTCATCCATCTACCTCTTTCTCTGCGATTCAGCTCAAGGGTGGCCGCCTTCAGGGAGCCTTTCTCCCCGCTGCCCTGATTTAGATGCTCCTCATACCCCTCCGGAGTACTTATTCTACTGGCCACAGCTGCTCCTATATTTGTAGGTTTCTCCTACTAAGCTACAAAGTTACCCTTTTTAACTTTAGCATATAATACAATGGTTGGTCCACCAAGAAAGAAAATGGATGAACGACCAGAAACCACAGGGTAGCACACTGGAATTAAAAACCAGCGTGGTGGAGTTCATGCCAGTACTTAAGCAGAAGCCAGGCAGTCACCTGCCGGGACCGTAAGGATCGGCTGACAGTACTCGAGGGGCAGGGCTCCATGAGCCCTAACATCCATTCGGGCTCTGATGGTCTGGGACTGCAGACTGCTGCTGATTGTGGTTTTCTGATGAGGACGGGCCAACATCTCGGAAGTAAGTAGGGCAGGACGGTGAGAGCACAGGTACAGGAGGCAGAAAACCTGGGAAACCGTCCTGACTACAGGCCTGACTCGGCCAAGTGTGACTTTAAGGGAGAGGAGTTTCCCCATTTGTAGAATGAAAGGGGAAGAGGTGAGTGGAGGTGACCAACTAGATGGCCTGTTACTCTATGTCTGAGAAATGTTCCCCGTTTTCCCGCCGTTCACGGTGTTCTCACGCGGCACGCCGATGCCCAAAGCCTTCTGCCTGCGCATCCCTCACCTACGCTCCCTATGGTCTCGTGGTTCCTCTTCTAAACAATAAGGTATAAGATGCAAAGAAAAAAATGAGTAAAATCTACCTATTTTATTGACTGCAGTGGACAGGATACTTTTGAAAAAAAAAAAAAAAATTACGAAACGAATGAATGCAGGGAAAACGCGAGTCCAAAGGGAAATCGGTATCGACAGAAATTTTAATCAGCCACATGTCCCGCAGACACTCAGAGTTCATGGATGTAACGCTTGCATGTTTGACTATGAAGCTGACGGTACAAGATATGTAATCATTTGTAATTTTATTGGAAAAGGTATTTGCATCCTCCTTGTTGTAAGGTAGGAGTCCACACGAAGACGTCCATTAACTAAGGACTGTGACTCACAGGCCTGGTTATTCTTGGCTGTTTGTATTAAAAGCAGAAACATTAGGGGCGCCCGGGTGGCTCCGTCGGTTAAGCATCGACTCGGCTCAGGTCACGATCTCGCGGTTCATGAGTTCGAGCCCCGCGTCGGGCTCTGTGCTGACGGCTCGGAGCCTGGAGCCTGCTTTGGGTTCTGTGCCTCCGTCTCTCTCTGACCCTCCCCCACTCACACTCTGTCTCTCAAAAATGAATAAATGTTAAAAAAAAAAAAAAAAGCAGTAACCTGGGTGATATGGCAAGAATCTTTTCTCTGCCTGAACATGATCCTGAAATGAAAACCACCTGACAGTGTTGGTGACAGAAGTGAGTAGAAAGACCAGCCAGAAATTAGCTGTGTGACTGGGTTTAGTACTGAATTTACAGAATCGTTACATACTTGGATTACGTAATTTTTTTCATTATATTTTACGTCTTTCAGGGAGAGAGAAAGACTTACGTTATACGGCATTGTTACATTTGGAAATTCGTAACTTGTCTTGGGACAGATTCCACCAATGCTAAAGGTCTCCTGTGTGGTATTTAGCCCCCTAAAATGGCAACATAAAAAAACAAACAACAACAACAAAAAAAACCTAACCCCCTTCCCTCCAAAAATCAACTCAGTGTGTTAGAATTCTACCGGATTCCTGAGGGAAGGCACCATTAGGTAAGGTTCAAATGTTCATAGGCGACTGAAAAGAACTGTGGATAATCACAAAATTGTGTTCATTACCTGCTGCTCTTAATTCCCTCTCGGGTGCTACAACAAAGCCGTTTCTCCGAAACCCTGCTCAGCAGAGCTGCGCACGCCCGTGCTTCTGAAATCAGAGTCAACCCTGATTTTCAGAAACCTCATTTTCAAGCCAACAATTTTCTGAAGTTCTCCTCTTCCCCCACATCAGCTGGCTGAGAGAAGATGTCTGGGTTATAATTTCATTTTTAAGGGTTAAGGGAATGAGTCTTTAGAGAATACACTTTGTCTTGCAGCATTTGGGATCCAAATTTCCTTCCCACCCTTTCCCTGGAAGGATCGGCTTGCAGAGGACGCAGAATGAGAACAGAGTTGCGAGTGCTCAAGACGGCGAAGGGAGGAAAAACAGACAAGTCGCTAATTAGCTCTCCAAACTGGACCCTCAAACACACGGAGCATCCTCCTCTCCTATGTGGTGTTTCTGGAAGAGTTTATGTCAGTAATGGAAAATTTAAACACGGTCATAAAATCCCAATTTTTTTTCCACTGCAGCTCTGAACACCCTCCTGGATATTTAGCCGCGAGGCCTAGCGCTGGGGTTTCACACAAGGCCGGCAGGAGGCCTCGGGGCTGAGAAGAGAGGGGGGACACTGAAGGAGCCGCCTCATGTCTCCTACACCCAGTTTCCCAGGATTCACGTTTATGAGAACATAATCTCCACGAAAGCAAGGATTTCTGTCCGTTCTGTTCAGCAGCACAGCCCCGTGCTTGGAACGGCCTGGACACGGGCAGGTGCTCAGTGAGAACTTTCCGAATAAAGCCACAAGAGAACGGAGGGACTGCGTCCGCCCCAGGCAGGCCCACTCTGGTTGACCTTAACAGCACAGCTCTGAGGAAGGTTCCAGAGGTCCCAGGGCTCGGCTCGCTTGACAGGCTGCGGGCAGCTTGGCTGCAGGGTCGCTCCTGGGACTCCGTGGCCCCCAGCGCCTCCCACAGGGGCCAGAAGCCTCTCTCACCACATCCCAGCGCTTGACAAAGCAAAGGGTCAGTGGTGGAGAAAGAAAATATGCTTAAAAACCACTGACTTCGGGGTGAGATCCAAAGGCTGCAGGTAACAAATCTCGCTTCTCGCCATGTTTAGCACTCCCCTTGGGACTTCAAGCAAGTGGCTTAATTTCTTCCATTTCACTTTATCATTCATCATGCAGGGTGACTCTACACGAAATGACTAGAGAATCTGATGCTGTCGGAAACATAATTTTACTGATGCCGATTCCAGAACTTGTAAAGGGCTAGGTGGCCGCTACGCTCCTTCCGAAGTCCGATGCCTCTGCGACCAAAAACCTTGTGCAGGGATGTCCGCGGGGTTGTGTTATTCCTGAACATCCTTTCCGACTGAACAAGCCATATGGCCTTCGGTTTAGTTGCCAGGCAGCCTGGCCAAGCTCCTATCAACATGTCAACCAGATGAGGTGGGGGGAAAGGAGAAACAGAACGCAGGATGCTGGTTGTGCTGAACAGTAAAGAGAAAACAGGGACCCCAGACCGTGGGCCAAGGTTTGACCTCAGCAGCTGCAAAACCAATCGCTTCTGAGTTTCACTGTGTTTCAAGGAACATCCACAGAGGAAAAATCACAGTAGCCCATAATATATGATAATGCCTCTCCTGGGCTTTGGTATGATATTTTAAATACACGACTAAACCCAAAAAGCTACAGTTTCAGATCTTGCCAGAAATTGGGGTTTTACTTGAACTATAAAAGAGTCAAGGGAAGTTCACTGGGCAAGAGATGAGGTTCTTTTTTATAAGTTCTTATAAAACTAGAAACCACTGGGGCACCTGGGTGGCTCTGACTTCAGCTCAGGTCATGTATTCATGGTCTGAGTGTTCGAGCCCCACATCAGGCTCTCCGCTCTCAATGCAGAGCCTGGAGCCTGCTTTGGATTCTGTTGTCTCCCTCTCTCTCTCGCTCTCTGCCCTTCCCCTGCTCTCACATGCTCGCTCTCTTTCTCTGAAAAACAAACATTAACACACACACACACACACACACACACACACACACACACACACACCCAGGATGAGACTTTGGTCCCCAGTCTAGCATGTGAGGGGTGTAGAAGTCACCACTCCATCCTAACAAGTAACAAGCTAACAAACTGAAAATTCCACAATTCTTCTCAGAACTGTTAGACAAGGGAGGTCGCAGGCAGACTGCTGCCCCCAAACTGGAGAGACGCACACAGAGAGCCACAGCTTGTGGAAGCGGAACCCTCTACAGGACCAGGGCTGGGGCAGGAAAACCTGAACTCAGTAGCCAGACTGCTGGGGACTTAGTGTGCACAAGTCAGAGAGTCAGGACATCCAGGGGGACCCAGTCTGAGGGGCCCCCACACTGTTGTGAGTTTTCACCTCCAACAGCTCCATCAGACGTTCACAGTTAATGCCAGAGAAAAACCGTCTCACGTTTCTAACAGAGGGAGGGGAAAAGCAACCACCTTGAGAAACGCCACAGAATTCAGTTCTTCACCAGGGCTGGCCTTGGGAGAAACTATTTTACCCTAGCCTACCCCCTGGGGTTTCACCTGAGCCTAACTGACCTGGGGGAAGGGAAATACCCGATTCCAGCTCACTTCAGACATCCTGTCCCGCCCAAGAGGGGAAAAAACCGAGAAGCACTGGTAAAGTTCACAGGACCTAACTAACCACTGCCGATGATTCCCAGTCCCTCAGACATTATTACCATTATGCTGTTAAACGCCGGTCGACATCAGTTCTTTGACCCACTACCTCACACCCGCCTTTCAAAAAAAAAAGTACAAGGCATATTAAAAGGCAAAAACAGAATCTGAAAACTGAACAAGCGTCAGAACCAGAGTCAGATACGGCAGCAATGCTGGAATTATCAGGCCAGGAATTTAAAAATACCGATTAATACGCTAAAGGCTTTAATGGGGAAGAAAGGAAACAATATGCAAGAACAGGTGGACAGTGTAAGCAGAGGGATGAAAATTCTAAGAAATAATAAAAAATGCTGGAGATGAAAAACAATGTAACAGAAATGAAGAATGCTTTAATGGACTCCTTATTAGGCTGGATGCAGTGACGGGAAAAAAACACAATCGCTAAACTTGAGGATATAACAATAGAAACTTCTAAAATAGAAAACAAAGAGAAAAAAGGCTAGGAAAAAAAAAAAAACCCAAAACAAAACCCAGAACAGAATTTCCAAGAACTGTGGGGCAACTACAAAGGGTGTAACATATGTGTTATCAGACTATCAGAAGAAGAGAAAGGAACAGAAGCAGTATTTGAAGCAATGATCTCAATGACGGCTGAGATTTTCCCCCAAATAAATGTCAGACACCAAACCACAGGTCCAGAAAGATCAGAGAACACCAAGATTATGATACACACCAAAAAAACTACACCCAGATATACCATATTTAAACTTCAGACAATAAAAGATAAAATACTTGAAAGAAAATCCTCCCTATAGAGACACAAGAATAAAAATGACATATGACTTCTTGGAGGCACTGCTTCAGGAGGTTTTTTTAAGGTTTTTTTTTAAAAGTAGGCTCCAGGCCCAGCATGGAGCCCAATGTGGATCTTGACCTCAAGACCCTGAGATCAAGACCTGAGCTGAGATCAAGAGTCAGACGCTCAACTGACCATGCCAGCCAGGCACCCTGATTTTCAGGAGCATATTAACTAAGCCTTGATAACCATTTTTTCCTCCTCTCTTCTTCTTCATCACAACTACTACTTTTCTGAATTATTTTGCTAGTTTTAGCACTTAAGCAAAACATAGACGGTACATAAAATGTGAAAAACAGAGGGAAAAAAGAAAAACAAATCGCCAAGAGTTGTCTAACCAAAACTAAAATTATGGAATATTTCCTTCCAAGCCTTTTTCTAACCATAGATCTTTTTTTAATAAATCTGTTGTAATCAACAGACAGTATCATCCTGCCTGCTAATGGTCTGGCCCTTGGAGAGACAGACTTTCAGATAATCCATGGCCTTATTTCCTCCTTATCCTCAACCTCTGCCCTGCCTGAGATGGGACCCTGCCCTAGAAGCCTGAAACAGTGAGGGGGAGACAGCACCACCACCACCACCCCCCCCCCAGTTGGAGGGATTAGAGGGACGACCTTCAGCATCTAACACTCCTCCCAGCTCCGGGCATCAACTCACCCTCTTCAGTAGCTGGCTGCTTTAGTTCCTGAGCCTTCTGGGGCATTTTGCAGTAAATCTGTTAGCTTCTCCCTGACAGCCGCTGGTGTAGACGCTTAGGTCTTGCCCGGCTCTACCCTGCTCTGCAGCCATCGGACCTCCAGGGACTTGCCGGCCTCACTGTTGGTGGACGAACATTTCAGCTGACTCCAGACCTCATTGAAAGTGGAATGTGTGTTTCTGTTCCTTGTTCTGTCACTGCAGGGTGATCAGTGAGTTCTGAGAGAGGAAAGGCTGCACCATAATTCTTGTTCTTACACGATATCCTAGCACTGTATGATCTTCATTATTACAGCTTTTTATAGATTTCGCTGTCGAGTAAGGAATATACCAGTTTCAAATATGACTGAATGCCTCTGCAATTTTTTTTTGTTGGTTTTAAAAATTATAAACAAGTTACCAGCTCAATGAACTGGAAAAGAAGTTCAATATTCCAAACTCCAAAAATAATGCCAGGCACATAGCTGGTGATTAATACCTGTTGAGCGATTATGAACAATCTGTCTGGGAAAAGTCAATAGCACAGGGCCACTT
This sequence comes from Lynx canadensis, assembly GCF_007474595.2. Taxonomy (NCBI): domain Eukaryota; kingdom Metazoa; phylum Chordata; class Mammalia; order Carnivora; family Felidae; genus Lynx; species Lynx canadensis. The sequence continues at coordinate 4,088,360 of NC_044319.2, read as the reverse complement.
ATGGAAACCTGGGATTGTTCCTGAAAATCTGTTGTACTGTGAATCTGTTTCAGTCTGAGAAGCAAGAAATGTTGACCTGTGACCACATCTGGTGGCTATACCTAGTGCAATGTGTGTTGGGCCAAAAAAAAAAAAAAAAAAAAAAAAAAAAAAAAAAAAAAAAAAAAAAAAAAAAAAACAACACCAAACAACAACAAACCAAACCAAAAGAAAACGGAAGCATCTGTAACCCATACTTGGTTCATCTGGAAAGCTTACAACTGGGCTGCTGACTGTGTGACACAAACTTCCTGGGGCCCTTAGATGAGGGCAGGCATAACTCAAAATTTTCTTCTTAATTAAAGCAACAGGGATCAAAGACCTAAGCAGAGGGATAATGGCAGAGCATTAAATGCAAAGTAAATGTATCATTCCTTGAATAATTCCATTTGTGACCAATTTACCCAAACAGCCACAGGAGAACTCAGGTTTCAGTGGGATGGCTGGTGTGAGGCAATACACGGGAGAGTGGCATGAATTACGTTTTCCTATTTCCACTGCTTACTCACCACTTCTAAGGAATATTTAATTTTTGAACATCTACCTCATGGCTTACAGGTGCCCCTTAACTTCCCCAAGCCTTGCCTCCTTGACCAGTGTGATACCGTATTAATTCACAGCTCTGGGAAATACATGCAGAAAAGTTCACGGTTCCTGAACCAAGATAAATGAAAATCCAGATCCCGCTACCCCGGTAGCTTGTATGGATAACGTTACTTCTCCCTCAGTGTATGTCCACACTGCTTCAACCTACTCTTCTGTGGGAACGACCTCAGGACACGGCTCTCAGCACCGTGACCCCCTTCAAAATGGCGCCCCTCTCTTACCAGGTCCTGGCCGAGGTTTTCAGTCTCGTCAGGACGAAACCCGCCCCCACTGACACACGCAGATCTCCTCAGGCTGAACTGCTTCATTCCCTGACTAACCCTGCGACTTTCTCACTCCCATGGCCATTGCCCATGCTGTGCCTTCTGCCTGAAATGCCTTTTATCAGACAATAGAAGTGGCCACGGAGTTCAAGACCCGAACTCCTTTCTTCAGTTAGGACTTCTCGTTGCAACAAAATGATTCAGAATTTGCATTACATTAAAAAAAAAAAAAAAGTGCTATCCAAAGCAGGGGGTGAAAGAAGGTCGAGGCCAAATTAATTTTGTTACCAATATGTGGGTTTTTTTTTTTTAATTTTTTAAAATGTCGATTTATTTTTGAGAGAGAGAGGGAGACACAGAATCCAAAGCAGGCTCCAGGCTCCGAGCTGTCAGCACAGAGCCCAACATGGGGCCCAAAGTCCCGGACCGAGAGGTCATGACCTGGGCCAAAGTCTGACACCCAACCCACTGGGCCACCCAGGCGCCCCTCCAGTACATGTTTTTTAAACCACTGTGAGGCAAAGCAGAGAGTACGGACTTCGAAGTCACATACTTGTGGGTTTACATCCTGGCTCTGACGTATTTTAGTCTCATGACCGTGTGCAAGCATTCACCCTTTCTAAAATGGAGTTTTCCATACCAGAAGACGGATATAACACAAATTTCCCATATTCCACTTAATAATTCTGTGCTGCCTACGTCCTTTCCGTGCTGTAGAATAGGACGGCTGGTGGGAGACAGCTCCACAGACTGCTGAGGAAACGTGCCCTCTTCCCATCCCTGATCACGAGAGAAGCTGATGATGTTCCGCACCAGGAAACTGGGAGAGTTCTGGACTTGAGAGGTTGCTGCTGTGTTCCGTGAAAGCACCCTCCAAAATGTGTGATGCTGAGGTTTTTCTCAGTTAATAATGTGTTACCTTGGTAATACTATTTAAACTGAACTTCTTCCAAAAAAAAAAAAATAAAGTGTTTGTGAATTCTCTTTATTAAGTGAGAACAGGAGGCAAAATATAATAAAAATAACTGTGCTAGATTTTCTGTTTAAATTAAGAAGTTGAGAGCCTTGGATGAATTAAAATTAACATAGGGTCAGTGTGAGAATTCGTCACGAGAATTAATTAAGGACTACTCGGTAGACGGCACCTAGCAAAAGGCAGCTAGGAGTGACGTGACCATCTTTAACAATGTAACGAGTACAACCACAGTGACAATGACGTTGACCCAGAGCTTACGCACAGCACCCTGCGTCCAGGCCTCAGCCTCTCTCTGCTGCAGGGGGAGAAAAAAAAATTTTAAAAAAAGCTGTCTGAATCAGCCGAGTCTCTGAGCCAGGGTACTTGTCTGACCCTGTTTTCTGGGATGAATTTGCCATCCTGTTATAAATCAGTCAGCAGGAACCCAGAAGCAGACTCTGTTCATTTACTTAAGAGCACACAACCCTTCAAAGGGCAAGGGGTTTTGAGGAAATCCCAACTAACTGACGGGGAAAAAGGCCAAGAGTATGGGTTCCTCTGTTGGAGATATATGGTATCTATCAAATGCACACACAAATCCCTGAATAAACACCCGGAGCATTCCTCTGTGTTGTTTTAAAATTCAGATCCCATTAGGAAAAGAGCGAGGTGACTTACTTTTTGCCACACCACTAAGTCTCTCCTCCGTCACAATCTTATTGGCATTAATGGGAGATTTTATTACCTCTCAAAGTGTGTGTAAAAACCGAGTGTCTCTAAAAAGTACACTTTGTTGACGTTTATCATAAGGACTATTAAAACAACACATAAAAATGTCAATGTTTCATCTGAATACCTAGTTGCACCCAAGCTAGCTATTGTACAATTTCGCTTTACGCCGTCTATTAACAGAACACACACTCTCGTCTGATTAGACCGCGTTATTCTTCCTCAGGGAAAAAACCTGTCGCTAGTCTGTGGTGGGCCCTTTGCTGAGCAGATCACTGATCCTTAAAACAATGCCACGAAGTAGGTTCAACGGACCCTACCTTACAGATGAGAAACCGCAGGCTCGGGAAGATTGAGAACTTGTCCAAGGTTACACACTTGCTAAGTGACCGAAAGGACACTGACCCCAAAGTCCAAGTGAAGGCAAGTCGGAAGAGTGCCGTCCTAAGGGCAGACACGCATCACCGACCTGCCTCCTCCGAGACGAGACGACCGCCGGTCTTGCAGTGCCTCGGGGCGCCTCTGACCCACCCCTCAGTGTAACTGTACCACGTGAGCAGGGGGCACCAATCGCATGCACTCAGACCCCACGGCATCCCTAGAATATTTTAGCAGGACTGTGACAACCAGGCCGTCCTCTTGCCCTCACCTGGATCCCCGAAAGCAGAGGTCAGGGAAGCCAGATTCTGATGCATCAGGATCGCACTACATTTCGACTCCGATACTTGGCCATGAAAACACAGCTGCTGCCGAAGGAAGTTTGGCGGTCGGAAATGTGCTCCTTGAAGCCACAAGCGAACAGATATGCACGCGGTTCCACGGTAAACTCGGGGTCCGCGGCGAGGGCGTGAAAAGAACCCAAGCTTTGGAATGAGACCCAGCAGAGGACCTTCCCACTTCCAACCTCGTGATCTCGGGCAAACCAAGTTGATTAAACTCTCCAAGTTCAGTGTCCTCATCTGCAAAATGTGTAGAGGAACGTGCACCGTGGGACGTGCGGGACGCCAGCTATGCGACGGCCCGTGGCCCCCCCACTCCTGGGCTCAGGCCGGAACTAGGCTTCAAGGCTCCTCCCCACGCCTGGCCACGTGACTGAGTTCTCTCCAGTGGCACCTGAGCGAGAGCGTTCGCAGCTGCTTCTGGCCGAGGCCCTGAGACCGGGGGCTGGCCCCTCTGTGCTTCCTTTTCTCCTCCTTGGAGGGAGCTGATGAGGACGAGCCCCCGAGGGATGGTAGAGAAACACCACGGAAGGATTCACCTGGGCCCTCACAGCATGGAGCAGGGCCACTCGCCAACTTGGAACACTCCCAGGGTACCACCACCGGTGAAAAAGAAAAAATCTCTCTCTCTCTCTCGAGCTGCTTAATTATTGTCATGTCCCTTTGGTACAGGAGCCTGACGGTGCCTTAACCAACACAGTGTATCGCCAGCCATCACAACGCCGGGCACAAAGTAGACAGTCGGCACATAAACGGGGCACCAGGCTACCGTAGCCCCCACGCAGAGCGCCCCACTGCCTACACAGGCTGGTGGCTCCACGGGCACAGACCCCGCTGCTGCCCTCAGCGACGGAAAGGAAAAGGGGTGAAATGAGGGTGCCTCACCGGAAAGACAAAACTTCCAACTGCAGAGGAAACACCTTCGGGTGGTTTTCAAAGTGCACAGCCTTTGACAAGATAGCCATCATCTCCGCTGCTTTTGCGGGGTTTCTAATCATGTTTCTGAGGCTCCACCAGGAAAGTTTACAGACACAGCACTGGAAGGAACTTCAGGAGGCCCCAGAACTCGGGGCATCGGTGTCGTGCACAGGTGTTCCAATCTACAAATACTTGTTAAACACCAGCTAAGTCCCACGTTGTCTGCTAAGCGATGGAGGTGCAGACATTAGCTCCTCCCTCCTACTTCCACGAGACTTTTATCCAAATAAAGTCAGGTGAAAATACTGTGTACATCTGGGAGGGGAAAGAAGAGGGGCAACAGGCACCCTCTTTGTAAGGCTGAGAGAGAGGAAACAAAAATACCAAAGAATCCTATTTATTTTCTCAGTAAGAGCCACATTCCGCCCATCAGCTGCTCATGTAAACAAACACTGTCCAAGGAGCCTGAGACCATCCTAATGCAACTAGCCACGCCTGATAAATCCTTCCCTCAATAACATCCTTTGATCTGCAGGAGGAACTCTACTTATATTAGTGCTCTTTTGGCTCACAGAATTGGCTACAGGCCTGTTTGTTACCAAATCATTCTGCAATTAAGTGCCCAGACACATCAATTTTCAATACTACAGAACTTTCTGGGTGTCAGCTTAACTCAGCTTCAGAATACTTTCCCACATGACAGTCACTCTGTAAAACAGATTCTGGCACCCTCACAAAATTGTCAGGAATACCTGTGCTTATCAGTCAGTTTCAGTCATGTCGCAGACGCACCCCAGGCCCCTCCTCCAGACTCTGGCTTCTGCTAAAGGCATCACTTCCCGGCACACGTCGTCTTCATCGCCCACGTCTCTCAAGCTGTGTGTCCCACGGGGAGTGTCCTGGCTGTGACACTCATTTTCCTCAAAACTGGTTTGCGGTGAGCATAAGCCTCTCTTCAAGGGACGTTTTTCAAATTTAACATGACTGCGTTCTGCCCCCAAACCTATTCTTCCCTCACTCCTTCCCATCTCGTCGACTCAAATGCTCAGGTCAGAAACCTGATGTTTTAAAACCTTCCTCTTTCTCTCACCCACCACATCCAGTTCATCAGAGTCCAGACGATTCTGTCTCCGGAAAGCACCCTGAGTCTGATTCCTTCTTTTCGTCCCCTAGTGCAAGCCAGTCTGTCTCCTGAGCTCCTGTAACAGCCTTGTGCTCAGCCTACACTCTTGACCCCTCAGACCCATTCTCTGCATCGTATCGGAATCATCTTCTCAAAACGTGAATTAGATCTGGCCACGCTCATGTTCCACACCTTTCAACGGCTTTCCGCTGTTTTGGATTAAAATGCAAACTTTTCCAAATGGCCGCTCTGCTGCTTGATCCAGCCCTGCCTGCTGCCCAGTGTTCATTCCTGGTCTCTCTCCTCTTCACACACGCTCCCTCAGGCAGCTTACATACCACCTTTGTAGGGAGCCCACCGCTGGTCACAAAATCTAAAATAGTTCCTTTTTTAACATTCTCTCCATTGCATGATAATACTGTCTTTCATTTGCTCCCCCACTTAGCCCATTTCATACCTAGTTCTTTCTTTCTTTTTGACTTGTCATTAATAGCTCTGAAGTCAGGCTCCAGGAAGGCGGGGCTCATACTACTTTTGTAGCATGTGCCTGCCCTCACCCTCAGCCTGTCCACGTATGCTGATTTCCTCCTCACCCAGACCCCGCGTGGTAGGGACCAGCATCATCCTCACTTTGAAGATGAAGAAATCCGATTCAAAGAGAAGTTACACATGCCCTCCAGGTCAAGCAGCCAGGGAGAAGCGGAAGCACGCAGGAGCCCAGGAAGTCACGCCCCCGAGCCTGTGTCCCTCGTCACCACACCATTTATGCCCACTCAAACAGGCCTGGTTCACGGTAGGAGCTCAATGACCAGTGCAGTAAACTTCTCTAAGTCTGAACATCCAGAGACACTTGGTATCTTTATACGTTCCTTTACCCACTCCTTGTTCTATCATTTATGTTCATATGCATACGGTCACCCTGATTTATAATTTATAGTATAGTTTATATTCCAGCTCCTCCATTTTTTAAAACACATATACAGTATACACACATGTAGAGAAAGAGAGAGTGTGTGCGTGAACAGTGAAGGGCCAGAGGGAGAGAGAGAAAGACGGAATCCCAAGCAGGCTCCACACTCAGCCCAGGGCCCGACGTGGGGCTCGGTCCCACAACCTGGGGATCATGAGCCAAAATCAAGGGTCGGACACTCAACCGACTGAGCCATGCAGGCACCGCCACCCCTCCATCCTCATGTCTCTCGTGGTGCCCAGCATAACGGTGGGTGCTCTGAAGGTTGGCCTAAGGATGCTGGCATTTAAAGGTTAGTAGAAATCAACAAGAATCACAATAAACTAAAAGTCGGCTAAGTGTTCCTGTGAAAAATAAGTACAACCGTCGCCATTTATCACTGTAGTCACTTAGAGTTAATTCGGTCCTACAGGAAACCCTTCTGGGGTTCTAAACTTAAATTTTACAGAGCCTGGCTTTCTACCCTGTGAGTGAGTAGGGATGGTCTTTATTAGCAAAACTTAAGGGGGGGGGGGTGGGGGGAGAGAGGAGGAGAGGGAGAACTCTTCCCAAAGCTTTCCTGTGGTCTGTCCTGAATGCTCCAGTGCAGGCAGGAAGCATCCTAGTTGGCAAGCCCCTGTGAGGGGTCAGGACGGTGGGCTGCTCCCGGCCCCACCCCTGCCCAGGGTCCCCGTATCCTCTCCATCCTGGAGCTTCCCTCCACCTCTACCAACCCACATGGTGCTCAGGGCTGAAGAGTCTTTGCCCATATTAATACAGACCTCCTTTCCCGGGAAACACTTGGGAAGGGGACTAAAACTTCAGGGCAGTACAGCCTCGCCCCAATATCCATCATCTCAAGTGGGTGTGTACCTTCTAAGGTACGTGGGCGGAAACTGTCTTTAGTGAAGAGAATAAACTCAGCTTCATAGAGAAGCACATCAGAGGACCGGAAGTCTGTCGTTCAATCCTTCTCTCTAACCACCACCGCACTACCAAACAGAAACTTCTGGAAGGCAGGAGCAGTCGATTCATGGAGTCGACTCACGGAGACTGGTGAATCTGTTCCAGAGTAAAATAGTGGGAGGGGGACGGGGAACAGGGCACTCTATCCCGTCTACAGGCTTCTGCTGACAAAAGATGTGCAGAAGCTCCAGCCCCCACTATCTCGGAATGCGACCCAGCAGTAAGGTCACCACGGAGGTGAGTCACGATGAGGTCATGCTGGAGCATGGGGCCCATACGCCAGTGGGACTGGTGATCCTTGGAAGAAGGATGTGTGAGGAGAGACACGGAACTCCACGGGAAGGTGGAGGCAGAGATCGGAGTGACACATCTATGCAGCAAGAGACAGCGAGGATGGCCTGCTGTCACCTGTACCGAGAGAGGGGACCAGAGCAGACTCTCCCCAAACCCTCACACGGGGCTCACTCTGCTGACACCCTGATAAGTTTTTGTTGTTTTCGGCTGCATGGTTTGTGGCACTTCGTGACGGCAACGCTGGGAAACTAATACAGTGTCCGAATTCAGATTTCTAAGAAAACCCGTGTCGGTCCAACAACATGTCTGTGGGCTGGATCCAGGCCCCGGCAGCCAGGCCGCCTCGAATTTCAGTGATCACTCTCCAAGGGCTAGTGAGCACTTTTGCTGAAAAACAAAAATGCTGTTAACAAACCTTTTTTTTTTTTTTTTTTTTTTTTTTTTTTTTGTAAAAGCAATGCAATGTGTCATATGTTACACGTTCACACACACACAAAGAGCAGAATTACCTTCTAGCGCCTGGAGGTGAGAAGCATGGGTGCTCTAGTCAGACTGCCTGGGTTCGTATGCTAGCCCTGCCCCTCATTAGCTATGGGGTCTGAGCACTCTGGGCCTCAGTTTCCTCCTCAGAAGTGGGAATGACTCCCTGCTTCACAGGTGAGCACACGGCATGCTGGGAAGCCATGAGAATTACACAGAGCAGGGAGGACTCCACGATCCAAGCCATGCGGTCTCTACCACCGCACATTATTATTGGATTTATTGTGAACTCATCTAGGACCAGGCTTAGGGCTTGGTCATTCTCACCCGGTTCACCTTGTTTGCACGTGACAGGTGGTCAGACACAACTGGGGAGGGAAGGCAGCACTTACTTCATCTAACTCCTGTAACTCTGAACTTCCCCAGGGCAAAACCCAAGTCTTGAATCATCCATGGCGCCCAGTTGAAAGGTTATGCTCAGAGTAAATGGAAGTCTTTCCACTGGAGGGAGGTCTGCGGCTGTACTGTTCCACCCAGAGGGAATGGGAGCGGGAATTAAATGCTTCATTCCAAGTTCAGGGTCTGGACCTGCGTTTGCCTGTTTCTTTTCTGCTTATCATACACACATGACAGGTAGAGCAAATCAGCCTGATACACCCTCACCGAGGAGTCTGAGAAAACCTATTAACCCAAGGCAGAGGAAATAATATCAAGCACATGACAAATGCAGCAGTCAGTAATTTTGCAATAACCAGCAAATGCTGAGAAATGCACTTAGTCTCTGTGGCTGCCTGATGCTGACTGGAGAGAGGCTCAGAGTACAGAAAACAAGATCCTAGTCCGAACTGCGTGATATGCAAGCTTCCCACTGGGTAGTGCCCACCGCCCACTGGCCTGCTGGCATTATCTTGACAAAGCCCATGATACGTCAGCCAGCTCTTCTGTCAATAAAGTTTTATTGATACTCAGCCCTGACCATTCATTCACTTACATACTGCCTATGGCTGCTTTTGTGCTCAAGTACAGAGTAGAACTGCGGTAACAAAGACCCAGAAAGCCCAAAAAGCCTAAAATATTTACTGTGTGGTCCTTCACAAAAAAGACTCTGAACCCCTAATCCGAACCATCCCACTGTGATTATATGAAAAATCAAGCTCTGAGGGAACAGAAACCTTGTTTGTCTGGCTTAGTCCTCTGTCTCCGATGCCTAGAAGACCTGATTTACAAAGGTGTTCAAAAACCCTTGAGTACAGAATGAGTACGTAGCCAAATAAATGTGGAATTTCTACAACAGGTCATACCAACAGCATCCACGGTGCTAGAAGATGCCCGCTGGGCTGGGCCAGCTTATGGCTGGGCCATAAGCTCTGCCCTCTCTCTGAGAGGTCCAACCAGAAGTACCTAGGTCCTGCCACCAGATGTCCCTTGGTTGACTAACGAGGAGGCATCTGTGAGCACCAGCTTGGACAAATGAGTGGGACACAGTCATTACAAGAATTCAGTCATGCTGATGTGTCAGGGCAGATTAAACCTAACTACGAAGAACCTTTCCGAGTCCCTTTTGTCTCTACATAATCGTTTACGTTAGAAACGTCTGAAGGGAGTAAACACGGGCAAAGCAGTACAGACTTCAGGTTTCCCTTACACACATGAACTCCAAACAGCTGCCAGAAGGCAAACATATATAAACACAAATGCTCCAGGTACTGAGCAAACAAAAAGATTTTCAGATCTGAAAGAAAAGGCCTGATCTATCCTGCCATAACAAAGGCAAAGAAAGAAAGAGAGAAGCCAGACGTTTCTGAGAAAGATCCTTCAGTGTTAATATTAAAAGCATGTGCAAGTTCTGGCTCCAGTAAAATTGTTTATGGTTAGATTTATAGTAAGAAAGGGTCCTTTAACTTGGAAACTGATCACATAGAACGTGCTGCATAAAGAAAGAATTCACTATTATTTTTCTCTATTTTCTTCTGCTCACTCGAAGAACTATTGCTTCCATACATGTCTTCAAGGCAGGCATGAGCAGGACACTCTCCCAGTCTGCCCTCCGGTCTGCTCTGGGAATATCCATGGTCACTGGCAGGTTTGTAGAGCTGTGACTCTCCCACAGAATCCAGGCATAATCTCCCAGGAGGTTTTTTTGGGTAATACTGAAGTACCATCTTTAAAGGCAGTAGGGGGTTTAATTACACTTATGATAAGATCTCATTTAGATTTAAATAAAAGAGGCATTTATGGTCTCAGTTTCTGACGAAACATGAAAAAAATCAAAATGCCGGTCTGAAGGCTGACCTAATATAACAGTAAAAAGTTCAATACTGTATCAAAGAGATCCCAATATAACAAGTTTTCTTTAATTAATTCCCTCTTAAACCCACTTAATTCATACTTAATTCATATCCCCCATAACAAAAACTCCAGGTACTAGGAAAAACGTGCATGGTCCATATAAACTGCTTATACCATATTAAGAGAGTTTATTTATTCCATAGGATGAGCAAAACGAAATCAGACAAGGACTGACTCCGTGGACCTGATTTGAAGCGTGTTGCCCTCCATTTAGAGAGGATTTCCCTACTGCTCTTGTAGTCACACCGTAAGACGTAGTTGAGCATTTCCTAAAAGACTCTCCAAGGCCCTGCGTCTCTGTGGGGCAGTAGATGATGTACCAACTTGACCTTGCTCCCCCGCTCCAGCTGAGAGCATCTGACACTGAAGGTCTCACAGACACTGGGTGTCCCACTTCCTCGCCTTATCTTATCTTGCCACAGCCTTCAGGATATTGTTTTCAATTGTAACTTTTCGGACCCTTTCACCCTTGGGGGACAGTGTGCCTATGTTAGGATGGACATAAATGCATTTTCATCAAAAGGAAACAAAATAAGAAAAGAAAGTTAATGGCTAATTACAGCAGATTCATTGCTTTTCTATGAGAACCAGACAGGCCCTTCACAGTACTGCGATCCAAGAATAAAATGACAACCACCTTTTCACGACCAGCTAAGAAACACGTCGGATGAGATCAGAAGTCCAGCATAGATGGGCCACGGGGCCCCCTGACCAGATGCCCACAGCAGATTTTTTAATGGTTTGACTTTTGTTCTTAAATTATATGTCCGGCTTTCCCCTTATTTGTTTCAAACCCTCTGTGTGGGAGTGTTAATAAAATCTAACATCTGTAAGTCTCTCATATTGGTATGACGGATCCCTGCTTAAGTTTTCTTCTTTGTTCTAGTTCTCAATGATGGGATCTCAACAATCTCCCGAAAGTTTCCAAAGATGAAGGAAATGATGTAAAAGCCCCCACTGAAACCACAAACAAACAAAAAGCCAAAACATGTGAAGACTAAGTCTCCAAATACAAACCATGATGGGATAGTTTGGGTTCGAAGGAATCAGAAACCAGTACCTAAGAGGTGCCTGGGTGGCTCAGTCGATTGGGTGTCTGACTTTGACTTTGGCTCAGGTCATGATCTCAAGGCTCATGAGTTTGAGCCCCGTGTCGGGCTCTGTGCTGACAGCTTGGAGCCTGGAGCCTGCTTTGGATTCTGTGTCTCTGTCTCTCTCTGGCCCTCCCCTGCTCGTGCTCGCTCTCTCGCTCTCTCTCTCAAAACTAAGTAAACATTAAAAACAATTTTTTGTAAGTACGTAAAATGTATTGCTGCTGGTGAGAAGGGCCAGCAGAAATAAAGAACAGAATGAAAGAATAAGGTATATTTCAGCTTAAAACGAATCATACTCCAGTTCAACCAGAAGGCAGTATTTCCAAAACCCAAATGTGTATGCTTGTGAATGGACTCGACCAACCCTACTCTTGTCCAGGATCTTTCATAGTGGACAAAGCTGTTTCCTGTTTCTAAAAGAAACATTACATAATCAGGAGCAAAAGCCATCAGCTTCACAAAAACCTACCACGAAGCCATTTGCACCTTGTGCCCTGCTAAGTGCCTTCCCTTCCCGTGCAAGGTGTGTGCACCCCCTGTGCTCTGGGCCCCACCTGCACCTCCCCCAGGACAGGGCTTCTCAAACAAGCGAGCATCAGAATCACCTGGAGGGCTTGTTAAACGTACTCTGGCCCAAACCCAGAGTTTCTGATTCAGCAGATCTGAGGAGGGTATTGATGATTTACTTTTCTAATGAATTTCCAGAAAGTGCTGATCCCAGACCAAACTTGGAGAAACACTCTTCTAAGAACTGCTATACTGATTTTTCTCTTTTATCCCAGATTCTTTTTTTTTAAGTTTATTTATTTATTTTGCAGGAGACAGAGAGAGACAGTGTACAAGCAGAGGAGGGCAGAGAGAGGGAGGGAGAGAGAGAGAATCCCAAGCAGGCTCTGTGCTGTCATGACCTAAGCTGAGATCAAGCGTCAGACACTTAACTGACTGAGCCACCCAGGAGCTCAAATCTCTCTCATCTTTTTTTTTTTTTTTTTTTTTAAATTTTTTTTTTTTTTAACGTTTATTTATTTTTGGGACAGAGAGAGACAGAGCATGAACGGGGGAGGGGCAGAGAGAGAGGGAGACACAGAATCGGAAACAGGCTCCAGGCTCCGAGCCGTCAGCCCAGAGCCCGACGCGGGGCTCGAACTCAGGGACCGCGAGATCGTGACCTGGCTGAAGTCGGACGCTTAACCGACTGCGCCACCCAGGCGCCCCTCAAATCTCTCTCATCTTAAAAAATACAGCAAAAATTGGGGCACCCAGGTGGCTCAGTCAGTTAAGCATCTGACTTTGGCTCAGGTTATGATCTCATGATTTGTTGAGTTCGAGCCCCATGTCCAGCTCAATGCTGACAGCTCAGATTCTGTGTCTCCATCTCTCTCTGTCTGCCCCTCCCTGGCTCATGCTCTCTCTCTCTCTCTCTCTCTCTCTCAAAGAAGAAAATAAAAATAAATATTAAAAAAATTTTTTTAAATACAGCAAAAATTTCCTTTGACCTCATCGGGACTGGACGAAGTATATTTCTCTCTTCTTTACACACACAAATTATTAAAAGAATGTTCTCCAGGGGCGCCTGGGTGGCTCAGTCGGTTGAGCGTCCGACTTCGGCTCAGGTCACGATCTCACAGCCTGTGAGATCGAGCCCCGTGTCGGGCTCTGTGCTGACGGCTCCGAGCCTGGAGCCTGCTTCGGATTCTGTCTCCCTCTCTCTCTGCCCCTAACCCACTCGCATTCTGTCTCTGTCTCTCTCAAAAAGAAACATTAAAAAAAAATTTTAAACAAAACGAGAATGAAAAAAAAAGAAAAAGAATGTTCTCCACACACCACTTTCCTCCCTGCTGCTCTGCAACCTGATGTCTGCCCTCTCAAGGCCACTGCACACACCTGCAGGGTCCAATGGATACTTCAGTCCTGATATTACTCACTCTGCTGTACCTGGCATCCCTCACCTGCCCAAATGGCATCCCTCCTCCCCAGGGTTTTGTAACATCTATCATGGGTCTCCTGCCACCTCTCTCCCTGTCCCCTTTTGGCCTCCTTTTTAGGAAAGCCTGCTTTCACCATCCCCTTAAGATTGATAACCCTTCGGGCCCTGTCCCGGGTCTCTTCTTTTCCCTGTCCGTGTTTTGCCCGAGGATGCTCATCTGTGCCTGTAACTCAGCCCGATCCACATCCCGATGACCTCAACTCTAGACCTCTCTCCTAAACTTGCGTCCTAAGCAATTCAATCTGTCCAAAAGACACCTCGAGGCCATCAACGCCTACGAGCAAACCCATTATCTTCTACCTCAGTCGTGTTCTCCCTCCTTCATTTTCTGCCTAACGAAATGGCTCCCCCAATTAGTCATGTAAAGCGTGTCTTTCAGGACTTAAGGACAAGCACGTCCTCATGTCTCATGCCCCATCTCAGTCTGTCCAATCTACCTCCTAAGTGGATCTTAAATCTGTCCCTTTGTTCCCATCTCTATGACCTCTGTCCCAACTTAGGTCAACATCAACTCATCTGGATGGGTGTGATGTTCACCGTTCAGGACTCCTGACTTCTAGCTCCCCTTCCTAATCTCCACATTGCAGAGACAGTAACCTTTGAATCACACCTGACGATCCTCTTTCCAAAATTACTCAGTGGCTGCCATTCCCACTGAAATAAAGTTTTTACAACTTCTGCACGGCATTCAGAGCCTTCGATGTTTGCATCTTCCCTATCTCTCTAACCTCATTTCCAGTCACCCCCTCCTATTTTGAGCTCTAGCAGTACCAAACTATGTAATTACACTTCTGGACATGTCACATTTTCTCACATCTAAAACCTTCTGCGTATCCTATTCCCCCTGCCTGGAAGACTACCTATAAAACCCCGGCACCAGCATTCTCTTCTTTCCAAAACCTTCCCCAGTCCGCTCGGATTTAGGTCCCTTTCCTGTTTCCACTCCACCTGGAACCTGCCTCTATTAAAGCAATCATCTGGGGGCGCCTGGGTAGCTCAGTCAGTTAAGTGTCTGACCCGTGATCTCAGCTCAGGTCTTGATCTCAGGGTCGTGAGTTCAAACCCCACTCTGGGCTCCATGCTGGGCTTGAATCCAACTTAAAAAAAAAAAAAAAAAAAAGCAATCATCTGCTCATAAGCCTATCACTGCACTAAACTGTAAGGTTCTCGTAAGTAAGTCTTTGAATCGCCAATGCTGAGAATACATGACTCAAAATGTGAGCCCCACTAAAAATAATTTTTAAATAACATGTCAGTGACTCTGAACAAGGGAACACACACGTTTTAGGGTTACCTGAAATACTAAGTTTCAGATGGCCAATGTCATATATGTATTTCCCCTCAATTAGAACATGTTAAATCCCTTGTTCATGTCACCTCCTCCAGGAATTGGAGGAGACACAGACATTAGATTTGGGGATGCTTAGGAATCTGTTAAAATTGTTTTTGAAGAAGTTTTCTGGTTACAACAGTTTTCTCCTCTAGTCATTAGAAGAATGAGGGGAGCTGAGGGAAGCTGGTATTTGGGAATTTTCTCTTCTCTGTAAGTACCCGACTTTGTTTTTCTGACGTTTTAATCTAAGACAGTCACCTCAAAATACATGTGTGCTACATAAAGCTGCACTATCTCCCCGCAGCTGAGCCAAGCTTTTCATACCACTTAGACAGCCCCTTAGAGAGCCCTCCCTGCTCTTATTACAATACCATAAACAAAATTATATGAAATATTTTTTACTGTTTATTTTATTTTTGAGAGAGACAGAGTGTGTGAGCAGGGAAGGGGCAGAGAGAGAGGGAGACACAGAATCCGAAGCAGGCTCCAGGCTCCGAGCTGTCCGCACAGAGCCAGACACGGAGCTCGAACTCACGAACCACGAGATCATGACCTGAGCCGAAGTCGGACACTTAACCGACTGAGTCACCCAGGTGCCCCCAAATTATATGAAATCTTAAAGCCAGTAGTAAATGTCTCAATTAGCTGACCAAAAAGGTAGCATTTGGGCATTTTCAGGGTCTTCGGTAAAGGCTTTCCTGCTCCTGAACAGCCCGTCCTGCACAGACACCATAAGAGAAGAACAGAACTTCGTTTCTTCACTCCCAGTCCCTCCGGTGCAAAGATACCCCACCCGCACCCAAGGTGGCAAAGCCTCCTCATCGAGGGGCGCGTGCTAAGTGACACGCAGCAGGCTGTCCGTGGCCTTCACTGAGCTTAAGTCAGTCTCGCCTCACAGATAATTTAAAGACACCCAGTTCGGACGGACACGGCAAATAAACGTGCATTTGGGGACCAAGAAAAAAGCTAAGTGGAACTAAGTGACCGCACTTGCATTTTATGTCAATGTCACTGCACATGTGTGGCAGGCTGGAGAGAACACCTCATTTTGAATTACTCATCACTTGTAGCTGGATGGGGAAATGCTGACAGATCTGTGCTAGATGAAACAGATCGCAGCACTCTTGGAAACAGTCTACTTTTATGATGAAACCAACTCTGACATCCATGCCTCCAAACATAGCTTAGGCCTGAACCCAAGTTGAAGAATGTCCAAAACATCTTGAAGAATCCAGATGTTCCTGTAATCATCACTGATAAATTTCCCAAGAGAGAAGAACTTAAACAGAGACGGGAAATTCCAAGATATAATACCCAGAGAATATCTGCATGCAGAGAACTTTGCATTCAGACCACGGGAAGTCACAGTCCTACTGTTGGCTGACGTGGTTGGACGTCTGGGGTTTCGTGCTAAGGTACGCCCTCCTGGAACACCACCCTTTCAGAAAGCAGACGGGAATCACACAGGGGTAAAAGACACAGATGTAGAAAATACACTATTAAAAAGGACGGAAGGAACCAAGGAAGTTTTAACAATTATTAATAACAAGTGACATAAACGGGACCCTTTCTGTGCACCGACAACGTGCTGAGATGCTTAACTTTTATTCCTCACAACAACTTACCTTCTACAGGCTACGTTATTATTCCCACTTTACAAAGGAGGAAACTAAGGCTTGGAATTATTAAGAAACCTGCTGAAGATATAGAACATAGAAACCATGGGGAAGGCAGGTGAACTCTTTGGACTCCAAAGCCCCAGCTCTTAAGACAGAAGAGATTGGTTAAATTCCAAAGTAAGCGTTCCCAAACCCACTTGTGCTAGAGAACCACCTCGGGAGCTTTTTCAAGAAAACAGAATTTCCAAGGTCCCACCACCAGATTCTGGTTCAGTTGAACTGGCATAAAGGCCAGGAAACTGTGTTTTTATAATGGTCTCTCTCAATGCTCTGCTGGGTCTGAGAACCACAGCTCCAGACTCCAGAACTGGAATAAACGCAGAGGAGACACCAGGAGGCACGTCTGACTCCACCTTATTATACAGACAAACCAAACCAAATTACACACAGACACACAGCCCACAGCCCTAACAATCAGAACTTCTCAAATATGGTTGCAGCTGTTGTTAGAAAAGAGCTCAATCCCTGAAATCGAGGCTGCCGGTCCCACTCCTGGTGTGGCCACTTCCTGGGCAGGCAGCCCTGGTCACGCCATTTTCTCTGGGAGTCTCCATTTCCTCAACTGGCAATGACAGATTGCTTCCCTCAAAACAGTGTCATTAAGAACTGAACACAATTAGGTAAAACTCCAAGCGTTGTGCTTGGTATGAGATGAACCTTCAGCAACCACACTCCATCACTGTCATGATCAAGTGATCCCTGCCCACCCACCCAGAATTCAACCACCCAGCCAGGCTCCCATGGCAGGCCTTGGTGAGTGTTCCCCTCCCAGGAAGGGGCCTGTCATATGAGGGAACCTGCTCCAAGCCCCAGTTTAGCATTGGGCCCTGACTGGCCTGATCTCCTCAGCCGACACCTGGCTCCCTTGCCCCAGGGACAGGCAATAACCAGGGCCTGAAGTAGGCAGCAGAGGGCGCTCATCCAGCCACAGAGACTGGTTTGGAAGAAAGGCTGATGTATGTGCCCTAAATTGGGTCAATCAGAATGAACCCAAAGTCTTTGGTTGAGAGTTGGAGGGAGAGAGAATGGTTCCTCTTCCAGGTCATGGGGTATGTCAACAAGACACCTGACACTCAGCAACCCCTTGCTACCAAATGCCTTAATCAAACTGTATCTGAAGCCTGATCTCACTCTATGTTTTTTGAGATCTGTGCACCAATAAATCCCCCCCCTTTTTTTTTTTTTTTGTAGTTTAATAGTGGTTTGAGGTGGTTTTTCTATTACAGAGACTGAAAACATTCTAACCTAAAGAGAATCACCTGGATGGCAGAGGTGAGACATAACCACCAGATCACGTCTAACTTGGGTTCTGTGACTTCTTAGACTATTTCTACCAGTGCCTGTCAGAAGGTTCACAACACTTACGGTGATGAGTTTCTTCAGCCTGGAATGCCCTGCCTTCTTTCTTCTCCTAAAAATCCTCCTCACCTTTTAGAGCCCAACTTAAATGCCACCATCGCTGGAAGAAGAAGCGGTTAATCAATCTTCCCCTGCACTCCCACAAAGCTTTACTGTTCCTCTTTTATCCCTCATTTCCCTGTGAATTGTTCTCATGCTTATCTCCCCTTAAATGTAGGCTGGGAGCACCCTGTGTAGCAAAGAGCACGAATCTA
Organism: Lynx canadensis; assembly: GCF_007474595.2. Taxonomy (NCBI): domain Eukaryota; kingdom Metazoa; phylum Chordata; class Mammalia; order Carnivora; family Felidae; genus Lynx; species Lynx canadensis. The sequence continues at coordinate 4,070,264 of NC_044319.2, read as the reverse complement.
GCTCATTGTGCATGTCCAATGCCTAATGTGGGGCCAGACACGCAGTAGACATGCAGTCAACTTCCACTGATTCATTAAATGCCAGGTGACCGGTAAGTTGGATAAACGGGATGAAAATAACACTGCCATAGGTTCCTGGACGTCTTGCCTTGTCCCCTGAAGGAATCAAGGAGAAATACATCCTCCAACTGTCATGGTTGATCGTCAATGACAAGTGGAGTTTTGTTTTTTTTTTTCTTTTTTCCTCTCTCAAAGTTCAACTCAGGTGTGATAGGGTCTGTGGTGAGGTAGGTGGCTATAGTCTTTCCCAACCTTATTAAACCTACTCAGAGCTTTACGTGTACAATCAAGGTGGGAAACTCAGGTCCTGCAGATGCCCTGCCTTAAGGTGTCTTCAGTGACCTCTAAAAAGATATAAGGACACCATCATCTCTTCTGTAATACCTCACAACTCTAAATTCTAACATCATCCTATATCGCCTATGTTGGCAGGTTATTTCTCCTACATTTGTTGTATTTCACTTTTTCTCCCCCCTTAAGTGAGAAAGTGGTAAGACAGAGGAACACTTCCCTAGTCCTAATTCCCTGCTCCTAAATCTGGACCTTAAATGAAATTTTTGGATCTGTCATGGTTTCATATGAAACATTCCCTCAAAGGAAGGAAATATTCAACCCGAACAGGAGTGGATTTGTTCTCACATTCCCACAATCACATTCTTAGCAACCAGGAGATTTCCTGCAACTCCCAACTCCCAATTCCTCACTAACATGGATCATCTTGGCCTGGAAGAATGGGATACGAGGGGAAGCTGGAAGCAGATTCCCCCCCCCCCCCCGCTAGAGTTTCCAAAAAGAAACGTAGCCGAGTCAATACCTTGATTTTTATAACCCAGTGGGACTTGTAGTGAACTTCTGACCTAGAGAACCCTAAGGTAGTAAAGGCGTGGTTTTTAAAGCCACAGAGTTTGCAGTAATTTGTTATGACAGTAATAGAAAACTAACATACCCGCCTTCCTCTACAGGTGACTGACTGCTAGCTCTTCGGTATCCATAGCTGCCACCTTCCAGATTGAGTGGGGCTGTTTACAAGAAATGGGTAAGCTTATCAAATATGAAGCATGATTATAAATCATGGTCATAAGTTGAGGTCAAGTTAGGAAAAAGAAAATACTACTTAAATTTATCAAGGATCCAAAGAGGAGGGAAGTTCAGATAACTACTCAAATATTAATATGAAACATCTCTCTCATATTCACAAAAGACATGAATGGATAGACGCCTTCCTTTAACTAAAATGCTTTCTTTTCTTTGTGTGGGTAAAGTGAATTTATTCACTACTTCAACACATAATCACGAGCCCCTTCCATGTGCCAGACACCGTGGAGAGGGCTGAGAAGGTTCTATCTTCAGGATGCTTACAACCTATGTGAGCAAAGGCTGGCTCACATCTTCTTTCATCCAGGCTAAATGGAAAACAGGAGTAGAATCACGGCTCACAAGTTGTATCCTAATAGACAGGTATACAGACTAAGAGCTGAGCCGTGTGTATTTGTCACCTAGTGTTACCGGCTCAGAGCATCTCACGAAGCTCCAGTCAAGCTGACGTCAGCAGGGACCACAGCCCACTCGTGGATGGACCAAGCCTGAAGGAGGCATTCCCAAGCTCACTCGTGGGGTTGCTGGCACACCTCAGTTTCTCACTGGCTGTGTGCCCAAGGCTTAGTGACCGCCCCCCACTCAACCTGGGCTTCTCCATAGGGCTATTAACAAGAAGGAAGAATGACCAAAACAGAAGCCAATGTCGGTTACAATCTCATCTCAGAAACGGTATACCATCACTTCTGCCATATTGTATTGGCCACACAGACCAACTCTGGTCCAAGGTGGGAGAAGATACCCACGGATGTGAGGATCTGGAGGCGGGAATCCCTGGAGTCCATGACGGAGGCTGGCTATCACACCCTGTTCTTCCACAACAGCTCAGCAAGGGAAGCCGTGTAGAATAAACATAGCTCTAGACTGGTGCTCATGAGGTCTGGAGGAGTCATGCATCTCTGGCTCTCTAGTCTGTATCAGTCTGTATCATCTATCAAGGCCCTCGTTTCGACAACTAGTCATCATGCTGATGGCACCGCTGCTCCTGCTACTTAATGTCACTGAGTGCCTCCCACGTGCCAGACCCCGTTTGAAGCATCACGTCCTCACCGACTCATTTAGTCCTCACTACACCCCTACGACGTGGGTACACTTTTCACCCCCGTGGGACGGCTGAGGAAACTGAAACACAGAGAAGTTCATCCATTTGCCTGAAGTTGCATCACTCGGAACAGGCAGTCAGGATTTAGGTGGTTTAGCACCTGAATCCCCGTCCTAAGCCACTGTGCTCACCTGGCTCTCTAGCAGAGTATGGAAACAATGCAAGTAAATAAACTATTTATAAGAACATTAACAGTCCTAAAATTTAAAAGGAAAAACCACATTGAAAATTCTGGCTCAAAAATAGTATAATTCTAATTCTATGAGGGACCGAGAGCAGTCGCACTTGTAAGGACACCAAGTAGAACAGTGGAGGCCATGGCTGGGGGGGAATGGGGAGTTACGGTTTAATGGGTACGGGGTTTCGGTCTGCAGATGAAACAGTACTGGGCTTGGGTGGTGGTGACGGCTGCACAATACTGTGAATGTGCTTAACGGCACTGGCTGTACGCTTCAAAATTGTGGAAGTGGTAAATTCTGCGTTAGGTATATTCTACCACAATAAAAACAACAACTCAGTTATCTGATCCTGCATCCAGAGACTCACTCAAAATGAAAAATCCACACATCTCATCACTTTAGCGGCTTAGAAAATAGTTTAGTTCTACAGCGTAGAAAGCAATCCGGAAGGATTTGCCCGTTCTGGTTGGTGCAACATCTTTCTCTCTTCTTCCGGCCGCTCCTTCCCTTGAAAAACATAAAATGTTAGAACAGCTTCCTTCACGCTTGTATCTCCAAGTCACATAAGCAGCAATTTTCAAGTGGAAATTGCACTGGGTCCCAAACCCAGGGAAAACCTACCCACGCTACTGAGTGCTCCATAGCCCGCACGTTAGGAGCTACTCTGTGATCACCATTATTTGCACCCTTCCCCAGATGCATTTCAAGAGGCAGAGAGTGGCCCAACTAATTGAAGGCAGTGGAGTCAGCTGACAGGGAGCCGGGACTCTGGAGTAACGGCACATGATGGGAGGGGCAGAGAGAGGGGGGGAGAGAGAGAATCCCAAGTAGGCTCTGCACTGTCAGCGTAGAGCCTGACACGGGACCTGAACTCACAAAAAGGGAGATCAAGACCTGAGCTGAAACCAAGAGTTGGACGCTTAACCGACTGAGCCACCCAGGCACCCTGACAGCTGGGCTTCTTGTTAAACTGCTGTCTTGGATGTGCTGGATGACGAGCGGAGAGATGGGAAGGTTACTCTCGCTCCAGATCAGCCCTCTGGTTTAATGTTCTTTCCGTCACTGAGTGGCTCCCTCACCACCGTGGCCATCTTTCCTCCTGTTTGGGGCAGGAGTTGTACTTCCCGGAGGCATTTCTGGTCTCTCGTTTCAGAAACAGGAAGACCCGTCATAAAAAATGCGGTATTATGCCCTTAGTCGAGAACACGTGTTGTTTAATTCACCCATCACTTCCCCTTCTCCACAGGCAAGATCACAAACCGGGTCGTATGGGGTGACATAAAGTAAAAGGTACAGAAAGTAAAAAAAAAAAAAAAAAAAAAAAAAAAAAGATACTGTAAAAAGGACACAGGTAAAAGCTAACTTTCACTAAACATTCTTTAAAACTACATAAGGACAGATACCATATGTTTTTACTCACATGTGGAACTCGAGAAACTCAACAGAAGACCATGGGGGAGGGGAACAGGAAAAAAAATAGTTACCAACAGAGACTCTTAAATACAGAAAACAAACTGAGGGCGGATGGGGGGGAGGGGAAAGTGGGTGATGGGCCTTGAGGAGGGCACCTCTTGGGATGAGCACTGGGTGTTGTGCATAAGTGATAAACCACGGAGTCTACCCCAAAAATCAAGAGCACGCTTTACACACTGTATGTTAGCCAATTTGACAATAAATTACGTTTTTTAAAAAACCAAAGAAATAAAACTACAAATAAAGAAATGAAATAAAAGACCTCCTTTACCAGCATGCTCCCGGTGCCCACTTACTGAGCAAACTGTCGTGATTGTTGACGCTGCCTGTCAGAGGGGCTCCACAGGCCTGGGGGCCACCCGGGAGCACCCGGGGAGCACCGTGTGGCACAGAGACGGCGGCCACGGGGAAGACAAGGTCCACGCTAAATCGACCGCCACTTCGTGTGCTGTCCGTATGACAAGTGTCGAGCCTAAGCCTGCTTGTGCACCTGACCGATGGAGGGAACAGTAACGCACTTGCAGCGGCTGTGAGCAGTTATAAAACATAATTTACGCCAAATGTTTGATAAATCTTTACAGACGATACACGTAAGAACCGTGGGGCTGGACGGCACTGAGACATTACTCTGTAATTCTTCTCTTGCTTTGGTTCCTGAGGGGGACTTCTCAGCGCCTCAGGGGAGGCAGCAGGGCAGTCCGAAAGCCCAGATGAGCAGGGGGTGGGCCCTGACACCACCCAGGAGCACAACTAACCGGGGAGGAGGAGGTGGGTGAACAGAGCCGTGTGCACTTTCACAGACGCCCACGTCCTCTGTGTGACAAGGGGACGTTGGGGAGCCGCCGGGCCTGCAGAGGCTGAGAGCCCCGAGCCCCTCCTGGCTTGGTTCTGGGCATGACCCCAGAAACTCCAGAGGGAGGTGAGGTTTTCCACACCCCAGGGTTAAGAAGAATCTGCCACAAATTGGACAGCTTCAGAGAAAAGATTTTAAACATGATTTCTTGCACAACGCCATCTCTGGACTAAGATTTCTCCCCATTACCACATCTAATCTTCCAACACCAAATACCTTTCTGGCTGTTAACGACGTTCAATGCATTGAATGTCTAATTAATTTTCTCATTTTACGTTAAAAATACATACATGAAAGCCATCTTCTCTGACCAGAAACACACACACACGGAGGGGCTTTAATGAAAAGGGCCTTCGCAGGAACGTTCTGAAATGATTCCTCCAGGCTGCTGGACACATGAAGGATGCTCGATGAAAACCTGTTGGCTGACCGGTGACGAACGGTCCAGCGCAGCTCCCCACCTCCCCGGACTCCAGCAATCAACAGCATCCACCTGCCAGCTCGCTGGCCAGGACCAGGAGGGCACTGTGTTGTGACGGACAGACCTCGTCTCTATGCAAAGTCAACGTGTTGGCACAGAATAGAATTCATGATGTGGGTGTGACTTCAGACGCTGTGAGCTAACCGGCCGAGGATGACACAGGTAACCACGAGGGCAGGGCCTCTGTGTATCTGGTTCCAGACACCGGAGGAATTCAGCAGATATCTGACAACTGTGGTCAGTCAGAAGACACAAGACCTCTACCTCCAAGTATGAAATACAAAAGACGGGGAGCTGTAACACATGTGGCCAAGCCCAGGATTCAGGAGCCCGACCAAACCCAGAAGAGCGTGCAGAACAAGGGCTGGCTGGCTTTCCAGGGTCCCCACCCCAACTGGAGCTGCCTCTCCAGATACAAAAAGCTCAAAGCCTGCAGGAGGGAGGCAGAGAGGAGAGGACAGAGGGAAAGAGCTATTTCTCAGTCCCAGGCTTGAACGTCCCTCGGCTCCTTCCTCTTGTTTAGCAAGATGTTTCTGCGCTTCCGAAGGAGTCGGCCCCACATTCTGAAGTGCCAACACGACCTACAGTCCAGGAAAGTGCTGATTTATGAACCGGCACTGAGACGACATCGGCTGGCGCGGAATGCCACGGCATCTGTTTTGGGGGGGATGTGCATATGGAGTGATTTTCCAGGGGAACGCCACAGTCAGCTCCGGCGCTCTCAGGCCCTGTGAACTCGGTTCGGGGCGCGGGCTTTAATCAGAGAAATGACAGACTGGCCCTGAACGAGACACCGAATGAATTTATTTAGTGATGCCAAATATGAGGAGCCCCCTTTAAAAGGAGAAGCAAAACGAACAGGAAGAGAAAGACCGATCTGTTAAAAGACCTCTCAGGGCAACTGAGTCACCCAGTAGTTAATCAGAGGCCAGACCGGGAATGTCACTGGGGGGAGGGTCCCTGCAGCACAGATCTCACTGCGCAATCAGAGGTGTGAACATCTTCCTTTCGGCTGGAATTTCTGGAGCTTCTACGCTGCACACACTTGGTGCTGTAAGACGCAGGCGGCTCCCTCTCTCCTCAAGAAGCCTTGATAGATGTTAACAACTAGCATCTCGATTAGCAATGCGCTTTTCATCCCATGTGATCTCATTTCACTTCAGCCGTGAATCAGCACTGGCGGGGATTCCTGTCCCTGAGAGAAACTGAACGTGGGCTGGTGCGGGCGTGCTGTGCAGTAAGGGACCCGCTCGGGTCACGCGGCATTGCAAACGACATGGTCCCGCAGCCCCTGTTCGCAGTTCCCAGCCCTCCCCCAGAAGCTCAGAGCACCCAACGGCACCCGGGGAGCAAGGCCGCAGGGAGTGTGTGAGGGCAGAGGAGGAAGTACAAGGGTGAGGCTAAACGGGGGGGGGGGGGGCTCGCAAGCTGGGGAGCGATCAGAACTGCTGGGAACGGGACCAGCCGCTATCTGGGGCATCTTCACACCCTGAACTGCCGTGAAGAGATAACAGCTTTCTTTGGCGGCCGCTCAGACAGCAGGTCGTGCGTGGGCCCTTTTCTGGCAACGTCCGTGCAGACAAACCTCTCCCCATCTGAGCTGAAAGGTTTGACAATAGTGTAGTCTGTAGACAAGGAAATCCTCCGCGTGGCATCCCTCCAGGGAAAACGTTAGGCTGAGCCTGGGCCAGGGCTGCCGGCACCTGCCAGCAAGTGAGTTCCCAAGTGCGGGCTCACAGGTAGGCCCCCCAGGCCCGGCGGCCGGCGTTTCGTCAGAAGAGAAATGGAGACCCGGGGGTATGTTCCTGCCGACAGCCCGGCTTGGGTGACCTCCCTCCCATCCCTCAACGGCCTTTTGGGAGGGCAAACATCATTCACCCTGCACACAAAGTATAATGAAACTTCATTTTCTGAACCCCCGGGGTTTTGAAACCTGATGCTCTTATCAAGACGTGCTTCTTGCTGAATAAATAATTCTAAGTCAGTGACCTAGGGACTCATGTTAGAACTACAGCCTGACGTCTTCAGTTTTTATTATTGCTTTATTTAATAGCTATGATTCTCCTAAGAGGCTCTGCGACCTCACACCCATCAGGATGGCTGTTCACAAAAAAACAAGTAACGAATGTTGGTGAAGGTGTGCAGTGACTGGAGTCCTTCTGCACTGCCGAGGAGAATGTGAACGAGCACGACCGCCGTGGAAAACAGTTTGGTGGGTCCCCAGGGAACTGAATGTAGACCTACCCTACGATCCAGGGATCCCACATCTAGGTATACACCCAAGGGAATTAAAAGCAGAAACTCAAAACATACTTATACGCCAATATTCATGGCAGCAATCTTCACAACAGCCCAAAGGTGGAAACAACCCAAATGTCCATGGATGGATGGATGGATAAGATGTGCTGTACACGTACAATGGGCTATTGTTCAGTCACAAAAAGAGGTGCAGTTCCGACACCTGCTACACCATGGGTGACACTTGAAGACATGACGCTGAGTGACAAAAGCCAGACACAAAAGGATAAACAGAATCCTCCAATTAGACAGAAAGTAGATGAGAGATTAGCAGGGCTGGGGGAGTGCGGGTGGGGGGATTACTGCTTCGTGGGGCGCAGTTTCTGTTTGGGGTGGTAAGAAAGTTTGGGAAATAAATAGTGGCAATGGTTGTGCAACACGGTAAATGGAATGAACTGTACGTTTAAAGACAGTTAAAACGGCAAATTTTACGTGATGTACATGCTACAATAAAAACAAATACACAACTAAACATGAAGGCAAAACGTAAGAGAAAACAGTGTGGAAATTTAAAAACAACAACACATAAAGAGCTTGCTCAAGAAACAGTTTTAAAAAGACCGTGCTAATGACACATGCTGTTGTCACACAGTTTACTTCCAAAGGCAGATAAAACAGGAAAGTGATAATCCTTGCAACAATGCCAAGTTAACCACATTTACATGGTATCTATTCTACACCAGGAATTCTTTTACGGGCCATACACATTCTAAGTCCTGCAATCCTTCCCATAACCCTTTGATGGAGGTTCTGTTATTACCCCATCTCAACGTTGATGATTCTGAGAGCCCTACAGGTTAAGTAACTTCCCTAAGGTCACACAACTAGGACGTGGCAGAGACTGGATTTAAACCTGAGTCTGGACACAGAGTCTATGTTCTTTTTTTCAAAAAAAATTTTTTAGTGTTTATTTTTTCATTTTTGAGACAGAGAGAGGGAGAGAGAGGGCGAGCAGGAGAGGGGCAGGGAGAGAAGGAGACACAGAATCTGAAGCAGGCTCCAGGCTCCGAGCTGTCAGGACAGAGCCAGACGTGGGGCTTGAACCCACGAACCGTGAGACCATGACCTGAGCCGAAGTCAGACGCTTAACCGACTAAGCCACCCAGGCACCCCCAGAGTCTACATTCTTTTTTTTTTTTTTTTCAGAGTCTACATTCTAACAAGGCTCCTCTTGTCAGGATAGGAGATATAAACGCGAGTGAAACAAAAACCAAAAACCAAAAACCAAAAAAGATAGGGATGTATAACTAATTACTGGCTAACTCAAGTTAAGGAGACAGATACAGGGTAATGAGACCAACATACTCCTCTTCTTTCAAAATCAAACATTAACTGCTAAATAAACAGCACAGGACACTATGGATCTTCTGGGCTCAAGCAAGTCCCTTCGGGAAGATGAAGAAAAAAGCAGGAAGCGCACTGGACTTGAGGTGACAGAATCTGGTTTTAATTCCTGGCTCTGTCGCTTACATCATCTGCTTATTCACTCAGCAAGCATTTACAGTCTGTCTGTCCGCTGGGCACGGACAACGGCCAGCTAGTGCGCTCAGGGTTTCAAGTCCTAGTCCCTCCGCTGTAACATGGGCATTACACTGACCTCACAAGGTTGTGGTGAGAGTCAAATAAGATAAGCTGTGACTGTCCCTGACCCCCATTTGCATTGAATAATAGTCCATTGAAGACGTTTTCTCTTGCCTAATTCCTCAGAATGCAGATTCTTGATAATGATCAGATGTATAAATCTTGGTGCTGGTTTTTGCAATGAAAGCACCGCGCCTGCCAGACGAGGACAGATGCACAAACAGCTACCTTGTTGTCTCTGCCCCTCCCTGTTTCCTACCCTGCAGCCAGCCAGGTGATGACACACGGAGCGGCCCAGGTAAGTGTCAGTTACTTTCTCTTCTTCCCAGAAGAGGTGGGAAGAGGAGAGTAGAGAAAGAAGAGAGGGAAAAAAGAGTGTGGAAGAAGAAAAGGAAACGGGATGTGAAGGCAGAGGTCGGGGAGAGGGGCTGCGGTCTGCAGGGGGCTCGCAACTTCTGTTTCTCTCTACAGTGTCCCACAGGATCAATCAGGCCCCCACACTGGAAAGGCCAGGAAACTGCTTGGGACACAGGCCTGGGTCCAGAGGACTCATCCCTGTTTCCCAACCACCGCCTCCCCACCCCCGGCCTTCGGCTACCACCAGACACGCATTTAAATTACCATCCTTTAGTTTGGCAACATGGCCAAAACAGTCATTAAGGAGTGTCACCTCCAGAGTGCTCACCAATCAAGATAAAAGGGAACTCAAATCATTGGTTATTCATGGAGTGTATCTTGTCTAGTAAACTGCAGGCTTCTGGAAGGCAGAGAGCTTGCTTTGATATAACATAACATCAGTGAGTATTTGTTAAATTCATCCTTGGTTTATGCAAGGATGTTCTGTTTTCCAACATAAAGATAATGTTTCTTTCAAAACATCTTCTGTACAGACTGAATGTCTAGGTAACTCAGAGACTGATCTATTTCAATGAAGCAATATTTTACTTAATTTTTAAAGTCCTGTGGTGTGAGGGGAAAAAGTCACTAACAGACAACGTATGTACATTATTTACTCGTGTCCTGTGCAATGGGGCCATCGGCCTTCACCTCTGACACGGGAGTGGGGCAAGGTTAATGCAAATGATACTCCTTCAGCCACCAGACAGAACCACATTCAGGATCATTTTAGGCCAGTTCCAAATATTGCCTTCCAACCTATTCACCTGAACTTCACTGTAATTTGTTAGTGTGAACGACACCTTGGAAAGTGTTGCTTCTGACTGGTGAGGAAGTTATATTTCAATAGAAGATGAATTACACCAAAGAGAAAATACGCAGGCCAGTCCAGACATGCCTGCCCACCTACCAGCTTGATTCCCATGAGACGGCCTCCTCTTGCCAACCCACCTTCAACCTTATAGACTGCAGATGTTTTGGAAGTTTCTCTCTGCCCTGGGTGCTATGAAGAGACCATGTCTAGCCTCCTTCTAGAAACCAAAGGATATGAGGAATTCATGTTTTGAAGATGGGGAATTTTTACTTTAGACACCCCTGCCCAAATCAAAGAAACACGCCTTTTCCCCAAAACATGATCCCTGGTTTTGCAAAGTTGTGGTTTGAAGACAGGAACGATAGTAATCCCATCAGCAATGACAAACACTTTTTGGGGAAGACTGAAATACTTTAAATGATTTTCATGATCCTCTTTTGAACTACAAACGGTAGTCAAACATAGGTCACTTCTCTGAGAAATCTTCAGAACTGCAGGCCCTACAATCAGGAACATTCACAAATGGCTCCTTTCTTTGCCTACCAAGACTCTTCCTCTCTGGAGCGGGCAGCTACTCAGAATACAGTGGCAAACTGACCAGGAGGAGACCTGGCATCTTCTGGATCTTTCCTTCCCCACCTCAAAATAAGGGATTTAGACCAAGTCTCGTTCTGGATCATGGCCAAGAAGATCAAGGTATTTGGTTACACACCTCGCACTCTGTATCCATGTCGGAGTCCCTATCCTTCTTCTGATTGAATCTGCTAGAACCAAACCCATGATTTTTGAGAAAGCACCAAATCTATCATAGGGAAAAGCAGCAAGGCGAGCCCACAAGGAGACCATGCCAGGTGTGAGGAAAGATTCCCGTCTGAAGGGCAAGATGATCATGTCCTTGCAAAGTAGCCCCCATGGTTGGTCCCATGCATGGCTTGCAGAGAAATGTCTCAGTTTACCACTGTACAATGTAAGGGTGTTGTGCACCAACCCGTCAAAGAGAACACACGTGTGAAGGGTAAGGGAGAGGAGAGGGAAAGTTCTAGGTAAAGAGGATTGGTGGGCAGGTCATAGGAAGACATACAGGAGAAGGTGGGAAAGGGGGCGAGGAAATAGGAGGTGAGGATGTGCAGGCACACAGAAAGAAATGTAACCAGAACCAGCAATGTGAAAAAAGGACATGGGCCCGTGGGCTCTAATTAGCACTTGGTTAGGCTTTGGGGCTATCCCAACAGAACACAAAGTTCTTCTCTGCTTCTCAAACCCATCCAGGGGGCATCAGGCAGATCCATGCTACCACAGCGCCATCTAGTGGCGTGGTGGGACTTGGCGTGACCTAACCAGAATTGTCTGAAAGTCAGTCTGTATGGAAACAACCCAGTAAAAAAATACAGGTGACGAAACCTATCACCAAGGAATATGTGCCATTTTTCTGTCCTATGGATTGTCTCCTCTCAGAACAAGTGGAACATAACTTTACCCTCTGTACTCTGAAAGAACCACTCCCCATCCCAGCTACCAAGAAAATTTTTCATGAAAAAAACCATTGCCCTTGAGATGTACTTTTTCTAGCAATATAAAGCCACTTTTCTGGGGCGCCTGGGTGGCTCAGTCGGTTGAGCGTCCGACTTCGGCTCAGGTCATGATCTCGCAGTCCGTGGGTTCGAGCCCCGCATCGGGCTCTGTGCTGACAGCTCAGAGCCTGGAGCCTGTTTCAGATTCTGTGTGTCTCCCTCTTTCTCTGACCCTCCCCTGTTCATGCTCTCTCTCTGTCTCAAAAATAAATAAATGTTAAAAAAAATTAAAAAAAAAATAAATGTATAAATATAAATCCACTTTTCCTATTTTTCTAAGGATACTGATTTTAAGCATCTCTTAAAATTAGACAGGAAGATGGATGTCATGAAATACACGTGTGTCATACGTGACAGGAGCACTTCACATATACTGTTCTTCCTCCACAGTTTCCCATAAAATTCCCATAAGAAGTTGTAACAGTGTAAATCTCAGTGATTTGCTGGACAACTGATTATGCTAGGAGTATCAGGACCCAGGGCATGGGGCTCCCTCAGTACTCTTGGTTTCTCTGCGGCTTCAGGTATGAGCTCTAGGAGGCAACCTAGGGTGGGGGCGAAGCGCGCACTCTGGCTCTCATCTCAGCTGGAATTCAGGCACTATCACCTATTGAGTGAGCTTGAACTTCTTTAATTTATTGGGCCTGCCTCATTCCCATCTATACAATGGGAATGCTAACAGTGACTTCACAGGACTGTCGAGAGGGTTCAGTGAATACAGATTCGCAAAATGGCGGCACAACGCTGACACGTAGGAAGCACTAGGTAATATTCCTTCTTTTTCTGCTGCCCTTTCCTGAAGGGAGCCAGTAGACAAAGAACAACTCTCATGTTTAGTCGAGGTATCAGAGTCAGACTGTTTCTCAAAACTGCAAAGATGAGGGAGAAGCAAAAGCCTTCCAAGATTCTGATACCCTCCACCCCACGTTCTGTTGAAAGTCAACCGATTAACGAGCACTAGGGTGAAGGCGAAATTCTGCCAGCCGTCGTACCTGGGAGAGTTCATAACACACTTGACTTTAATTCATGTGTACTATAATCCTGTGGGTTAAAGGGCCATAAAAGTTGTTCTGGTTCTTCTTATACTTCAAAGGAAGCAATTTAATGGCCATGAATTACAGTCTCCTGATTACACTGTAACTATGAAACACAACTGTTCTGGTATGATTTCCAGCCCGGCTCCTTTGCCAAAGGAACTTCAAGGAAAGAATTTAAACAAAATAACCTTTCCAGGCTTCCATCCAGCTTCCTCATGCAGGAGACTCTATCCTTGGGAGCCCAAGGATACATGCGCACCTAAGGAGTTATGTGGGGTTTGGGGTAAGAACAGGGTGGACCATAGTGTTGAGTTGGGGTGAGGCCAACCCATTAAATAGGAAGCAAGTGAACACCGTTCTCTGGAAAGACCCATGAGATGACAGATGTTACCAGAAAAAAAAAAAAATAATAATGGGATAACAATTAAAACATACAAAGGCAGGAGGGTCACATTAAGAATGTGAAAAAAGGAAAGAAGAGAAAGGCTTCCCAAATATGGGCTCTTCCTATCTTTCTACCATTTCTGAATCAGCCTGATAGGGCAGGTCTAAGATATTCCCTCTGGTCCTGAGACTCAGTAGAAGCATACATTTTTTGCACAGTAGCAAAGCAAATGCTTATAGCTGGGAAGTAATCACATATGGTAGAAGAAAAGACTGTACTCGGAACTGGACTTAAATCTTGGTTTCTCAACTAACTAGCTTTCTGACCTTGGACTACTTCCCTGTACATTGGTTTGCTTATCCAAAACGGGCAGCCAGGGAAAATTAGCTAGTTTCTGCTGTCGGGGAGGCTGCTAATGTTTGGTCAATGTCAAAGGACAGCAGGTTAAGTCAATGAGGTCTGTTCCCAAGATATCTCAAAAATATGTATGTCAAAACTAACCCGGATTCAGCTTCAGCATTCCTGGTGTGTGAATCAACGAACACTGAAATTGGCCACAAGTACCAAATGCCGACCTGTCTCCCGTAACAAGACACCTGTCTCTCCCGCCCACCGAGAACCCAGATGGAACACATACAACAGAAGTGAGTGGTCTGTGAAGGAACCTTCCATGCAGACCCCCTACTAAACTAATTGTACTGAACGTCATAAGCACAATGAACACATGATGGCGGGGCTACCGATGACCTGGCAATGAACCAAACAAGGAAGTCTGCAATCTCTGGAACCTGAAAGCAATTCACATCATGAGGTTCAAGAACAGAAACAGCCAGAGCTTAAGGAAAGACGCAGTGGGGTGTGTGGCCCAGAGAAGAGACGAAAGAGTCTTTCCTGCTCCAGAACAAAAGAACACAAGGTTTGTCCCCTCCCCTGTCCCTCCTATGTCACTGGTAGGGGCTGAGGCATGAGCGGGGCTTTCCCTCCTGCTCCGGAACTGAGGCCCAGCCCCAAGTGAGGACAGAGTGCCAAACTCCCCACAGCCTAGAGAGCCCGCTAGGGAAGATGCCAACAGTGGGCGCCTGACACCCTGCCCCAGGCTCCCTGAGCAGAACTGTGCTATCGAGTCTCCTGGCCACGTTGTCTTTCCCAGTCTGTAGAAAGCAACAATTTGAATGGCGTGTCTGTCTTTGGCCTTGTGGAAGGTTTGTGTTCAAGATGAAAAGTGATTCCATGGGGGATGGGAGAGGATGTTCAATGATCTGGGGTGCCTACCAGAAGGGACTCTGGGGTCGGTTCCCTGCTTAGAGCTACTTGGGCAGCCAATGTTCTGGTCTCCACCCTGCCTTCCTGCGCAGGGACTAAGAGAACGAGAGAGCTGACAAGGAGGCAGTGGCACATCCCGTAAGCCACCAACCGTTCTTCCGTGAATCCATGTGTGTCCCACGGGACAAGTGGACACTGCAGAGGCTGCTCTTACGCCACCTGCTACATACATCCCAACCCCAGAGGTGGCCACGGACCTGGGGCCAGAAATTCCCACATCAAGCACCTTCACAACGGAGGTAGGGGGAGGGGGAGGAAGGGGGGGGCAGGGCACATAAAATTATCCACATTCACGCGCAGCATTTGGACACCTGTTAGACAGCATGTGAGAGAAACAGGACAACCAGCACCTTCCTCGTGAAGAAACCACCACTGTTCCTGAATCGTCCCTCCTACTCACCCACCACAGCACAGGTTCCAGAAATATGGAAATATGAAATATGGAAAAGACTGGAGTTTTAAGTCTAATCTGTGATGGGGAGAAAGAGGTTTGAATCAGGCATTAAATTGGAGGCTTACACTGGACTGCACTAATTTTAATAACCAAACTATGATGAGAAAAGATAACTGCCCAAGGTCTCATTAAGGCTCACAAAAGGGGATTAAACACAGAACAACTGGCAGCAAGAACTAAGTAAGTAAATAACTAAATGCTCTAGGGAATATGAAGCTTCTTGAAAAAACAGATTCACAAGTCTAGCACTTTGGGTTTCCTATAGGCGGACAGATGGAAAAGTCAGAGGACGAGAGTGAGATAAGGAAAGAATGGAAGATTCTACTTTGTGGGTATTTACCCCAAACGACTGCAACCAGGATCTTGGAGAGATGCTAGCATTCCCACGGTCACTGACGCATCATTCACAGTAGCTACAATGTGGGAACAATCTACATTTCCACTGAAGGATTAATGGATTAAATGAATGTGTACATACGTACAGTGGAATATTACTCAGCTTTTTAAAAAAAGGAAATCTGCAATATCGACAATGTGGATGAACCCCGAGGGCATTATGCTAAGTGAAATAAGACAGTCACAGAAGGACAAACTGCATAATTCTGCTTACACGAGGCATCGAAAATAGTCAAACTCGTAAAAGCAAAGAATGGAATGGTGGACGGCAGGGGCTAGAAGGACTTGCTAACCAATGGATATAAAGTCTCAGATAATAATACTGCCCCGTACACTTCAAGATCCCTTTTTACCACAATAAAAGTTTTAAAGCAAAAAAGAATGGAAGAAAAGGCAGAAGGGTAAGACAAGAGATACACTCTAGGGCAATTTGTACTCAGAAGTCAGAAACTGAATTGTAGGAAAGAACCAAATGGAAACTGAAAAATAACAGTAATCAGTCAGTTAACAAGCTATTCCCCACTCACAATGGGTTGATTTTATAGAAGGAAAGAACAAAAAAGAAAAAAAGATATACATAAGTCGTGGTCACGGCTCGCAGGAGCTTAGAATAACAGCGGGCCACTGAGTGGCTGGAGCTCTATGGTGCGGGGCATCCAGAAAGGGAATCAATGACATCGCAGCTGTGAGACAGGAATAAAGTCCCTTCGCTTCCCTCAGTCTTTTCTTATCTGTAAACAGGGCAAGGGAGGAAGGTCAAAATACTCAGGGCTTCTACCTCCATGGCAATGAAGAACCACAGGCTGCACTGGTAGCTTGTCCAACCGACCTCAGAGAAACAGCGGAGATCATGCCCTCACCCACACACGCTCGGAGCCCATCTCGGGAAAACGTCTGTTACCACTAGGCTGCATGATGACCAAGAACTCCTACCTTCTACGACTCTACACGAATATGAAGTGAGGCTGGCCTCCGTGAAAGCCGGCGTGCCTCTGAGCTTAGCCTGAGTTTCTGGGGACGAGGTGGCCCATTACCATCCCTGCGCTTGGAAGTCCAGGGGGGGGTCCTGCAGCCTGTAAGGGCTGGAGGAATGCCAGCACTATTTTTCAAATGCTGAAAAGTAAATACTAGAAGCTCTGGCAAGGGAGGTGCTTTGGGAGGGGCTGTGCCTCTGAAGTTGTGCCGTCCTTTCTCCAGCGACACGGGGAGAGGTTTAATGAGAAGCCGCAAGCCAGGGACACAAAGCAGCAGTGTCTGCTCACAACGCGAGGTGCTGGCAGTTCTCTCTGCTTCTTTTTTTTTTTTTTATGAATGCCAGAGTCATTTGTTTTGAAAATAAGAGCCTCTCCTTTGCCCTCAGCATGCCTGTTGAGAAATTCAACCACAGGACTGATTCTGTTTAGGCCTGCGGAGCGCGGGCAAATCCTGAGATACCGCAGGCAGCTTTTGCAGGAGAGACGGGAAATACGGGGGTGAAATGTTTAGACTCTGGGGTCCGTGAGACCCAAGTTCAGGTACCAGCCAAGCCACGTGCTGGCAGTGTGACCTTGGGCAAGTCATTTAGTCTCGTGTCCCGTCCTCACCTGAAAGCTGGGGAAAACGTGGATGCTGTGCAAGGCCTGACCCCTACACAGTCACCACTCAATACACGTTAACTACAGACACAGTAGCAAAACCAACAGCAAATCTCCAGGAGACGTAATTGTGGGCTGCGATGGGGCATTAGCCGCTCAGTGTTTAACGTGGCGGCATCTGTCCTAATGCTCGTGATGCTCCAGACTGTAGGGGGCCAGTTATAATGCCCAACAGATCCCTGCAATGCGGAAAATACAACATACAGAAAGTTTACGCAGTTCATCTAGTTTGCTTCTGGGGCAGAACCACTAGAGGACTTAATGAATCTATACTGAAGTGTCCTTTCCATGCCTGGGAAGAGTCTACAAATCCTGATTTTCCCGCAGTCTCATCTAAACAGGGAGTTTTCACACTATTTGAAGTCACGGAAATATTTATGAACACTTACAGTTCACTGGAATGCTGATTACTCTCTAACATGTACATGTGTATACGTAGTTACAAGTATGAAAGGGTAACGAAGCAGAAAATAATACTGGTTTGTATATATAATAGAGTGGGAAAAGTAAGAGATTCCAAGTTCAACGACCTGCTTCCAGCACTGAAGAAACAGGAGTCTTCTGACAAGTCCCGACCTCTCTGATCAGGTCTTGGTCTTCTCATTATTTAAAAAAGGAAAGAAACATTGAAACACACCTTCAAAATACTGTTGTGACTCCCAGAAGAATAACTAGAACAAAGGGGAAGAAGCTATTGACAGGTGACACTGTCTCGTACAAGCCCATGTATGTCATAAAGTTGGGGGTGAAGCAATCTTGGTATTACCCCCCTCTAAGAACGAGCTTGAAATAATAATAGTAATTTTAAAAATAACATTATAGATGCTATTTGTGACTATTATAAGATGCTTCTCTCTGTTTTTCTGGATTTCTGATGAAAAACAGACCATAGAGTCACATTTTCTATTTGGAACAATGATTTGGTTGCAGTAAAAATGCATAAAATGAATGAAAAGGAACCTTTACAAATGGACCTCCGCTCTTTTCCCTCTTCTTCACCAGTTTGCTACCAGACTTCACACCAGGGATGAAGCTTCTCTACCCAGAGGAGTAAGGTTGGACCTTAAAGTCTTGGCCTGTCACCAGAAGGAGTTGCGTCTAGCATGTGACCCTGGATAGAAATGTCCACTAACTAAACATTTATCAACATGAATCAGAGCCCAACAATGTCGAAAGGAGAGTGTGCGCTGACAGCTAGGAGCCTGGAGCTGCTTCAGATTCAGCGTGTGTCTCTCTCTGCCCCTCCCTTGCTCACACTCTGTCTCTCTCTCTCAGCGATAAACATTAAAAAAAAAATTTTTTTTTAAGGAGAGCCTAAATACAATTTAATCAGCCCCCTCTCTCTGTTTTCTTCATTTCCTATTATTTTGGTTTGCTTAAAGATTAGTTCTTGTAGAGAAATGAGTGCATTTTTGGCAAGGAGTTAACAGTATTATCTTTGTTGATTCATAGAATGAGTAGTTATGATGGAGAAAATCCAAATAGTAAAGAGAAAAGGAGATGAGAAAAGTTAATTTCTCCATCTTTAAATGTCCAGCATGAAATATTTCCTAGATTAAAGATAGTCTGACCCATGTTTAAGGTTTGGAGGTCTAAAGTAAGTGCTCCTTACTTTAGCTGGTTAGAAGGCGTCAGATATTAAGTATGGTATATTCTTTATGAACATAAAATTTGTGTCATCTATTTAGACGTTCTGTATTGAAGATCAAAAATATCAGGGCTGAAGAGAGTTAAGGGAAAATGGTGTTTTTCCCAAAGAAAGCTATGTTTATCCCAGTTTATCTTTGAGTCTTCTAGGAAAACACAGAATGTTTATCATGGAAAGAGCATGTAACCTTCTCCCAGAATCGTGAGGCCAGGCAAGGACCGGAGAGGTCATCCTGTCACCACATGGGAACCAGGGGAAGGACAGTACTGCACTAACATTAGAAGCTTGCTGTTTTTCCTTTTTTAAGTTTATTTATTTATTTTGAGGTTGGAGGAAGAGAGAGAGAGAGAGAGGAAGAGAGAGAATCCCAAGCAGGCTCTGCACTGTTGGTGCAGAGCCTGATGCGGGGCTCTGCCTCACAAACAGTGAGATCATGATCTGAGCCAAAACCAAGAGTCAGGTGCTTAACACACCAAGCCACCCCGGCGCCCCTAGAAACCCGCATGTTAGCAGGACAAACTCCAAATAAACACACCGACAGGCACACCTCGTCCTGTTGTTCTTCACTTTATTACACTTGCCAGATACTGGGCTTTTTTTTTTTCTTTCTTTCTTACAAACTGAAGGTTTGTGGCAACCCGGGACCAAGCAGGTCCACCGGCACCAATTTTCCAACAGCATTTGTGGATTTGGTGCCTCTGTGTCACATTTTGGCAATTCTCGCAACATTTCAAACTTTTCCATCATTACGATATTTGTTACGGTGATCTGTGATGGGTAATCTGTGGTGTAACTGTTGTAATTGTTTTTGGGGGCTGCACAAACCATAGCCACAGAAGACGGGAAAACTTAATAAGTGCATGTGTTCTGATGGCTCCACCAAAGGGCCGTTTCTCATCTCTCTGCTCTCCTCGGGCCTGTTCCCCGAGACACATTAATATCGAAAGTAAGCCAGTTAATAACCCTACGGCGGCCTCTGTGTGTTCAAGTGAAGGGAAGGGTCACACGTCTCTCGCCTTAAATCAAAAGCTAGAAATGGTGAAGCTGAGAGCTGACAGAGAGAAAGCCAGGCCTCGTGCACCAAGCAGCGAGCCAAGCTGTGGATGCAAAGGGAAAGTTCTTGAAGGAAATTACAACTGCTACTCCAGGGAACACACGACTGGCAAGACAGCGAAACAGCCGTACCGCCGACGTGGACGAAGCGTCCGCGGTCCGGACGGAAGAGCCAACAGCCACGACACCCCCTTAAGCCACAGCCTGACCCAGAGCAGGGCCCTGGCTCCCTTCAAGTCTGTGAAGGCTCAGAGAGGGGAGGAAGCCGCAGAAGAGAAGTCTGAGCTGGCAGAGGCTGGGTCACGAGGTTTAGGGGAAGAAGCCGTGTCCGTAAAAGTACAGGGTGAGGAAGCAAGTCCGATGGAGAAGCTGCAGCAAGTTCTCCAGAAGGTCCAGCCGAGAGAATTGATGAGGGGGCTACACTCAACCACAGGTCTCAGTGTAGACAGAACAGCCTCGCACTGGAAGACGCCATCTAGGACTTTCATGGCTGGAGAGGAGTCTGTGCCTGGCTTCAAAGCCTCAAAGGACAGGCTGACTCTCTTGTGAGGGGCTAATGCAGCTGGTGAGGACTTTAACTCGAACCCCATGTCCGTGTGGCATTCCAAAAATCCCAGGGCCCTTACGAACTATGCTACATCTACTCTGCCTGTGCTCTAGAAATGGAACAAGGCCTGGATGACAGCACGTCTGTTTACAGCATGGTTTACTGAATATTTCAAGCCCACTGTTGAGACCTACTGCTCAGAAAAAAGAATGCCTTTAAAACATGACTGCTCAGGGGCGCCTGGGTGGCTCAGTCGGTTAAGCGTCCGACGTCAGCTCAGGTCATGATCTCATGGTCCGTGAGTTTGAGCCCCGCTTCGGGCTCTGTGCTGAGGCTCAGAGCCTGTGCTCAGAGCCTGGAGCCTGCTTCAGATTCTGTGTCTCTCTCTCTCTCTGACCCTCCCCCGTTCATGCTCTGTCTCTCTCTGTCTCAAAAATAAATAAACATTAAAAAAATTTAAAAAAAAACAAAAACATGACTGCTCATTGACAGACAATGCACCAGGTCACCCAAGAGCTCTGATGGACACGGACGAGATTCATGTTGAATTCATGACTGTTGACACGACATCCATTCTAAGCCCATGGATCAAATTTCAGGTCTTGAAAACATACATTTTGTAGAACCATAGCTGCCGTCGACCGTGATTCCTCTGCTGGATCTGGGCAAAGTAAACTGAAAGCCTTCTGGGAAGGATTCACCATCCTAGACACCATTAAGAATACTTGTGATTTGTGGAAAGAAGTCAAAGCATCAGCATTCACAGGGCTTTGGAAGAAGTTGGTTCCAGCCCTCAAGATGCCCCTTCAAGACGTCAGGGGAGGGAGTCCCTGCAGCTGTGGTGGAAACAGCAAGGGAACCGGGGTCAGAAGTGGGGGCTGCAGACGGGACCGAAGGCCTGCGATCTCCTCGTCAAACCTGATCGGATGCGCACATGGTTTCTGGAGGCGGAAGGTCCTCCCGGTGAAGACGCTGGGAAGACCGGTGAAATGACAACGGAGGATTTGGAACAGGACATCAGCTGAGCCGATAAGGCAGCGGCAGGGTCTGAGGCAGGACTCCAGTCCCGAAAGAAGTTCCGCCAGGGGTCAGATGCGATCAGGCTGCGTCGCGTGTTCCAGAGAATTTGCTCATGAAAGCAAGAGTCCAGCGATGAGGCGAACTTGTCGTATTTTCAGAAACTGCCCCAACCCCAACCTTCAGCCCCACCACCCTGACCAGTCAGCAGCCGCCAACAGGGAGGCAAGACCCTCCAGCAGCAAGATCATGACTCACTGGAAGCTCAGATGGTTAGCAGTTTTTAGCAATAAAGTATTTTCCAATTAAGATATATATGCTGTTTTTTTAATTTTTTTTTTTAACGTTTATTTATTTTTGAGACAGAGAGAGACAGAGCATGAGCAGGGGAGGGGCAGAGAGAGAGGGAGACACAGAATCTGAAACGGGCTCCAGGCTCTGAGCTGTCAGCACAGAGCCCGACGCGGGGCTCGAACTCACGGACCGTGAGATCATGACCTGAGCCGAAGTCGGACGCTTAACCGACTGAGCCACCCAGGCGCCCCATATATGCTGTTTGTTTAAACATAATGCTGTTGCAAACTTAATAGACCAAAGAAGAGTTTAAACATAACTTTTGTATGTACTAGGAAACGAAAAAAAATTCATTTGATCAAATTCAATGAGATAATCACTTTATTTAGGGGGTCTGGAGGTTTGCCTGTAATTATAGGTAGCAAAAACCTCAAACTCTTCTGATCTGATCTGAATTTCCCATTTTATAAATGGGGAAATCAAGGCCCTAAGAGCTTAAAAATGTGTCTGAAGTTGAGAACCAGCCCTCAAATGTCTCCTGGCTCCCTTCTATTATTTCATACTATTTCTAACCTTTTCTTTTTCTACTCTGCCTGAGCTTGGACTTTCTTGAACCTAAAAGGTCAATATGAACACCACTGGTTGGTGTTGGTCCTCAGCAAGACAACTTGAAGTTTACTGGTAGTGGTGTAGCAGAGTCATAAAGTGAGCTCCAGGTCTGTCCTAGGAGTATCAGAAATTGAGAAAGAGGATGTAAGGAAAGGGGAGAACTGAGAAAGTCACAGGCCCCCTGTCTATGCTACGGTTAGGAGTCCCTACCAACCGTCTAGTGCAAGCTCCCTAAAAACCAGAAAGCTGAAAAATGATCTAAAAAAAAAAAAAGAAAAAAAACCAGCAATGGCTTCAGAGACTAGAATCCAATAAGGCTTGTGTTCACTTGGCCTTGTGTTTCCTTCTGGTCTATTTCTAAATACAGACTGAGTGAAAGCTACTGAATTACACCATGGTAACTGGTACTGAGGGCACTAATCTCTGGCCATCACAGTCTGATAATTCACAAGACTCCATGAAACCTACATGACCACACGTCACCCGTCAGAAACCCCTCCTCCCATGAAGTTCACATCTGCTCCACTACATAAACTTAACACCAGCTCTTAAAGCTCTCAAGAGCTATCCTTTCCTCCCCACAGGACTGAACACCCAGGAACAGAGCAAGACATCTGACACCCAAAGGAATCAATGCACGGACAGCAATAAAAGCAACTGATATTGGCTACCTGAGCTGTGGATGAACTGTTTGCTGGGAGAGAAAAATGTGACTCTAGTCCCAGGCACTTTCCTACATTTTCATCCATCATTGGCAGCTCTAGGGAAGAGAATTTCTTCTTTTGCCTTTGCTTTGTTTTCTTGAGGGAAAAAGCACCCAAAATCAAGAGCCTCAAGCCACACTGTGTGTAAGAAACTACTGAAAATCACACACAGTGTAAACAAGGACCCAGTGTTTTCAACGTAAATACCTTCCTCTACGCTGCGAAAACCCACATTTGATAGCTCACTTCATAACACACACGTGACATTATAGATAAGAAGCTGGGGCTTCCCTGTGAGGGAGGAGAGATAAGCTCACGGGGTGCTTACTCCTAGGCTTTGCCCTTGACATTCCTGCAACAGAACTTGGAGCTATTCTCTGGTTTAAACAACAGGTGGCAGTGCCATTTCTACATTTTCCCTGGCAGGAAACCTTGGCAGTTTGGGGTTCCACCTTCCAGGAGGCATTGACAGTTGCTGTAATCACCTCCACTGATAGCATGTACATATGCTCCCATGTGGAAACTGCAAACACGAGCGGGAAACGAGTTTGCGTGACGGCAGTCTTACCAACTGCCACCCCCTCCCCATACCCACGCCCCTCCCCACAGGGAAACACAGCAGCAGGAAAAGAGCAGAAGGGAAACAGAGTCTGTCACATTTGTTCTGATCTTCTGTTACGATACACACGTATATCCCCCACCCAGCCCCCTGACACACGCAAGAGAAGGACAATATCACAAGGTCCTGGGGCACATTTCTGGCAAATCTGGGACCTGAGAAGTATGTTGTGTTTTTAATCCACATGGAGAAAAAACACTCCACTGTCCGTTTTTCATAAGCATGGTCTTCACTCTTCTGCACCAAAAGCGCATGCTTCATATTTGGAAAGAACGAATAGGTACACGAATTACATTTCCACAAGGAAAACACAGAATTCAGGACTGTTTTCACATGTGCCAAGAAGACAGATTACCTTTCATAGGCTTCTTGTGTATGCTTTAAATACGAGAAAATTGTCATGTCAAAAACCTCTCATTTCACACCTACCGCTCATTTTTTTATACACATGCATAATTTTATTATGTAGCAGCAGTTATTATATGATTTCTAGACTATAATGTAACACTTATTGGTTTGACATATTAAATTTATTTAATTTTGAATTTGTGGGTTTTTTTTTTTTTTTAATTAGGACAACTTAACAATGGACATCTTGCCAATACAGCACAGCAGAGATAAAAGTGACTGCTGGGTGAATCACAAGCCAGAAGGGACGTGCCAGGTATGAGACAGGCTGGCACGCTTCACTGCGGAAGTACTCAAAAATATATTTGTGTAAAGATGGATGAATGGATATGAGGAAAATTACACTGAAAATCATAGCCCGTACTACAAAGAGACGATATGCTTTTCTTGTACTTTCTCTGTTATATAGCATCAAATGTCCATACTCTTGATTTCTGAGAACGGAGAGCTGAAAATTCTACCCGAGAGGCCTTCTGGCATAGAGTTTATGCTATCTTAATAGTATCATCTTATAAATGGAGAAAAAAAGAGAGAAGGATACAGAAAAATAAAAATAAAAATACATGACCGAGAACTCAAAGGCATTGAAGAAATCCGGCTTTCATTAGGGGTTTTGTCGTTAAGGCAAAGTATGTGTCCTAAGCAATAAATTGTGTAGCCCACATGATTCCCTGGTGATAACATTGCATTCATGCTCTCTGGATGAACAGGGTTTCACATGCAGCAAAGTTTGGTGAATTTTGGACTAAGAGATGAGGGCTCAATCCTGACTCTACTACTTACACTAGCTGGTTAACCAGTCTCATTACTAACCTTTCCAAACCCTATTTTCCCAGTGTATGACCCGACAACATACCAAATCCTTCGTAGGGTTACCGAGAGTATTCTAAAGGATTATTTATTTATAGGTGATGCTTTTAGAAACAGCCTCCTTCCAGGCTTTGTGGACGAGCAGTAATCTTTTTAATTTCCCACTGAAACATCCACAGAGATCTACAGAATCTAGTTAGAGTACTATAAACTAAAGAGAAGATCCCATACTCAACAGTCAGACGAGGGTTTCCTTGCTGCGGTGTACCAATGAATGAGTGCTCTAGCTCCTAACAACTGGCCAGAACTTTGAAATCAAAGATCCAGAAACCCAAGCGATCATCCCTGCTACCATCAGAGTGGGCATCCCGCATTGCTCTGACCCTGTCTGTCTACTGGCAGATTAGAAACAGTACAAGGGCAAGGGAATGTAACGTGACAGCACATGCTTGAAAATGTTTCCACACAGGAAACAGAGGAAATCCTGTCCTCAGGGAGATGCAAGGAGGCTGAGCCTCTCGGGAGGAGGGGCAGGGACAGGCTGAGACAAGGCAGAGTGAGGGAGCTGGGAAGCTAGTTCAGGTAAACGAAAAAGAAAACAAGGAAACTGGAACTACCTTAATGGAAATAAAATATATACTGAAAACCAGTAATGGGAAAATAGTTTAGCCAATGTGTGACCAATCAGAGCCCTCCTGCCTTGAAGGGCTAAGAATGGTGGGGGGAGGGGATTTCCAGTCTTTTCTGGTTATTTTTGTAAATAATCAAGAATCCCCTAGATGGACAGCTTATTAAGATGCCTTATCCACGTAACACTATAATACAATTATCTTTCCAACATATTTTTTCTTTGTTCACTTAGGACAGAATACCAGATATCAGTCAGGATATGATGATTTTTTTTTCCAAGATTTTATTTTTAAGTAATCTCTACAACGAATGTGGGGCTCAAACTCACAACCCCGAGATCAAGAGTCCTGTACTCCACTGACTGAGCCGGACAGGCGCCCCTGGGTCTGATGGTTTTTAAGGCCTTGATACATATTGTTAGTTTGCTATTCAGAGGCTATATCAGGAAGACGACTGGCATTGCCATTATTAATTCTGGTAATTTTTTTTATGTTGAAAGAATCTCGAACTTAAGAGAAAAGATGCAAAAACAGTACAACTCATTCTTTCTGAACCATGAGAGTTGCCCATCACCTCCAGACTGTGTGTTTCCAATACACAATGACACTGTCCTGCACACAACACGAAAATCAGGAAACTGACACTGACACATCAGTGCCATGTAACCCTTAGGCTCGATTTAAAGTTCACCAATCATTCCATAATCACCTCCTTAGCTAATGGATCCAGTTCAAAGCTTACAGTTCCCTTCATTTTCGTGACTTTGACACTTTTGAAGATTAAGGACCAGTTATTTTGCATGCTGTCCCTCAATTTGGGTTTACTTGATGTTTCCTCATGATTAGATTCAGGTTATGCATTTTTGGCAGGAATATCAGAGTAAAGACGCTGTGTTCTCATTATATTCTATCATGTGGTACATAATTTCAATCAGTGTTACCAGCGATGCTATTAACTTTGATCACTTGGTTAAGGTGGCGCCTGCCCGGCCTCTCCACTGTGAAGTCACTCATCTTCCCTTTGAAATTAGTAAGTATTGGGGGATGGGGGAGTTACTCTGAGTCCATGCAAATGTCGCATTTCTCATCAAACTTAGACTTCAAGCACTGTATTCGGATCAGTATGGACTCATGAGTTCCTGTTTTATTTAATGGGTTATAACCTATTACCATCATTTTGATGCTTGCCTTGCCCCAGATTCCATTAGTGAGAGCCCCTTCAAGTTGGCTCCTAAGTCCTTTGGATGAATCCCCCATGTTTCCTTGAATATTTCCGTGAGTTACAGAGCAAGAGACTCTAGGCTTATCTTCTGCTTCCTCTATCTCAGCCCTAGTGTCAGTCATTTCTCCAAGGAGCACTTTAAGTGGAGACAGTATTTAGAGAACAACACACTACACTAAGTGTATACCAGCTACTTCTGCCCCCATGGTAGAGAGCCAGGAAATACAGGTGTGTGGTAACATAGACACACAGGTTTACATCTATGGTTAACTGTGCACATCTCTCTCTTCCTCTATAGAATATAAGCTCATACCAGTACTGCCAATGAATCGAGTTCGTTCTTGCTTCCTCCCTTCCGAGCCATGTCTGTGTGGCTCCCCCATGCAGCTCCAACATGAACTTGTGAATGTCCTCTTCTCTGCCCCTGAGTTCTGACACTTTCCTCCAGGCCTTTGTGGCTCTTTCCTCTCCTGACCCCTTCCCAAAGCACCTAATTTGCTCTACCTCATCTAATGACTTATCAACTGAATTATAGAGAAAGAGTAAGAACAAGAGAAATGATCAGTTTTTTAGATGAGTTTGAACGTTTCACACTTGCCATTACATTTCTATTTTTGCTTATTTGTGTGGATTTCTGACAATTGCTTCGTGATTAGTATGATCTCGGTATGGTCAGTGTATTAATACTTTGGCTTAACTGTTGCAAATAATTTCCCAATGTCTTCTTTGGTTCTTAATTTCTTCTTATTTTTTTTTAAAGTTTTATTTATTTAATTAATCTCCACACCTGACATGGGGCTGGAACTCACGACCCCAAGATCAAGCGTCATATGCTCCTCCGATTGAGCCAACAGGCGCCCCTCTTTTTTTTTAATAGAAACATTTGTTTTGTTGACTGAACCCCTTGCTGCTTCTCTACTGCCTCTTAGCCATACTTTTTTTCTGACGTTTTTTGCACATCTCCCTTATTCTCTACCTCCAGTGGTTCTCCGTTGGGTTCATTGTGCCTCACAGTGGACATATGGCAATGTCTGGAGACACTTTTGATTGTTGTGACTGTGGGAGAAGGTGTAGACCGGCACCCAGGAGGCATAAGCTGGGGACGCTGCAAACATCCTACGATGCACAGGATAGCCCTCATGACAAAGAATTAAATGTCACTACTGTCAAGGTTTAAAGACTCTGCTCTGTACTCTGTCTGCTACTTTAGAGGCAGCCTCAGTTTCTTCCCAAACAAGACACTGAGTAGAAAGGCTAAGAAGGGAAATATCTTTATGCAGACAGTGACTTTCTCCAAATGCTGGTTTTATTTACAAGTGCTGGTTGTAGAACCTTCCATAATCCAAAGTCATTGTCAAATAAGAAAGAAAGAAAAGAAAAGGGAAAAGAACTCCTTCATTTCCACAAAGGATTCTCTCAGTTGAGGTCGTGACATAAAGACACTTATCTGCTCCATGAAATCTTGAATCTGTGTTTGATATGTTGTCAAGAATTCCTCTCTGGGGGCGCCTGGGTGGCGCAGTCGGTTAAGCGTCCGACTTCAGCCAGGTCACGATCTCGCGGTCCGGGAGTTCGAGCCCCGCGTCAGGCTCTGGGCTGATGGCTCGGAACCTGGAGCCTGTTTCAGATTCTGTGTCTCCCTCTCTCTCTGCCCCTCCCCCGTTCATGCTCTGTCTCTCCCTGTCCCAAAAATAAATAAACGTTGAAAAAAAAAAAAAATAAAAAAAAAAAAAAAAAGAATTCCTCTCTGGATTATCTGGATGTGCTCTATCTTGAATGCTAATAAAAAGGGCAGGCAGTAAATAATTTAATTTTTTTCACATCCTATAAAGCCAATACAAAGGACCACAGCAATAACAAAATACTAATACATATTTCTTCTTTTTTAGAAAATAAAAATGGTATTCAAAATAAAATCTCGCTTTCTTGGAATTCAGGTCTTTGAGAGAAATTATTTATATAACAGAATAATGTGAAGAAATATAATAAGAGTCAATCATACCTCAATAGAGCTGAGGGGAAAAATTTAACAGGATGTATGAGATACATTGGAAAGGAGATTTTAAAACATTTTTCTCTTTACATAGACAGCGTGCCTCTTCCGCTTACAGAATTGTTACTGACCCGCCAGAATAGTTTACTGTCATTTTCGCAAGCATTCAATTCTTTGAACCAAGGGATTTGGTGATCTCCTCTACCCAATCGGAGCAGCCCTTTGTTCTGGATCCGTCTGGGCATAATCCTAGCCCGCTGTCAGTTCTGACATCTACTCAGTCACCATGGCGCAGGAACAGAGTGCAGTGCTAAATCCAATAAGACTTCTCCAGGGGCTAACAGGCACACAAAAATCAATGCCAGCTCCCTTTTCTCCAGCACAATACCTTAAAAAGGACCGTAAATAAAATAATGTTCTCAGAAACTGTGACTTTCGGTGAGAAACTGCTAAACTCATTAGAGAGGCTTCTTGCGGTCCGGGTTCCCTAATGAACCTTGAGAACCTGTGCACTCAGAACCCTTGGCCTACGCAGATTTCACGAGCTACAAATTCTGTAAATGGTGTCCTTTCCTACAAGCACTAAACCTAGCTTTGTGTTCAAATTCTTGACCAGTTTACTTCAAACGCCTTTGTATCCTTCCTGACTTGTTATAAGAAAGCAGCCTGTTAGAATGACAAAACAATCATTACTATATTATAACACCATTAATAAAAATAACAATAATAGTAGCTGACATTTATTAAATTGAGGGCTTAATAGGTGCTTGATTCTGTTCTAAATGTTCCGCAGGTGTTAATTCACATAATCTGATGCCAATTTACAAAACAGACACTGTTATTATAATTGTGTTAGTCCCATTTTATAGATATGGAAACTGATGCCAAGGGGGTTAAGTAAGTTTTTCTAGGTCAGAACCAGGAATGAAATCAGAGCATCTGACGATAAGATCCGTGGTCATGACCACAATTATCCCTCTCTGTCCACTCTCCTCAAAGCATTATAGTCTCTCTTTCAGGTTCTTTGAAGTTATATGCTATAAGAAACGTTACTTTTTAATGGGAGAAAAGCAAGCTCTCTTCAGCTTTTATATCTGATTGAATCTGAAGCTTCAACATTATAGCATGAAACCCATAGCTCTTTTTTTTTTTTTTTTTTCCACGTGGCCTAACTGCACGAGCGCATACCCAACTCAGGTGCATACGGTCAGTTGTCTGCACAAATCTTTATAGGTTTGTCTAGGTCAATGGTCAATTTTACTGCAAAAGTAAAAACTAAAAAGGACAATGTTTGCTCTGTTAAGGTGATGGGCAACTATTCTCTGCCAATGCCAGAAACCTGTGACTGTCACATGACAGTCATCAAATTAACTGAGAAAAGGAGAAATCAGAGGACATCTGTCCAACTTCAGACGAAAGCTCATCTCTTCACCTTGGGTGAAGGTCAGGAGGACCCTTCTGCAGCCAGCCCTTGCTGCCACTAACAGAGATCAGGGAAGACAGACGAGCTCTGAGGTCTCAGGACATGGGTGCAGAATTCCTTTATGTCTTTCTATTTCAGCACGGAACAGAACTCTGCCGTGATGAGGAACACTCAGAGGCAGCCTCCTGTGGTGGGCAAGGTATGATTATTTCTGTCCCACCCACTGCACCACCGGGCCTGGGCCACAGGGCAGGCCGCGGTCAGGCAGTGACAGATTGTGAACTAGCCCCACACTCAGAAGGACTGAAGCCCACGGATTTGGATCCCGCAGCCACAAAGACACCTGGCTGGCCAACCAGCCACCCAAACCCAGTAAAAGGATCTGTTGTGCAAGGAAAGAAAGAGGTACAGGAGGAGCTCCTTGAGGGGGCAGGAAATTCGCTTATCTATCATTATATTATCGATCCGCCTCCACACTCTGCGAGGTAGTAATTAATCACTCCATTGATGAAAAGCCATCTCAGCTTCACAGTTCTGCTGCCTTCTCAGCAGTACAGGCCAAAATTTCACAAATGGAATTTCTTGCTTGCATATTCTTATTCCTTTTTTAGCAAATCAAGACCATTCAAATGGAAAAGTGAGAAGTAAGAGTGCACGCTTCGGTGTGAAACTGTGCATAAGATATCAGCACCCCACTTTGCGAATGCCGGGTGGCTTCGATACTCTGTGGAATCTCTGAAAGTTTGACTCCTGGGGAGTACCCCAAGTTGCTACATGATCAGGGTTTCCTCTCCGAGGCTCTGAATGACACTGATAGTAGAAAACATGGGGCTCCAGGAGGAACTGAGAGCACGTACTGCTGAATACAGCCCAAGACTGGTAGCTCTTGTGTTAAATAAATAAAAGCCTAATCAAATAACAAAAGAACTGAAATTCGTTGTCGGTATCCGGATGATATATTGCTATGCTTACTGCATAAGCTTCTCCGTAGATAAGCTGTAACCTTTCCACACAAGCCCACATAAGCTAAAATCATTTTTTAAAAGTAGGTCGGCTCTCAAAGATACACACCAGAAAAACATTTTCACAAGCATCTATGTAACAAAGATGTTCATTAAAGAAATACGTGTTATGGTAAAAAGTGAGAGAGCCATGGCCATCAGTAGGGGTCGGTCACATGAATTATAATGCACACATGGGTTCTGGTGCCACATGGCCTTGCTTTAAATCCCAGTTCTGCCACATACGGACCGTGTGACCTTGGGCAAGTTATTTCACCTCTCCGAATCTTGGTTTCCTCATTTGTATATAAACGGTTTAGTACAACACCTGACACAGAATAAGAACTCAACAAATGTTAGCAATTATTATTATGCTATATTACTATTAGGCTATGTATGTGACCATTAAAAAAAGATGAATTATATTTGTACCTATTAAATACAGAAAGATGACTTTGAGTCACTGTTAAACAAAAACAAGTAAGTTGCAAGCTACAGATGAGGGTAAGAAACATAACTGCTTGTGTGTACACACCCATGTGTATATGTGTGCGTGCCCCTGTGTGTGTACACGCCCCTGTGTGTGTGCCCATGCCGCTCTGTGTGCCCATGCCGCTCTGTGTGCCCATGCCCGTGTGTGTGTGTGTACACGCGCATGACTCTGTGTGTGCACACGTGCCCCTGTGTGTGTGCCTGTGCCGCTGTGTGTGCGTGTGCCCCTGTGTGTGTGTGCACGTGTGCCCCTGTGTGCACATGCCTATGTGTGTGCCCATGCCGCTGTGTGCCCATGCCTGTGTGTCTGTGTGTGCACACAAGCCGTGTGTGTGCTCGTGCCCCTGTGTGTGTGTCTGTGCCGCTGTGTATGCATGTGCCCGTGTGTGTGCGCATGCCCCTGTATGTGCTCATGCCCCTGTGTGTGTGCACATGCCGCTGTGTGTGCATGTGCCCCTGTGTGTGTGTGTGTGTGTGTGCGTGTGCCCTGTGTGCACGTGCCCCTGTGTGTGTGTGAATGTACCCCTGTGTGTGTGCACAGGTGTAAGGTCTGCAGGGGTACGAATCAGATTGTTACAGTGGAGATCAGCAGACAGAAGGCTTTACTTTTATACTTTCTAGGGTGTTAGGGTAATCCCACATCACAACAGTAAATAGCAATAATACGTCATCTTTACATTTTTCATCTAAATTTGAATTTTGTGAAGAATTTTCTGTTTTTCTTTTTCATACCAGAACGGTAAGATGTAATGTAGGAAGAGTAAAATCATCTGTTAGCCTGTGGATTTTTTTTTAATTTTTTTTTTAACGTTTATTTATTTTTGAGACAGAGAGAGACAGAGCATGAATGGGGGAGGGTCAGAGAGAGAGGGAGACACAGAATCTGAAACAGGCTCCAGGCTCTGAGCGGTCAGCACAGAGCCCGACGCAGGGCTCGAACTCACAGACCGCGAGATCATGACCTGAGCCGAAGTCGGATGCTTAACCGACTGAGCCACCCAGGCGCCCCAGCCTGTGGATTTTTAAAGCAGCAATAAAGTATACCACTCTGCCTTTCTACCAACCCATTGTCTACACGGCCCAACCAAGTGTGCCTCGCCATTTAGGACACAGGCATGGTTTTGTTCCTCTCAGACTCAATGGGTAACTGTCCCAGACTGAGTATCCACAGCGAATAAAAACAGCTAAGAGGCACAAGTGTTGAGGCGCCCGGGTGGCTCAGCCACTTAGGCCTCCGACTCTTGGTTTCAGCTCAGGTCACGATCTCACGGTTCGTGGGATGGAGCCCCGCACTGGGCTCCACACTGACAGCACAGAGCCTGCTTGGGATTCTCTCTCCCCCTCTCTCTCTCTGCCCCTCCCCTGCTCTTTCTCAAAATAAATAAACTTAAAAAAAAAAAAAAAAGGAAGCACAAGTGCTGAGAATTAAAGCTGCATGTATTTAAAAAGCAAACTCTTGCTACTCAGTGGGAAGAGTCTCAAGAAAGGCTATGGGAGGACACCGATGGAAGGCTTTGTTGGAATGTGTGTGCACGCACATTCAGCGCCAGCCATTAGAAAGCACAGGATTAGGTAAGACACCGGGCTCTGGCTGATAAAGCCATGCATCTTGCTGCTAGATTACGGAATCCAAAGATAGGACAGAGAAAACCAGATGTCTGAAAGTGACCAAGGGACACTGCTGGCGTCATCTTCTCTCTTTTTTTCTTCCCTTCCACGGTTTTCACTAGAAAAGGGTCATTCATTGTCATCTTCCAAAGTCAATACTATTTTAGGATTGTCAATAAAAGATGATACATGTTTTATTCTTCCCACTGTACAGGATCATGCGGAGAGAACTGCTTCACCTGGGGTCACAGCCTTGCTTGGAAGATGAAGCCGTGGGTTTCAACTTGGGACAAAGAGAGTCAGATAGCAAGGAACAGAGAGGGCACGCACAGGCTCCCCACCATGTAGCTATGTGTGTTGGGCGAGTTATTTAACTTCTCTGGAGCTCAGTTTCTTCATCAGTTAAATGAGGGCACTACTAAAATCCTCTTCATGGGGTTGTTCTACAAATCATGTGAATATATATATATATATATATATATATATATATACACGTAAATAAAGTGCTTAAAAGCAGCGCCTGGTGCACACTTTGCATCTGTCAGCTACTGTTTCCAAGAGACATGTGTCGATGGCAAATACCACTGAGCGAAAATCAACAAAGAATACTATCATTATAGGATGGCTACTATTAGAGATATTAGAGTGGAGGGGTAAAATAAGGGATGACAGAGACCATCGAATTTACAGTCAAATGTCGTGGCCTCGTCATCTAGGAGTAAGGGGACGAGAATCAGGTCTCATACCACAGTCCAGTATTTTTCAATCACACCACGTTAGATTCCGCTTTCTAAGGAGTTCTAAGATACAGACATAGATACACAAGATAGCTTACACTTTATCTTTTGCCTGAAAAAGAACCTCAGTCTAATCTCTGTCTGAACAATGACAGGTTAAAAAGTCTGTACAGGTGGACAGCTTCTAGAAAGGAAGTTATGACAAATCTGATCCAGGAGGAAAAAAAGAAATAAAATAAAATAGATCACCCTGAACTTAAAAGCACCCATCAAAAAAAATGTTCCCCCTCCACCCAGATATGTGCCAAAAACAGAGACACTGAACGCGCCTCTAGAAACAGAAAAGAGGCAGGTGACTGGGGAGGTCAGGTCTTGGGACTGGATTGATTGAATCATGAAGAGAATACCCTTAGGTCAGAGAGCTCATCACCCAGGTGGGCCAGGAGTCCTGCACACTCTACTGGCCTAAACCACAAAGAAGGCTCAGACTTTCTTTTTCTTTTTTTTTTTTTTTTAAGTTTATTTATTTATTTTGAGAGGGAGAGAAAGCACGAGTGAGGGAGAGGCAGAGAGACAGGGAGAGAATCCCCAGCAGGTTCTGCACTGTCAATGCAGAGACCAACGTGGGGCTCGAACCCACAAACCGCCAGATCATGACCTGAGCTGAAGTCAGACACTTAACCGACTGAGTCACCAAGGCGCCCAGAAGACTCAGACTTTCTAAGACTCAGCACATTCACAGAGGGGGACTTGGGCCGAAGCTCAGCAACACACCATCTTGATAAAGCCAGGGAGTATCATTTCTCCACTTGACCTCTGAGTAAATCTGCGCTTAAATTAGAGGGAGGGAGGTGGGGGGAGAGAGGGAGAGCAAGGGAAATAAAAGTAGAGATAGGGACGCGACAGTCATGGTGACATCACTGAGAGGAAGCACTAGGATTTTCAGTGACCTAAGGACACAAGCGTTCTAACAGGAGCCTTACCTCAGGAAGAAGGCTGCCTTTTCTTCAAAATAAAAAAACAAAACAACACCAAAGCCATGTAGTCCTTTTAACCTTCCCTCAGTCCTGCAGAAGAGATCATGAGAACTGTGGGACTGAGTGTTCTCATTTAAATCAGTGCCTTTATTTATTGCCTGTTGGTCTCTAGGACATATACAGCTTCATCAGAGAACCTGAAACAAACTCAGAGTTTTCCAGTTTGTCTCTGGGAGAAGACAGGTTGGAGGTTTTGTTTTGTTTTTGTTTTAGTACATTTATTAATCATACAGATAAAACTCAGAATTCCCTGGGACAAATACAATCAAGCAGATACTGGAGGCATTCTACATCGTATTCTAGGTAGCCAATCTGCGTAAGTAGCCTTAAAAAAAACCCTATAATAAGCTTCTCCAAAATTCTGTTGTTGCCAAACTTGTCACACAGAAGATTATAAATATACCCTCACACAAATGACATGTCATTTACTATGTATCATTGATGACAGAGCCCGAGGAAGCCTTTTAAACATTCTAGGGTTTTCAAACTTTTTTTTGCAATGGAAACTTTGTATCAAACAATATATTACATAAACCATAAAATATAGAATCCCCCCCCCAAAAAAAAGTGACCCAATGTGACAGAAGGAAGACATGTGTGTGTTTTGGGGACAGGCAGGGACACTTCCCCAGAACATTGTTTGAAAATCACTGATGCAATATAAGCGTTTTGTTCTGAGACAAAACGATTCCCTGCCAGGTAAGGAACGTCCTTCTACATAAAACGAGGACTTTTCCCTAGTATTTTTTCCCTATATACTTCTAGCTATATTTTTTGACCCCATTATGCAAGGTCCTCACAGGAAATCACACAAACAAAGAAAGGATCACTGACATGATAATCTTTACAGTGGAGCATATAAACAATCCTGGTAGCAAATTATCTACCTGTCAAGAAAAGAGGGACAGCTTACTCAGACCAAGTTCTGGAATCAAAATATTGAGAGCAGAAACTGAGTTAAGTATTTACTAGGAAAATCCATTACTATAACAGAAATAATATTAACCTCTGGAAATAAACGTTATTTCAGGTTAAAAAGATGTTAAGCTATGGAAGAAGCTGATTTCAAAAGGCTTTGCTATGAACATAAAATTAGGTCGTTTTCATTCTGGCTTCATTGCTGTCTGCAGGGACTAAACTGAAATCAGCCATTTTAATTCAGAAACGATATTTAGTCTACAGAAAGCAATAATAACCTGCCTTTGTTTAAAATGTCTGAAACAGAAGGGATATTTCCGGTAACGGCATAAATCACACAGGCTACAAAGTTATATGGAAAAGACTCTCACTCTTGCAACAATGTGCAATTTTGTGGTTGCAATTTTCTCAAGCTGCTTCATAAAACCTTCTCCTTTTTATCAGAAAAAAAGAGTTAGCAAAAACCAATCGCTCCATGATAGATGCCCAGGTAACATCACTTCATTTATCAGGGCATGAAGAATATTAATAATTAACTGCTGGTCAGACACACTGAGTGAGCACTCTTCTCCCCAAGGACAGCCTGCTGTCAAGATATCACCCAGAAATAGCCCTTTAGATTACAGTTAGGTCCTACAACCCCAACAGCGCATCTAATAACCATAAACACTGTCAGGGTTTCAGTACCTGCCGTGATCAGATCATCCACCACCTAGGACTGTCTCACTCTCCTGCTTCCCCATGACCACCCCACATCTTCCCCACAAACACGACAATAATTGATCGCATTGCTGGTCATCAGCTGCCTGCCCCAGCCCTGAAAGCTGTCCAAGCTGAAGGGTAAAGGGCAACCAGATGGGACAGGACCAGACAGCTTATATCCATCCAAGTCCTGGCTCTGCCCTCGATTCACTGGGCAAGTAGTTCTACCCCTCGGACTCAGCAAAGGGGCAGATCATAAAACTTGCTTTGTACTGATATGCCAGGATCCCAATCTGATCACATCTATCATGGACTCTGGTGCCTTTGGTACTGATATTTGCTTCCGCTCCTTGAGATAAAAACACATACGGTACTATGACCATGAAATGACCACCTCATTTGTAAGTGTTCCGAGGGCAAGTGGAAACAGCGTACACAGTCACCCATTCCAAACACCATTACTTGTCAAGGCTACATACTCTGACAGTCCTTGACTGGGAAAGGTATGGCAATAACAGAGGCTCGCTAAATGTACATTTCTTTCGTCTAGTAAGTTGCTCATGGATAGAATGTGTTCCACTGGATTTCTGTTTGTGGATCAAAAGAAAATGTAACTCCATGAAAAGGGAACATAATACAAATGCTTCTTGGCCCACTTAGCCTTTTTCTTCCTATAAATCTGGCCTTTTGGGAAAACCTGTATTATTTCATACTAAATAGCATCAGCCCAATTCCCATAGCAAAACTGTGCAATTCAGCTACCACCAAATTTCTTCACTGAAAATGTGAATAGTGAGGAAGGCTGCAGTGGACTGTAATTCAGTTGGCCAAGAGCCATGGTCAAAAGAGAAAAATCATGGCCCCAAATTAATTAGTATTTTTGTTATAGACAATGAAGAAAGAAAACAGATAGGATAAAACCTAGTTTTATGTGTTCAAGAGTTCACACCTAGTTAAGAGAGGGAAATCTATGATGAGTCAGAGACCAAGGAAGTGAAGAACAGACCCATCAGTACGACAAACCCGCAGAGAAGGGAGAAGTGAGCATGGGCTGGAGATCTGGGCATGTGGCTGGAGTGGGGGGATGAGCGTATCTAAGCAGGATGCTAACTCCGCGTAGTACCACTGCTGTGCCATGGTACTGTTGGCTGGTACACGGCCTTGGCCTTCTGAAGGACTCTGCTGATGCTGCCCAGATCCCACCCTTCCCAGGGATCTCTACCCCCAACTGACCGCTGATGCTTAAACCAGCTTGTGCGAAGCTCCTGGTTACAATCTGAGCGAGGGAAGAGAAAACATGCACACGTGGGCAGAGGAAAAAGCATCAGAGTGTTCTGGACTCAAAAATAAAGGAGCAAGGTCTTTGGCAGGGCAAACACTACCACGCCTTTCCTCCAGGTCAATCAGGCAGGTTAGATAATTACCACGTGGCCCTGTTTAAACCCATCAATTCTAAATTAAGCTTCAAATGGTCCACATGCTGTCCAAATCATCTTTAGCCAAAATTAAGATGGCAGGTGTATCTTTCTTTCAGTGATCAGAACCTAGCAATTTGCTACGTTAAACCCCTACCCCACTGTCACATATTTGAGGGACTCAGACTTCCAGAGTGACATTTGCTGCATAAATGCCATCTTGTTACAAGCCTCCCAGCAAAGAGAGTTCCCTGTAAGCTGCTGTTCCTGAGTTGCTGTAAATGGAAAGGAATGAGGGTCACAGCCCCTTAGCAAAGTTCTTGGGAGAACTCCTGTGACGCTCACTGAGCCTTTTGACTGACTCCAACATGAGGACACTACTGTCATTTCGTGAAGTGAGCTATTGGCAGACAGATGCATCTGGATCCCATTAATTGGAACTTCTTGTCACAAGATAGCAGCTTTTCAATTTCTCTATGAATGCTGGTGTGCTACACATGGTATCTGTCAGGTGTAAGAATCTCCTCTCTGATTGCCTATATTCCCAATCTACTTCCTCCGCCTAATTCGTAGTGCAAAGCAATTACAGTTGAAAATCAGTTTGCAACATGCGCTCATCCATATTCAGTTCTTTCTACTTCAGGCAAATATTGCCCAGAAAAAAAATAAATAAATAAAAAATAAAAAGAGAGAGATTTGAGAAATCCAGATTTGTTCCTATATTTTGATCCTCTGTCCAAATGTTGACTTGTTGGTAAGCCACAACTTGCTCCGTATCAAAATAAATATTCAAAAGACACAGCTCCAAATAACTAAAACATATATCTACGTTAAATAAAAAAGGAGAGATTACACACGCACAGAAGTGTCAAAAAACCAGACCAATAGATGGGGGCAGACTGAATTAGCTGGAAACCCAAATGATAAAGAACATTTAAAAAACAAATAGTGTTGCTGATTTCAAGTATACTGAGATAAAAGGCGACATAAGAGGTGGTAACTGGGATCGATACCAACTGGCCAAGGTTGAAACTGGGATGAGGAAGAGATGACGCTTCCTCTCCGAAGCTGCCAGAGTCACCACTGATGTGGATCTGCTGACCGACCTCTCAGATCTTGTTTGCGAAATTATTAGAAGTCACAAGCCAGAGGCTAGAATTTTGAAATCCTCCTAACCGGTCCGCAAGATTATTCTTTTCTTTTTAAAAAACAGATAAAATACTGCCATGAATCAAAATTTAAAAGATTCAGAAAGATGACGGGCGCCTGGGTGGCGCAGTCGGTTAAGCGTCCGACTTCAGCCAGGTCACGATCTCGCGGTCCGTGAGTTCGAGCCCCGCGTCGGGCTCTGGGCTGACGGCTCGGAGCCTGGAGCCTGTTTCCGATTCTGTGTCTCCTGCTCTCTCTGCCCCTCCCTCGCTCATGCTCACTCTTTCTCTCTCTCTCAAAAATAAACATTAAAAAAAAAATGCTAGGGGCCTGGTACACAGGGCACAAAATAACTGTGCAAAATGAATGAATGAATGATAGTCCCCACATCTCTTGCACTATCTTTTCCTTTGTTTACTTTTCTCCCTTCTTTTCCTTTTCCTGTCTTCACTGGTACCAGTCGGCTACCCTCCTCTCTCATTTCGCCTCACTCCACAATAGAGGTAGGAGATTTTAAATTTCTACTGAACAGGGGCACCTGGGTGGCTCAGTCGGTTGAGCGGCCGACTTCAGCTCAGGTCATGATCTTGCGGTCCGTGAGTTCGAGCCCCGCGTCGGGCTCTGTGCTGACAGCTCAGAGCCTGGAGCCTGTTTCCGATTCTGTGTCTCCCTCTCTCTGCCCCTCCCCCGTTCATGCTCTGTCTCTCTCTGTCCCAAATAAATAAATAAACGTTGAAAAAAAAATTAAAAAAAAAAAAAAGATTCAGAAAGATGAGATAAATCTCCCTGCCCCTGGCCCCGGCTCCAAAGGCATCCAATTTTATCATTCCACAGGTTTTCTCTTTCATGCACACCGAAGAAAATGTGTATGTATTCTTTCCCTCCTATTTTGTACACAAATGGCTATACACTACACACCCTATTCTTATTTTCTTTGTACTCAAAACAACATTAAACTTAGAGTTCACTTCATATAAGAACATAAACAGCTTCCTCATTCTTTTTTATGACTTCACAGTATTCCATTGAGTGCATGTAGCATAATTTACATGACCAGTCCCCTGCTAATGGACATTGATGCGATTTCCATTCTTTTCATATTATAAACAAGGCTACTGTGAATAGCCTTACTCATATGCCACTTCATGCACTTGCTAAAGTATATGTAGGATAAATTCCTACCAGTGCGATTACTAAGTCAAAGGGTACACACATTTATAACTTGGAGAGATAACTGCATTCATTCACACGCACACGCGCACAGCCCGTTTCCCTGGACGCTTGCTAACACAGGGTGCTATCAACCATCTTTGTTCTTTTCCTATTTGGTTTTGGTAAAAGGTAACATTTCAGTGCAGTTTTCATAAGGTTGAGGATCTTTTCATCTACGTCCCAGGAGGCTGACCCGCGAGGACAGCTTTATGTAGGTTCCCTTGCTTGGTAGTATCTGGTTAGGTCAGTGCCTGGGATGCACCAGCGAGAGACTGGAAGGCGGCAGGAGAG
The DNA here is from genome assembly GCF_007474595.2 of Lynx canadensis. Classification (NCBI taxonomy): domain Eukaryota; kingdom Metazoa; phylum Chordata; class Mammalia; order Carnivora; family Felidae; genus Lynx; species Lynx canadensis. Next base: position 4,029,594 of record NC_044319.2, on the reverse strand, counting down.
ACATGTTTCTATTTCTCTCTTTCCAATGCCTCTTTCTCACAGTGGTCCCTCCATCCCTGAGAACAGCCCTCCTTTGGCAATCTATCGTGCCCTGCCCCAGCTCTCACTGAGGTCCGGTAACACTGTTTGCTCTTTGGCCTTCAATCCAGGGATGGTAATGGCTTCTCACTCTTGCATGTCCCTGAGTGTCTCCCCATGCCTTGTCGATCCACTAATCCTACTCTTTCATTTGAACCATCTGGGAGAAATCCGTCTGCTGTTGTTTTGTTTTGCTGAGACAGTAATGTACTAATGTACACTCTTGCCTTCTTGTCTTGACCCTTCTTTGGGGTTGTTGGGTCTTTTTCATATTGATTTGCAGTTATAGGAGCTCACTATTCATTAGAGCAAGGACTGCCAAACTTTCTCTGTACAGGGCTGAGAGTCTCTGTGGGCCATATGGTCTCTGTTTCAACTACTCAACTCTGCCACCGTAAGGTGAGAACAGCCACAAATGCTGTGCAAACGAGTGAGTGTGGCTGTGTTGTAATAAAACTTGACTTACCAGAATAGGAAGCTTGTCACGTTTGGCCCTGGGGCTATAGCTGCTGACCCCAGAATTAAGAAAATTATCCCTTCTCTGTCATCTGAGCTGCAAATATTTTTCTCCCAATTTGGTTTCTTACTTTCCTTATAAGGCTGTTGCTGTGCAAAAATGTTTAAATTTTACTGTAACAAAGTAGAATTTATCTGCTATTTATTGCTTCAGGTTTTTGTGTGACACTTAGAAGAGGAAGAGAGTTGTAAAACCACAAGAAAGTCAAGGCGGAAAGACCTATACCTTAAGCTGGGTCAGTAGCCTGTGCTATTATCCAGATTCTTATTACGGAGGCCACCACTTAGCCGGCTAAGGCCAGGCTGTTCCCAACATGTCCTAATTAGTGGAAACTATTTCTCCAGTAAAACCTCCCGTGGAAGGCAGAAATATGAAACAGTAGGAGCAAAGGTACATACCCCCCAGTGAGTGGAGTGCTTGTGGGCCACTGGATTCTAGACCTTGAAAACCACTTCTCTAACGTGAACACTAGGGTCTCCAGAAATTAGAAAAGAGTTTTTTGCATTATATTCAAGTAAAAATTCCAAGAATTTCCCATTCCATCGGGTACAGAGCCAGACCGACTTGCCCACCCCAACATCTTTCTGTCAGTGGTGACACAGTGACATTTGCCACAATGCTCATCATTAAGGGGTCTCCCAGCACGTCCATTTCAGACCTACACCTTCATTCCTATACAATTTTGCTCCAGGGTATAAAGACTCTTAGGCTTAATTTGTTGTGAATTTATTTTCTGCCTTCTACAAATTAAAAAATAAATACCTTCAGGCAAATTTTGTAAGTAGAAACAGAGGGGAAGTAAAACACTGCTGATTTAAATACTTTGCATACAGGCTAGGTTTTTCTCTTAGGAAAAAACATTGGACATTCAAGTCTCTAGTGGAGTTTAATATTTTAAAACCACAATTAGCTTTGCTTACTTTTTCCTACCATGAAGAGGCAAACAGTTATAGGTGAAGGAAGAAAACACAGACCATGGCAATATGGGGGTTTTGGCACAGATGTGCATCTTTTTTTAAAATGTTTATTTATTTATTTTGAGAGAGACAGAGAGAGAGAGAGAGAGAGAGAGAGAGAGAGAGAGATTGAGAGAGAGAGAGAATCCCAAGCAGGCTCCGTGCTGTCAGCACAGAGCCCTACATGGGGCTCAATCCCATGAACTGTGAAATCATGACCTGAGCCAAAAGCAAGAGTTGGACACTTAACTGACTGAGTCACCCAGGCGTCCCTCAAGGATTATTTTTATAACTCAACTGAGAAACTTCAAATTTTATTACCCATTGCTAGTATTATCATTTAAGATGCAAATCAAGGAGGGCCTGGATGGCTCAGTCAGTTAAGCACCCGACTCTTGCTTTTGGCTCAGGTCATGATCTCACAGTTCATGGGATTGAGCCCTGCATTGGGCTCTGTGCTGACAGCTCAGACCCTGGAGCCTGCTTCAGATTCTGTCTCCCTCTCTCTGCCCCTCCCACTCTCACACTCTGTCTCTCTCTCTCTCTCAAAAATAAATGAACATTAAAAAATTTTTCAAAAAAATAATTTAAAAAATCTCTCAGTAAGAGCCAGACAAATCCTTTTCCATTTTAATCTGTGCATGTTAGTAATATTTAGATTGTGCATATGATGCAGCAAATATCCAGAATAGCCCAAATTAATTATAAACCAAAATATTAGAGTATATCCATTTGAAAGGTGAATTCTTTCGCATTATAGGATCTTGTAAGATTGATTGAATAAATTCAGTTTAATACTATCCAAGAGAAATGGTGTTCTAAATTTTACATAGCCACAGATTAGGCTGGACATTATAATTTATACTAAGGCAATGTGCCGATCCACTCTGAATTAATGTAAATTAATTTTCTAACACTTGAAGTGAATTTGGGCTCAGCCACTCTCTTTTCTTCCCAAATCTCTTTACATCTTGTAAGATGTTGAGTACTCTCAGGCCAGGTCCATGTCTTTGAAATACAATAAAGGTGATTGGTAAAGAGAGGCTTGAACCTGTGGCCTCGCCTCCATTACAACATGACCTACTCAACTGAGAAAACTCCTACCACAGCTTTTCTGTGGAGGGTTCTCCTCTCTTTACTGCCATACGACTTGTAACTTAACTAAACTGTCACCAGTTCTGCCTACCTCTTAACCTTTCATGGTATTCTTACGTATTAGGGGCTTAGTAAAATTTATTGAGTCAATTAGTAAATGGAGACATGAGGTCTCTGACCAGTTTGCAAGCATGAGTAATTCCTTTGAGGAACATAGCAATATTATGATCACATTCCAAAGGCTGCCTCAGCTCATCCTAAATATTGTACTTATAACTGAACTTTGTCTTTCTTGTTCCCCGAAGTTTGCCTTGGTCACATTGATTTTATATGTCAACCTTTTATATATTTTGTAGGCAACAGAATGAGATGAAGCGGGTTATATTTGCATATACCTATGCTTACATCTGAATGAACATATATATAAAATGTACGTGTGTGTATGCACATATGTGTGTACACGGGCATCGCAATATGAATCAATCTGTTCTGCCAAGGAAAGAGCAACAAATTATAGTTTCAAGGATTTTTTTTTATCTTTTTAAAAAAGTTTATTTATTTATTTATTCATTTTCTAGGCAATAAAGACATTTTATTCAATACACAAATGTTCCTCAAGCACCTACTATGGACACGTGGTAATTGACAAAGGAGCAAAAGGAACTCAGGGAATGTAGTAAAAGTTTATGTATTTTGAGAGAGAGAGAGAGAGAGAGAGAGAGAGAGAACGCGTGAGCAGGGGAGGGACAGAGAAAGAGAGAGAAAGAGAATCCCAAGCAGGCTCTGTGCTGTCAGCAGAGTCCAACACGGGGCTCAATCCCATGAACTGTGAGATCATGACCTGAGCCAAAAGCAAGAGTCAGATGCTTAACTGACTGAGCCATCCAGGCCTGCCTTGGTTTGCATCTTAAATGATGCAAACTGCTGAACAGCAGTTCCTCGAACTGGGAACAGCGGGATCATGACCTAAGCAGAAGTCAGATGCTTAACCAACTGAGCCACCCAACTGCCCTTTAACGCTGTATTTTTTTTGAGAAAGAGCTCACGTGTGTACAAGCGGGGGAGGGGCAGAGAAAGAGTAGGACAGAGGATCCAAAGCAGGCTCTGTGTTGACAGCAAAGAGCCCAAGGCGGGGCTCGATCTCAGGATCCATGAGATCATGACCTGAGCCGAAGTTGGACACTTAACCAACAGAACCACCTGGGCGCTCCATGTTTGCCTGCTACTGAGAGATGAAAGAAACAGTAAAACCACCAGGATTACAACGTCTGGCGTGACACCCCACCATCACAAGTGGCCAACTGCTTGTGCTTCGTGACCACAAGCTGCTGTTGCTTATCTTTTCTTTTACACAAATATGAACTTGGGCTTCAAATGCCTCTGACACAATGTTTTGCTCCTCTCAGATGAAATATCCCAATAAAGCTGACATTGCCTTCTGAACATTGCTTTCTGATGGGAATTTGCCAAATTATTTCAAAATGCAGCCCAAAACAATCTGACTTTAGCTACACTGGGACAAATCCCTCTGGGTGTCCAAGTTCTCAACTAGGGGTTGCTTTCCAGAACCTCCTCAGAGTCCAACAGGCTGAGCAGCGGGCAACCAAGGAGCAGGCACCCAGCTCGCCCGCACTCTTCTCAGCAAGCGTCTACGTACTCTCACCAAAATGGCTCCCAGGATCTCCTTCATTTGGAAAAATAGTGTTGTGCTAAAATATTTTGACAACTCCTCTACTGGCTCATTCCTAATCCTGATAGTGCATTAACATTTTGTGGCCTACACCTCACTGATTCTACTAAATCTTAACATCTTCTGCTGAGAATTTTGTTTGAAAATTGTTAAATATTGCATAAATGGCAAATAACTGTAAGACAGATGGTTGTGCTTTTTCCATTTCTGACACATAAATGGGGAAGAACTACTTGCTAGGAACTACCTCCTAATTAGGACATACCCATCGTGAGAGGGGAAATAAAACCTTTACAGTCCCCCTGCAGTGAAAACACGTGGTACTCCTCACCCTCTTGCCTGAATATGGATTGCAAGATAAAAACAATACGAAACATCAAAAGACAAAATGTTGCAGAAGTTGAAATTAACATTTTTCTAGAGTTTCTAATAACAAATTTCTGGTTACATTGTCCAGAGACTAGTATTTTTGTCAAAGAAAAGCATGTACACATGTATGCGCCTGTCCCGGTGTTGCTGGGGGTCTAAGCACAAACACAGTAAGTCCCAAATCTGCCCTGTGGACGATTATGCAATGACTGTACAAGAAAGTAATCTTAAAGCCTGAGAAGCAAAATATTCACAGAGTGATTAAATACACTGGATATATCAGAAAAATCGTGGGGGACGTGGGTGGCCCAGTCGGTTAAGCATCGGACTTCGGCTCAGATCATGATCTTGTGGTTCGTGAGTCTGATCCCCACATCGGGCTCTGTGCTGACAGCTCAGAGCCTGGAGCCTGCTTCGGATTCTGTGTCTCCCTCTCTCTCTCTGCCTCTTCCCCACTTGCACTTTGTCTCTCTGTCTTAAAAATAAACATTAAATTTGTTTTTACAAACAAGAAAAATAAATGTGTGATCAAATACATATGCTTTAGTCAAAATTCATATTCTAGATGAAACTACCAATTGAATAGCTACTATTTCTTGAGTCCTTACGAGTTCTTTTAAAACATTTTCTCTAACACCCTCCCCCCACAAAGTTGGCTTTAGAGTGTTTACTTCATGAGGAAATTGAGGGTCAAAAAGATTAAAAAAATGTGTTGTAGGTCATATGACTGGTAGGTGACATTTTGAGATTGTGACCCCAGGTCTATATGATTCCAATGCCATGTTCTTCCCATGACAGTAGGTTGCTGGGATAGGTTATCGGTATGTTCTAGAACGCAAGGCTGAAAAAAAACCAATGGATAGCTAACTATTTCCCTCCAAATTCTATCCATAGGTAGATCATTCTTTTAATTTCTGATACTCTTCAATGCTAAGTAATATTCATTAAAGGTTCCCCTGGAGCTACAGATATATATTACATATTGTAAGGATGAAGGAAAATTAAGGTTAGAAACAAATTCATATGACAAGAAAAAGGTGGGGGGAAAATTCATAGGGAAGTTATAGGAAAGTAATCATAATTCAAGAACCATATACCCGGACTCTCTGTAAGTTCCTAATTGCAAATTAACAGTGAGGAGCATGGTGGCTTTACACGGTACACACTCCAAACCACAGAACATTCAATGGGAAGAGTTTGCTCTTGGAGGATATTATTCGATTACAGACTCATACGAAAGGATTTAACATGATTAATAAACCAATTCTAAAATAGGGACCTGGAGTGACATCTGAGGTTCAAAAGGTTTCTTCCCATGCCCCACGAAGAAACTAAAGCTGTATTCTTCAGTCACTGATATTGGCTGCTTCCTCTGCCCCCTTCTCCCTTTCTAGCAAGTTACTCCTCCTTAATCTTCAAGACTAAACCCAAGATTCACTTCTTGAAAGCCTTCTCAGACTCCATTCTCATTCGGATGCTCCATTCTACACCCCCACCCCGAACCCTAAAGTTACCTTAATCAAAGCCTTGACCACACGGTTCTCTGCTACTCCTCCTCTGGACCAAGTTCTTTGAGGCTGTCTCCAGGGCTCTGTGTAGTACCTGCTCTTAGTACATGCTTACTAAATGGATCTTGAGGGATCCATGAAAAATCAAATGGTCCAAATGGCCTAAAGCAATTTCCAGAACATAGTGAGATATTTTTGTCTCTTTTTTCTGCCATTCTCACTACTGTTTTATCCTCACTCTTGCCTACATACGAATAAATACATGTCAATGGACGCACATAAGCACACATACACACTCATCATCACCATCATCACCATCCCTTCTAACCTCCCGTGGACTTACAATGCCTCACTTACTACTGTCAACATTAAAAACAGGCAAAGAGGAATTAAGAAATCTAAGAATTTCTGATAACTGACACAAAACTTCATAGTCCACCAAAGTCTTACCACACATTCCTGCCATGTGATTGAACAAAAATTCACGGAGTACACACTACTATGTAAAGCACTAAAGGCAAATTGAATCAACGAAGGACACTCACATATTCTGAACAAAAAATGTTTAAACATCACAGATATTCAGAAAGGTCCGGAAAAGCAAAACTTTAATTACTGCACATTATTAAAACATACCCTGGGAGAGCACCGACACTACCCAAACGAGATGCCTGTTTCAATGCTGGGGATGGCCAGAAACTCAAGGGACAACTCAAAGGGACATGGGTGTAGCTCCCAGCTTGTGGACCTCTAACAAGACAAAAAAAGGAAACACGTGTCTCCTACGGGGCAGAGGTTTGGGGTGAAGACTCAGGGTGACTTGGAGTGGGATACCTGGTGATACTCTGGATACACAGTTTGCCTTTAAAATGTAATTACACAGCATTTATAATGAGCATGCTTGGAGAAGGATGAATAATGAACGTATCACAAGTGCCGTAAAGGATAATATAAAATAACTGTCTGAGGGGGTAGTTCTCCCCCCGCAGCTTCCCAGAGCTAATAGGGTACGTTTCCACCTTTCTCAGAAACACTGGGGTTAGCCCTGCCGCCAGAGGCAACAATCCTGAACACCAAGAGTGGACCAAATAATGATTCTTGCCAACAATTTCTGGCAGCCGCAGGTAAAGGAAAACCTGTTAGAACACTCAACTTAGGAGGCGGTGCCTAAAGCTGCCGTGGGATCCTCATGTGGTTCCTGGTGAGAAAGGGCACACTTGTCAATGACATCCTTTTGCAGCCTCTTTCATCCAAGACTTGTATTTAAAAAAATGGAAATAAACCATTCCACAGAATAATATGCATTACAATTTTCTTCCAATGCAGTTTTGTAAATAATTAAACACAGATCTAACGTGAACTGACTCACAGTATATTTTTCTAAACTAGGGGGAGTTCATTGGACAATAAAAATTCACTACTTTTGGGTCCAGTTCTTTATGAAAATTGTAACGATTCATGGTTCAGTTTGCAAGAAATAGTTTAAATCAGTCCATGTCCATACACACGAAAATAACACGTTCTGGATGAGTACATTACTATTCATTAAAAACTAGAACTCTAAGTAAAAAGCAGATATTATATGATGTCCATTTTACCTTGAGAGAAACGTGCACAAACCTGTTAATGATTCTGCCACTATACAGAATGTCATATAAATGGGTGGTTTGGGGTACAAATTATGTAGGTACATAAAGACGGAACTAATTTAGAGTTGACACAGCCTCTGTCTCTCGTTTCACAGATTGGCTAGAGGTCATAGGTCACTGAGACGAAATACATCAAGTAAACGGATTCCCAGCCCTCTTCAGCAGGCATATAATTTTATGATGAAGAATTCTTGACTCTGATCAAATCTGCAGAATAGATAATAAGACCCCTTATGGCTCCCAGGATGTATATAACAAATTAGGTCAATAAATAAGTGTGTTAAAAACACTTAAACAGGAAAGATGAAAACTACCTAAACATGATAAAAACAAAGATATATTTCAGCAAAATTCAAGAGCAAACGATGCTAAATGCTGAAGTACATTTATTAAAATGAGAAACCCAACAAGGATGACTATCATTAATTCTTTTAAAATAATTGCTTTGATGACCGATGTAAGAAGAAACTACATATATATGCAAATAGTAGCAGATGATAAGATTATAGGCTTTGAAAATGCAGACAAGATTATATACTTTGAAAATTCAACTCTAATTAAACGTTTAAACTAATAAAAGAATTTACTAAGATGCACAGATGCAAGATAAATGTACCAAAAAAATGTCATTAAATTTATGCTCCACTAGAAATTTAATAAAAAAATATTATACAAGAAAGTAGCAATACATATTATATGATACGCAGGACAAATTTATACAAAGAAGTACCCATACATATCATATGATACACAGGACAAATTTAACAACAAAATATAAACACTATATGAAGAAATATCAATAAGGAATACGACTTAGAGAGTAGTGAGCAGCCTTTTACAAAATGCACTGGAAATGAAGGCCCATAAATTGTAAGCCAATGTTCTTTTACTTCAAAATGAAAGATTAGAGGTTTTCTGTAGGCCACTCGACCCATAATTATGTCTAGACTTCTTATCTCTTTCTCCAATTAAAAGGAACATCAAAAAGCCTTAGCCCCCATGATGGTCTCCAGTCAGGTAGTCTGAGTCCAAAACACAAACAAATTTAATAGACATAATCCTAGCCAACTATAAAGTCAAAGAGCCTCAACGTACACTGTATTTCTTAAGTGAGAGCTTCCAGACAAACTAAGAGGAGAGCAATATACACAGGGAGCAAATGAGGAGGGTCTCAAGGCCAGGTCAGACAGGGAATGCCATTCATGGAGCAAAACCAAAAGCAGCCAGGCTGGAGGGACAATCTTAGTCACTGCTGAGGGAGGAAGCGGAAACACATAAAAGAAGAAGTGGTTCTGAGTGTCAGGTCCAACATACAAGATGAGGTTGTAAAAAGGAAAAAGGATTACTAGGCCAGACACAAGGAAAATCAGGAGTTAAAGGGTATGGAGAAAAGAATCAGGTGCCTGTAAACAGTCTGGAACTACAGTAGTGACTACTGAGAGGTTGTTGGGGGGTTTCTGCTATGTCACACCATTTACACAATGTGCTGTAGGAGTATGCAGAACGCGGGCCCGCAAGTGTATACAGCCAAACCAGGAGACAAGAAGAAAAGTACAGGTTTCATGCCTTAAGGAGTGAGCAAGACCAGCATTCCATTTAAATATTAACCATCACTCAACACCCAAAAAACAAACAATCCAGTGAAGAAATGGGCAAAAGACATGAATAGACACTTCTCCAAAGAAGACATCCAGATGGCTAACAGACACATGAGAAAATGCTCAACATCACTCATCATCAGGGAAATACAAATCAAAACCACAATGAGATACCACCTCACACCTGTCAGAATGGCTCACATTAACAACTAAAGCAACAAAAGATGTTGGCGAGGATCTCTTTTGCTGGTGAGAATGCAAACTGGTGCAGCCGCTCTGGAAAACAGTATGGAGGTTCCTCAAAAACTTAAAAATGGAACTACCCTACAACCCAGCAATTGCACTACTAGGTATTTACCCAAGGGATACGGGTGTGCTGTTTCAAAGGGGCACATGCATCCAATGTTTATAGCAGTGCCACCGACAATAGCCAAAGCATGGAAAGAACCCAAATATCTACTGACAGGTGAATGGATAAAGAAGATGTGGTATATATACACAATAGAGTATTACTTGGTAATCAAAAGGAAAGAAATCTTGCCATTTGTAACTACATGGATGGAACTGGAGGGTATTATGCTAAGCAAAATTAGTCAGTCAGAGAAAGACAAATATCATATGACTTCACTCATATCAGGAATTTAAGACACTAAACCAATGAACATAAGGGAAGCAAAAATAATATAAAAACAGGGAAGGGGACAAAAATAAGAGACTGTTAAATACAGAGAAGAGAGGGTTGCTAGAGGGTTGGGGGGGATGGGCTAAATGGGTAAGGGGCATTAAGGAATCTACTCCTGAAATCATTGTTGCACAATATGCTAACTTGGATGTAAACAATAAATTAATTGAAATTAAAAATAAATAAATAAATAAATAAATAAATAAATATTAACTATCAAATCATATTTTCACATCGTCCCTTATTGAATGACAACTGAGAGTTGCTTGGGACCAGCCACAGTTAAACAGAGAGAAAAAATTATACAAGGAGGGAAACGCTAGAAATGTCATTAGGATTATAGGATCAGAGCTGAAAGGATGGGCAAATTCAAGGCCACAGACACACGTCGATTGAGAAAATATAAAATTATTAAAAAGACATTCCAAGTACAATTCTTTGGGAAGATAAAATTTTGGGTAAGCACAGCTTAATATTAATTTATTTTTTTCCATGACAGACTAGGGAGTCACATGGAAACTGGTCATTATATCTATTTTTTTTTTAATGTTTATTTATCTTTGAGAGAGAGACAGAGCACGAGCAGGAGAGGGGCAGAGAGAGAGGGAGACACAGAATCCAAAGCAGGCTCCAGACTCTGAGCTGTCAGCACAGAGCCCAATGTGGGGCTCGAACTCACGAACCACAAGATCATGACCTGACCCGAAGTCAGCCACTTAACTGACTAAGCCACCCAGGTGCCCCCAGTCATTATATCTAAAACAGAGAGTAAAAATACCCTCAAATCTCTATATACAAATTACGTAACTAAGGTTAACATGAGTCACTTTCCCTTTTCAAATCAATTTCTAGCTTAGATATTTCTCCCTGACACTGAAAAAAGTTAGCAATTAAACTGAAGACCACAGAACTAATTTCTTCTCCAGTACAAAAACACAGCAAGCAAAATGTAATTTCATCTTTCTTTGACCTAGATTATGCCAATTACTTTAGATGTTTTATTTCCCAAATGTGCCAGGATGTTCAAATGATATATAGGCTTCTAAAAAGACTATACATCATTCCCAAATAGTACTCTCACTGAAAAAACAAACTTCACTTATTAATCATTCTGAAAACTGTATGCTCACAAAAAAGTGAACAAAATTGGAAGCAAGAACTTTCCAAAAATGAATGACCAAGTGAATCAGATAGGCAGATTTGCATTTTTTTTTCATCAGGCACTGCTGGCATGATTGCAGAATTTAAAAGACCCAGATGATTCTGTATAAATCTAACTCATCATCTTTCTTATAAAAAGTCCAGCTCTAATGAAGTCCATAATGATCTGGATAAAATACATTTAATTAGATTATAAACTGCAACATAAAACAGCTGCACCATGACTTTCAACATTTTCCCCTCTGAAGATCAGAGGATTGAAAGGGGGTTATAAAACAGCCCATTCATTTTTGTCTTTTAAAAGGAGGAAGAAAGAACCATTAGGCACAATTAAAGTTCCAGACAACTTTTAACAAGATAAATCCAAGTGTGCCACATTCTGAGACCTCACACGCAGGATATGATAATGGTGTCAGGTGACCAACACATCAATGGGATTGTATGCAATTAGACAACTTTGGGGAATTCTAATGATTTCCTATGTGATACTGATAGTCCAAAACTTATTTTCCATTTGATGGTATCTAGATGACATAGGACAAAAAATTTCAGGCCAATAACAATGCATTTCAGAGATAATCTTGACATGACTTTCTAAGGATAAGCAAGCCCACCAGGAGTCTGTGATGGTGCCCTACAGATTTGCCTGTCCTTCCACAGGTATACCCATCTACTCATATAGTTTACATATCTGAGGGAGACAGGAGGTGGGGACAGCCATGCAACAAGAGTTAAGACTTTCTTTAAATAAAGTATCTGTAATTCCTAAACATATTATCTTGACTACTAGTGACTAAGAGCATGGCCTACCAGAGTCAGCAGATCTCTTTTAGATCCAAGTTTCAGCATTTATTAGCTCTGTGACTCTGGGTAAGTAACTTACCCTCTCTCAGTTATAGCTGTCCCATTGAACATAGTAAAAACAACACAATCTTCATAGGGTAATTATGGGGGATAAAGTATAAAGCACTTCATACTTTGCCTGGCCTAGAGCAGGTGTTCAATAAATTAAGTCACAACCAAAAGACAAAAGCACATTTGAGAGAAATTTAAAACGACTAAATAAATAAAGAGATATACCATGTTCACAGACTGGAAGATTCAATATTAAGATGTCAAATCTTACCCCAAGTAATCTACATCCAATGCCAATTCAAGAATCAGCAGGCTTAAAAAAATCTAATGAGGGGCACCTGAGTGGCTCAGTCGATTAAGCGTCCGACTTGGGCTCAGGTTATGATCTCACAGTCTGTGAGTTCAAGCCCCACGTCAGGGTCTGTGCTGACAGCTCAGAGCCTGGAGCCTGCTTCGGATTCTATGTCTCCCTCTCTCTCTGCTCCTGCCCAGCTCATGCTCTGTCTCTCTCTCTCAAAAATAAATAAATATCAAAAACAAATTTCAAAGGAGAGAGGGGAAATCATTATGACAACTTATGAATTAAAAAAAAGAAAAAATCTAATGAAATTATTCTGAAATTTACATGAAAAGGCAAACAATTTATAATAGCCAAATTGATTTTTAAAAAAGAAATAAAAAGTACAAGAGCATACACTATCTGATTTCAAAACTCACTGAAGAGCCACACTAATCAAGACGGTATGTTATTGAAGAAGGGATAGACAAAGTAGAGAATCTAGAAACAGAGCCATAATTATGTGTTCAACTGATTTCCAACAAAGATGACAAGGTAACTCAATGGGGAAAGGAAGTCTCTTCAACAAATGCTAGAACAACTGCAAAAATGAGCATTTATCTCACACCATATGCAAAAACTAAGAAGGATTATAAATTTAAATGTAAAAGCTAAATTATAAAACCTCTAGAAGAAAGTCTTTGTGACTTTCTATAGGCAAACATTTCATAAAAGAAATATAACCCATAAAAAGTTGATACGCTGGGGGCACTTGGGTGATTAAGTCGGGTAAGCATCCAACTCTTGATATCCACTCAGGTCATGATCTCATGGTTCATGAGATTGAGCCCACATAGGGCTCTGTGCTGACAGCATGAAGCCTGCTTGAGATTCTCTCTCCCACTCTCTCTGCCCCTCTCCTGCTCGCACTCTCTCTTTCTCTCTCAAAATAAATGAAATAAACTTTAACAAATTGATAAGCTGGACTTAATCAAAATTAAAGAACTTTTGCTCTTCAAAGATACCATTAAGAAAACAGACAAATCACAGATAGGGAAAAAATGTCTGTAATGCGTATCTGAGAAAGAGCTTGTATCCATGCTATAAAAAGAATGCTTACAACTCAATAATATAAAGAAAAACCAAAACACAATATAAAATAGGCAAAAGATATCAATACTGCTCAAAAGAAAATATACAAGTGGCGAACAAGCACATCAAAAGATGACCAACATCATTATCTAAGCAAAGAAATGCAAATTAAGGCCACAATGAGTTACCAATGCACACCTGTTACAATGGTTGTTAAAATTAAAAAGATTAGCAATGCCAAGTGTTGATAAGGACATAAAGCAACTAAAACTCTCATTTACTGCTAGTAAGAACATAAAATGGTATAACTGTTTTGAAAAGTGGTTTGGCAGTTTTTCACAAAGTGAAACATAAACATCTAGCATAAAACCTCGCCACTATTCCCCTTGGTATTTACCTAAGAAAACTGAATACTTATGTCCGTCCATATGAAGATTTTTATATGAATATTCATAGTAGCTTTATTCAAATTAAATGCCCATCAATCGGTGAGAAGATAAACAAAATCTGGTATGTCTACTCAATGAAATAGTACTCAGCAAGAAAAAGGAGTAAATACACCCAACAATGGGTATATCTCAAAACCATTATGCTAAGTGAAAGAAGTCAGATATAAGGGTGCACAGTGAATGAGTTCACTTACGTAAAATGCAATCTAATATACAGTAACATAAAGGAGATCAGTGGTTGCCTGGGGTAGGGGATGGAGGGAGTAAGGGCTGGACTGAGAAAGGTACACATGCAAAGAAGTTCTACAGACGACCATTATTACACACATGAAAAGATGCTCACATTCCTAATCATTAGGAAAATGCAAATTAAAACCACAGTAAGATACCACTTCACACCCATTAGGATAACTATCAAATAAAAAAAAAAAAAAACCCCAAAGAATAAAAACAGAAAATAATAGCTGTTGGTAGGATGTGAAGAGACTGGAATACTTATAGAGAATGTAAGAAAGTGCAGCTACTGCAGAAAACAGTAGGATGCTTCCTCAAAACATGAAACATAGAATAACTATATGACCCGGCAATTTTACTTCTGGGTATATCGCCCAAAGTACTGAAAGCAGAGACTCCAACAGGTCTTCGTATACCAATGTCACAGAAGCATTATTCATAATAGACACAAAGTGGGGGCGCCTGGGTGGCTCAGTCGGTTAAGCAGCTGACTTCGGCTCAGGTCATGATCTCATGGTCAGTGAGCTCAAGCCCCGCGTCGGGCTCTGTGCTGACAGCTCAGAGCCTGGAGCCTGTTTCAGATTCTGTGTCTCCCTTTCTCTGACCCTCCCCCATTCATGCTGTCTCTCTCTGTCTCAAAAATAAATAAACATTAAAAAAAATTAAAAAAAAAATAATAGACACAAAGTGTTAACAGCCCAAATATCCATCAACAGATGAATGGATAAACTAACTGAGGTATGTCCATGTGATGGAATATTATTCAGCCATAAAAAGGAATGAATCTGTGACAGATGCTACAGCACGGAAGAACCTTGAAAACATCCGGCTAAGCAAAATAAGACAAACACCAAAGGATAAATATTGTGTGATTCCACTTGTATGAAATATCTAAAAGGGGCAAATTCATAGAGAAGTAGATTAGAGGTCACCGTGGAGAATGAGAAATGATTGCTTTACGGGCACAGAGTTTCTGTTTGGAGCAATGGAAACTGTTGGCAACAGACAGTGGTGGTGGTTACACAACACTGTGAAGGTAACTGTGAATGTAAGGACATCGAATTATACACTTTAAAACAATTAAAATGGCCAATTTCTTGTTAGGTATATTTTACTTCAATAACAAAAACAGTATAAAGGGTAAAGCAGCAGAGGGAATCTTTTGAGACTAATGGAAATGTGTTCTGCATCTTGAGTGTGACTGTGGTCTCACCAGGGTAGAAAACTGTCAAAACCCATCCAGTTAAACAGATTCATTTAATTGTATAAAATTATTGCTCAATAAAGTTGATAAGGGGGAAGACACCAACAAATTAACAAGAATATAATTTATGTCTCTCCTCTCGCTGCCTTCCTCCACTTTATCCTGCCATGCCTACTGGGTTTTTGGTTTTTTTCCTTCCCATGGGAAACTGGAGGAGAAGGGAGTAAAGGGGAAAAACAATTCACTTATTCACAAATTATTTGGGGAGCATCTCTGTCATCTCTTACTCCAGTGCCACTGAGCACTGCAGCTTTAAGGATGAGGACACAGCTAAGTACTCTATTGAGGTCACACAGAGTCAACAGTAGAGATCAATTTGCAACCATTGCCTATGTTTGAGGTCTTCACAGACGTGCACTGCACAAGCTTTCTCCCTATCTGCGACCACACCAGGCCTACACACAAGGGGGGAAAGAGGCACCAGCAGGATCTCACACAGGAGGGGAAGTGGTAAGAAGGATGACATCTTAAGATGCCATGACAGTCGTGCATAACCGATCAAAATAACACGTGTGCATGACGGGTACTTCAGTTCACATTTACGGACCTCTCGTGAAGAGTTTAAAACCTTCTGTGGCAGTTTCTCCTTACTTAGCAGTTCAGCGCAGAGGTTAAGAGCGTAAGTTCCAGAGTCACACTTCGCAGGTCCCACACCTGGTGCCGTGACCCAATGTCATCTGTTCTTGTCTTGTCTCCGCTGCAAAATGGAAATTATAACGGTATCTACCACAAAGGGCTTCTGGTGATGCATTTAGTATAATGTGGGGGACAAAATAAATTCTCAATACATATTAGTCTTCTTCTTCCATAAACTCCACCTGTAAAATCCAGGCATACAAAGTACAGAGTTGCATGAAACAATGAAAAGGAAAAGGTGGCTTCTTGTCTTCCTTCCTTGGTCCCTCCAGTCCTTCCTCTCTTCCTTCCCTCCTTCCCTCGCCTCCTTCTAATGCACTGCTGTTCATCAAATAGAGTTTTTGCATTAAAAATGCATGATGGCAACTAGGAATGATAGAAGCAAACCTCCGTCAGTAACCTAAAGTAGCACATTATCTTATGAAAGAATAAATGATTCATTTCTCTCGGGCGGAATTGGGTCTTTTCCCTGCATTTCTCTTTCTGGGAAAATAAAAATTTTATTCTTTCTCAAAAACTGGGAAGATTACTTTTGAAAAGCCAGTATTTGGAAGCTTGAGGAAGTCTTTTTATAGCCAAGTATTACAGCTGGCTCTAGGAAGAGCCGTGTGAACACATTTCGCTGTTCAGTACAGACACAGCAGCTCTCAGAGCAAAACCACTTTTACTGTGGAAACAAAAAAACTTGTTGGAAATTTTCAAAATTATATAGTAAACAACATTTGTATAATAAAAATAATGCATAAAGAATGCTTCTCATAGTTAACAAAGGTGTCCATTTGCCTACGCAAATCCACATCTCTGAGGAACTCCAAATTCACTCATGGTCACAGTCCTTGAGAAGGGGAACAGATCCTTTGGGTCTGATGTGATATTCAAGTTGGGGAGCAAACAATCATCAGGTCTTCCAAACTGGCAGAGTCAGAGATAGTAAAGGAAAGAAAAATAAAAGAAAGAATTATTCAAATTAAACTGACTGCAAAGATTCTATAATAATCGAAGACCTTTGAAATTAAAAGTAGTCAAGTTTAGGGGTGCCTGCGTGGCTCAGTCAGTTAAGCATCCTGATTTTGGCTCAGGTGATGATTTTATGGGTTCATGGGTTTGAGCCCCGTGTTGGGCTCTGCACTCACAGTGCTAAGCCCTGCTTGGGATTCTCTCTCTTTCTGCCCCTCCAGCGCACGTGTGCACACTCTCTCTCAATCTCTGTGTGTGTGTGTGTGTGTGTGTGTGTGTGTGTGTGTGTGTATAAATAAGTAAGTAAGTGAATTAATTGCTCTGAAAACTGAACAGGTCTCTGACCAACTGGAGGTGTCTCCTCTCCTGCTACCCCACCAACGTTATCACTCATATTTTATTCGCAGGTAATGTTGAGCTGACCTGTATCATATCATAATGTTGCAGCATCTGAAAACCAAAACTGAAAACAATATCTTTCAGAAGTTATAAAAAGTAATTTCAGACTCGAGGCTGAGGGGATAAATGGGTTTAAGGAAAAGGAAAAAAAAAACAAAACCCTATCCTTCTGCTTTTTTTAAAGGTCTTACACTTTCTTAAGAAACTCCAAGAAAAAGGCAAATAAGACAATTATCCTGTGGCATAATAATATTTCATTTTATGGAACTCAATTAGGAGAACTAATGAAGAAGAAATGTGTCTCTTGCTCACAAAAGCCAGCTTAAGCTGGTAAGAACCTAATTACTACCAATATTTGTGAAGCAAAATCCATTTCTGTTAGAAGAAAAAACATTTAAGCATTAATATGAAAGTTAAAATAGAGAAAACAGTACAGAAAATTTAAGTTATATTTTCAAATTTGACAGTGTTAACTTCAGAGCTACTTCAGAGATCACTAAATATATTGCTTTTTAAACACAATATAGCTGACACAATCTGCCAAATATAAATATTTCATTCAAACAGATGGTTTAAGTGTTCTTTACATTTACATGAGGAACATATCATAAAGCTATACCCTATCATTATCATATCTCAACTCTAAACATTTTGATTTAACAACACAAATGACATGACATTCCCCAAGGCAGCAGAATATCCTCCTTGATTTCTGGAGATAACAAAGGAAGAAATAAAAAGAAAAAGCAGAGAAGAAACAAACTGACTCTTGTTTCATTCTAAATAAATTTTTATGGTGCCTCAGTCACTCCTAGGTTGGAGCACATAATAATTTCTCTTTCAGGCATCATTTATATTGATAATTTTTAGTTGCTGGTGTTGTTTCCATTTGCTGAGTGAGTCCTAGACCTGAGCTCTGACATGAAGACTCGGTTCCCACCAAGAAAGACATCCAGGCAATCTTGTTACTTTGCTAAGCCAGGCAATCAGAAGCCGGGGGAGGTGGTCCCAGTCAAATACCTATGGCCTTGGTGGACATTACTATTGATGTACTTGGCTTCTATTCCTTTTTTCCTCATTTTAACATAAACCTGATTTTATTCAGGCACCCCCCCCCCATTATTAGAAAGAGACGTTTAGTGGCACCTGGGTGACTGAGTGGGTTAAGTGTTCGACTTCGGCTCAGGTCATGATCCTGAAGTTTGTGAGTTTGAGCCCCGTGTCAGGCTCTGGGTTGACAGCTCAGAGCCTGGAGCCTATTTCAGATTCTGTCTCCCTCTCCCTTTGCCCCTCTCCCACTCATACTCTGTCTCTCTCTCTCTCTCTCTCTCAAAAATAAACACTTTTTAAAAATTTAAAAAAACAGGGGCACCTGGGTGGCGCAGTCGGTTAAGCGTCCGACTTCAGCCAGGTCACGATCTCGCGGTCCGTGAGTTCGAGCCCCGCGTCAGGCTCTGGGCTGATGGCTCGGAGCCTGGAGCCTGTTTCCGATTCTGTGTCTCCCTCTCTCTCTGCCCCTCCCCCATTCATGCTCTGTCTCTCTCTGTCCCAAAAAAATAAATAAACGTTGAAAAAAAAAATTAAAAATAAAAAAAAAATTTAAAAAAAGGAAGTAGATGTTTTAAACTCTTATCAATGTTTAATGGCTAAATAACAGGGAAGGAGAGTTGCAACAAGATATGTAATGGGGGTTGGGTAACGTGAGTGTTTAAGCACATACGTATCAAAAAATATGCTGATTCATTCTCTTTTAGGATCATGAAAAAAACGTGTATGATTTTAACATTTATTTAGAATATGAACAAAATAAGAAAAAGTTAAACCACAGAAAAGAAGGCAGAGAGTACTGAAGTTGGCTTAATGGCCATCCAATATAAACAAGCAAAACCAAAGTTTCTTTCATGCATACGAGCATTCAGGATCATTCTCTTTTAGGATCAAGTGTGTGGTATGATAATCCACATCAAGGCCAACAGGTAGTAAAAAAAAAAAAAAAAAAAAGTTATATTTAGTAAAATGCACAAAAAACCCACCCAAAACCAGTGGTGTGAATATTACCTTGTGATCCACTTGTAATGAAAGAAAAACTGAGCTGACAGACTGGCCCTGAGCAACACTGCTCAGTAAGTGAACCAACGACTGAGTTATTTTTCTTCGAGGAGTGGAAAAAAGGTCATAATATTAGAGTCTAAAGATCTGAATAAGGAACACGAGTTGATTTTTCATCTCTTTGATAAAATGGCTTATTGGCTGATATTTCTTTAGGATCTCAACAACCACAAGCCAGAACTCTTCATGGTTTCTCAGTGCAACAAAAAGGAATCCTGCAAGTTAAGTGAGGAACTGCTCGTTAGGACCGAGAGCCAGGCAAGAGTGACAGTGGCACCATCCACTGTTCTTAAGTGGAAAAAACCATCTGAAGATTTCTCCAGGACAACAAAGTGGCTCATCCCTGATTTAGAGGTCCTTTGAGTCCACCTGATCTATCTTCAAAAAAATACCCATCAGAAGTAGTTCAAAACACTGTGCTGAATTTGGGGCACCTGTCTCAACGGATGACCACTATACAACTCCTAGTAACAGCAAAGCCCGGAGTCTTAGCTGTAAACACATTGTGACATCAAAAGAGGAGAAAGATGACCCAAGTAATAATGAACCTGATAGGTGGCACATCCATTCTAAATTAAGTACAAATTTCCCAAATTCATATACTAGTCCTCTTGCCCATGAACTGACACAGGACCACTTAGGGTATTGTTTTTCTCAACAGCCAAAACACTGAAGTAGTTCAGCCCTTCATTTCTGAGATGAATGCTATGTTATTTTTCAAAGGCAAATGTCTTACCTTCCCAATGAAATGACAGTGTCTTTCAACACTCAACCCGTATTCCTAAGCACCATTACGGCCTGCAAAATGTCTACCCGGTTCCAAACACTTGTTTTCAACAAATATCTGCTGAAAGAATTAATGGATAAATGTATGTCGCAAAAAATTAGATATTCCCAGTAAATTAATTCTGAAGAGGCAACAAGAGTCAGTAGCTACATGCTAGCTCAGAACGGCTCTGGTAAAGCAACACAAGAACTAAAGTGGCACACTGGCAGGGTAGCTTCCCGCCCCCTCACCCCCGAAGCTTTCCTCCTCCATCTCTGGGCGATGTGCCACCACGTGGAGAGACGGCTGTTGTCGGGGGGAACCAAGAACACTCTGAGTCTTGATGATTCACGGGAAGGACTCGCAGGACCCAGCAGAGTCATACTCACAGCTCTGTGATCTATCACAGTGAAAGGAGAGCAAATTGGCAACGGGAAGAGGCACATGGGTGAAGTCGGGGGTGGGGGGGTGGGGAGCAGGAGTACAAGTGTTCTGAGGTCCTCTCCCTGTGGAGTCAGGCGGAGGGCGCTTCGCTCCTCCAGCAGGGAGTCAGGATAACCTGTGTGGCTGCCATCAACCCGGGGAACTTGCAGGGATTCGGTGCCCAGGGTTTTCAGTGGGGACTGCTTACTAGCGCGGGGCAGCCTCTGACTTCAGTCTCGCAGCAGCAGGACAGCAGGTGTTCCACAAGGACCACAGCGTCCACCAGCAGCCTGGGCGCCAAGAACCACCCGTGCTAGATGCGGGGAAAGGCCTCCCAGATCTACGCTCCCACCGTCAGCCGAGCACCAACCTTACCAGCAGGCCTTTGCACGCACGGTGGCGAGGCCTCTTGGGACGCTCTGGTGTGCACACGGACCACACCGAAAACCAGAGGGACCTCAGCGCCTACTCCCTCAGCGTCCCTCTTCTATTCAAGGCCAAGCCCGCCCGTCTGGCTCCTGACCTGCTCTCACACGACTCCCATCTGCAGAGGGGACACTGCTTGAAGCCAGGCCTCTGTGTCCCTGCCCCGAGTCACTGCGGGTTCTTCCCTTCCTCGCTGCTGTGAGGTCTTACCGCTGTCGCACAAGGTGACAGAGCCGTTTCTCGTGTCCCCTAGTTACCTGTCTTGCTTCTCCACACCGTCTCTCCCCTGCGCACGCTCTAGCCAGCCACACGGAACCATTGCAAGCCTCCGAAGGCATCACGCTTCCTTGCCTCTTCCCCTTCCACGGGCTACTTGTCCTTCCACCTGGACCATATTCTACTTTAGCCAGGGTTAAGTACCTATCCTTTAGAGCCAGCCCAGGTTTCAACTCCTCCAGAAACCCTCCGCACAGATCCTCTCCCAGCCTGGATTAATTAAGTCACGATACTTTGAGCCCACTTCCCTCCACGGGATGTGTTGCACTGCCCTGCACTTTCCCAGTCCATCTGACTGATCTGAGGGGATGGTCCGTGCGTCCCGGTGTCCAGCTCGGGAACTGACAAACTGTGCGAGTTGAGTAAGTACTTGTTGACTGACAGGATGTCCCAAATTTAGCAGGGTATTCCTGGGTCAGCCCCATCCCTCCCTTCAGGAGAGAACTACACTTATTTCGGGCACAGACACGGGGAGTGTTGCATTCTCCTTGTTACCCTCTTTGCACTGGCTTTGTTCAAAAGCTAACAGCCAAAAGTGTGATCTACCTCTTGTGACTCACAGCTTGCAACTTGTATACTAATCCCACTTCTGATTTCAACTTATTTTCCTTAACTTCTTATCCTAATTACTTACATTTTTTAATCTTGCTTTTTTTTTCATTTATTTATTAATTTTGAGAGACAGAGACAGCGAGCAGCATGAGCAGGGAAGGGGTCGTGAGAGAGGGAGACAGAGAATCTCAAAGGCTCTAATCTGTCAGTGCAGCCGCACTGAGCCCAACACGGGGTTTGAACCCACGAACCATGAGATTGTGACCTGAGCCAAAATCAAGACTTGGACCCCCAACTGACTGAGCCACACAGGTGCCCCTAACTTGCATTTTTTAATGTTTATTTTATTTATTTTGCGTTTTTTAATACTTATTTTATTTATTTTTTAGGGAGAGAGAGAGCACAAGCAGTGGAGGGGCAAAGATAGAGAAAGAGACACAGAATCTGAAGCTGGCTCTAGGCTCCGAACTGTCAGCACAGAGCCCAAGGCAGGGCACGAACCCACGAACCATGAAATCGTGACCTGAGCCAAAGTCGGACGCTTGGAACCGACTGAGACACCGAGGCGCCCCTCTACCTGGCACTTTTGAACTTAAATTCTTTCTGGAACAAGGCAGAATAAACTAATATGTGTACAGTCCCAGGGATGAAAACATTATCCTATTTTTCTCTAGAGAAGATATATCCTCAGTGTTTCCCAGTAACCCATTCCTGGCTGAATCCAAAGTACCACAAAGTGCAGCTTACAAAAGGAAATATGTTCCTTCTGGTTCTTCGGCTCAACTTCATGCAATTCAGTCAAGTCAAATAAAAGCATGCACAGGTGTGCCTGTATTTTCCTCACAGGATTTAGGAACACGGCTCAAAGAAGCAAGTCCAGATGTGTGCCTTGCTTTATTCAGTCAATATGCTACTGAAAAGCTATGTGTAAAATGAGTCATGTAAACAGAATCAAAATTTAAATTTACTTGAGATGCTCACTATTTAAGGGAACATGGCAAATCAATGAAGTAATTTGGGGGTAAAGGAAGCAATCATTCCAAAATCTATCTACACCGTAATCCTAGATTTATCAACGGAGGCTATTCAAAAGTGTGCCATTAGAAAACCCTTCTCAGATTCTACTGCACATAAATACAACATCTTCTTAGTTTGTTTCAGCACCTCTAAACGGAACTCAAGTTCAAAACCAGCCAGAAAGATCAAATGAATATTAAATGCCAAAACACTGTTCTCATCAAATTTACACCAGAAATTATTAGCACCTCAAATGTGAGGATGTTCGTGAAGCCTTGTCAATTCCCTGCCAGCCCTCCTTCCCTGACAGCACAGGGTATCAAGTGGGATTCAAGGAGATTAAGGCAAGGACCCTGCTCTTGTCCTCAAAGAACTTCCTGCCTACTTAATGAGCGACTTCCTTCTGTTCCTTTTCCCATTTTTTCATTATTACAAGAATATCTATTACTGACACGAGACATGTTTTTCTTCTTCGATCCAGGTTTTTATTTTATTTTTTTTCCTCTTTAGATCTGCTTTTGCTTTATAAATTCCCAGGCAAGTGATAATTTTCACTAATTTGCTTTATAAAATTCCTAACAAATAACTACAAAGAAAAGGGAACATAGAAGAAATATATGCAGAGATGGAAAAAGAAAACAAACTCTGAAGAAGATTTAAGGCTCATCACCATACAAATATCTACATTTAATACTAAATATTATTAATCTGAAATACTGGATGAAAACTCCTTCTGAATTAATTACAGATCTGTATTTTTAAGCAATTCAGTTTACCTCAAGTGCAAAGACAGTAAGTCAAACTGGGCTAATCAAAGGTCGCTTACTAATTTTAACGAATTAATAGATTTGTAATTTGCTTCTCAACAATTTGAAGATAAACAAGATATTTCAGAAAGCTGTTTTCATGGAGGTTATGCCTCAGTTTTCCAGTATTTCTTACATTACTATTTTTTTCTTCAAATCATTTCTTACAAACACTGAAAATGTAAACGTTAGCCAATTTATATCCTAAAATTATCACAATCTCTACATAAGTATGATCAGACTGAAACTACCTTATGAATGAATTAGCAATGAACCATGACTTCGAGCAAAAAGAAGACAGTACTGTTTAAGCTATTCAACAAAATGTGAGCTAAGCTCTACATTTATAAGCAAATACTTTCTAGAACATCTGATAGATCAATTTTTTAATGTTTATTTATTTTTAAGAGAGAGAGAGAGAGAGAGAGAGAGAGAGAGAGAGGGAGCAAGAGAGCACAAGTGGGGGAGGGGCAGAAAGAAAGGGGGACACAGAATCCGAAGCAGGCTCCAGGCTCCGAGCTCTCAGCACAGAGCCCGACGTATGGCCGGAACCCAGGAATCATGAGATCATGACCTGAGCCAAAGTTGGAAGCTTAACTGACTGAGCCACCCGGGCGCCCCTGGTAGATCAATGTTTTAAATGGTCCATTGTTGGGGCGCCTGGGTGGCGCAGTCGGTTAAGCGTCCGACTTCAGCCAGGTCACGATCTCACGGTCCGTGAGTTCGAGCCCCGTGTCGGGCTCTGGGCTGATGGCTCAGAGCCTGGAGCCTGTTCCCGATTCTGTGTCTCCCTCTCTCTCTGCCCCTCCCCCGTTCATGCTCTGTCTCTCTCTGTCCCAAAAAAAAAGAAATAAATAAACGTTGAAAAAAAAAAATAAATGGTCCATTGTTTAGTTTTCCTTATTTATTATCTGTCGCATCCTGTGTACTTAACCTGCTCACAGGTATTTATGCTAATCCATTAGCTCCCACAGGGTGGGAAGGGCAGCCTTGATCATCTTAAAGCACTGATGCATAGCTTCCTGGGTCAGAGACAAATAAATCTTTTAGTATAATTGCATGTTGCTTTATGTGCTGCTGTCTTCCTGCTGGGAAAGTGTTAAAATATTTAAGGTTTATTTTCTGGTGTGACACTGGTTTTATAATTAAAGTCTGGGGTGAGAGGAGAGAATGGCAGAATTTAGTACTTTATTTTAGTAGGAACAATCTTTCTTCAAATTAGTAAACTTTGAGAGAGAGAGAGTCAGTAAAAGTAAAAGTTCTGGGTGGATCAGAGCTGGCTGAGTCCTTTTGAGACCACTCGTGACAGCCATCTAAAGACAGTATAGTTTAATTAAGATAGAGCTAGAAGAATAAGGGAGATTGTATAGATCACAAAGATCAGGATTGTCATCGGTGAGAAAAGAAACTAAACCGATCATCAACCCTAAATACATCGCTGCTAAATACGCTATGCTCCAATACAACGACTTTTTGGCTCTCTCCATACTTGTCTACATATCCGACGGCCGGTGAGGAGAACAGTTTTGTTCCTAATTAGTGCGCTATCTGCAGCTGGAACTGTCTGATTGGCAAGCAAGCTGAGCGTTCCTTCCCCCCATTCCTCTAGCGCACACACTCCCCTACCATTCTCCTCCTCCTCTGCACGAAATGAGAAAACTCTAGCCAGTGTGGGGAGCTGGGGAGGGAAGGGTGTGGGTTGGGGAGAACATCTGGGTTTTATCACCTGATGTGACAGGATCTGCATTTGCTTCGAATTCCAAATCTTAATGTTGTTCTGCAGACTTGCGTTTCCTGGTACAAACGACAGATACTCTCGCACTAACACTCTCCATGGCCCACAGCCCCGGGGCTCTCCAAGGAAAGAGGAGCTCAGTACCGTCGCTAAGGACAAATTATTCCAGAACATGAATCTAGCCAGCGACATCATTTTGATGAGACACGTAATTTAGAACTTGATTGAAATCTACTCTATTATCGTGTTTGAACGGAAAGCATATGTAGAGCAGCAGCCTGGCAGACAAAGTAAAGACGTGGATGCACGTTGCTGTATGTGCCCATGCCCAGGAGAGGTCTGGCTCAGTCAGCATCGTGTGGCAGGAAAACCACAAGCAGCTATAAAGGCCACACACTCCGGGGCCGACCCGGCTGTGAAGCTGGAAGAGAAGCAAAGGGTCCTTAGCAAGATCCTACTCGGGGGGCACAAGAGACTGTGCAGAGGGTCTATGGGAATGAATCTGTGGTTTGCAACGGGCCAGTCAAGTCTCAATGTAAGTGAATCCACTACCAGCGACTGTTTAGAAAACGAATTAAGGACGGTTAAATCTCTTGGCTATTTAAGTGATTCTCATCTGGAGGTGTGGTTCGGGGAAGGCGTCCCCTGGAAACTATGATCAGAAAGAAGTGTTTAGTGTGAAAAAAATCAGTTCCAGATGATTTTGTTTGTATGTTTTGTGTTTAAATCCAGACTATTAAGTCTAGACACTGGAAATTAAACTACAGGTCAGCAAAAAAAAAAAAGAACACCCAAGCAGGAAAAAGCTGTCCTGTCCCTTTGCCTTTATTAAATGGGTACAATCCACTTTTTTCAAATCTATGTTTTACAGTGATTTTCTCCACAACAAAACCTCTTCTCATGATACAAACAACTGAAAGAGAAAAATCAAATGTAATAACGAAACAATTAAATGTGTAAGCTTAACACGTCTGTGCTGACACACGCAAGGCTCAGGAGGAGATGACTGGGAAGGCCGCAGAAAGGCTGAGCATGAGCAGAGACAGAAACTTGCTACCTGGGCCAAATCCCAAGCCACTGCTTCCGCATCTCTCCCCAAAGTGTGATACTGTATATAAGCACAGAGTCATTAGTACTGAACTACAGGAGCATTTGCTACCGCCACACTAGTGAAAACCACAGTAATTACCACTCTTACTAGTAACCAATCAAAGAATCTCCTTCATACCAAAGCAGTGTAAATGGCTCTTGACAGGAAGCCAGTTTTGCAGGCAAAACAGCCATACATTTGCAGTAATTCAGCCAGAAGTACACACATAGAGCCGGCGGGGAAAGGGCCAATGCCTTCCATGCAGAAATTAAACATAAGATAAGTTCATAAATGCATGTATTATTTTTCATAATTATTTTAACGTTAATTAGCCAAACAAATCCAAACTCAAATCAAGATACAAAGCCAATATAAAAGAGAAAGATGGCATCTTTAATCCCAAAAGATAAGACCTCAAGCTTTTTCGTCAGGCAGCTTTCTTTTTTTAAATCTTTTTTTTCAATGTTTATTTATTTTTGGGACAGAGAGAGACAGAGCATGAATGGGGGAGGGGCAGAGAGAGAGGGAGACACAGAATCAGAAACAGGCTCCAGGCTCTGAGCCATCAGCCCAGAGCCTGATGCGGGGCTCGAACTCACGGACCGTGAGATCGTGACCTGGCTGAAGTCGGACGCTTAACCGACTGCGCCACCCAGGCGCCCCATCAGGCAGCTTTCAAACGCCTCTCTCTATCCAACCCCAAAAGCGTGTAGACCAGTTGTGTTGCTTCTTCTGAACAAGGACTCAACATTCCCAGCAGGCTCATTCCTGAGCCAGAAGAAGGAGTATTCTCTCACTGCTCTAGTCACCTTTCAAGGCCTGAATTCCACTTGGGAGGAACTGGTCTAATTCTTCCCCCGGATGCTTAAGTAGGCAGTGGGCTGTGGAAGTGCCTCAGATACCATCACCCCCCAACATCCTCACCCCAAGTAGCCCTGGTTGTGAGAAGTGAATCACAACACTCTCCTCTTTGCTCTCCTGCAGTGAAGCATGCCCATGGACGTAGCAGTCATTTGTTTGGCCTGGGTCTGCGCTCAGAGGGAGGACTTGTGCTTTTAGAGAAGCTCACCTTCCCTTCCTAACCCATTTTTAAGGCAGAGAGGCAGTGAGGACCCAGGGAGTCACAAAGACAACCAAAGAGGCATAGAAAACCAGCAAGGTGGGAACCAGCAATTCCTAAATCCATGGCAACAGCACGTCTCTCAGGCCCTCTGCCTTCTTTTCCCCTCCATCCCGAGGGCTGGACTGATAGCATCCGCCTTAACTCTTCGTGAAAGATGAGAAAGGATGCCACAAGTGAGTTCAGTTCTCATAGAAGGAGAGGGAGAAAGGAGTATTTAATACTGATCAGGTATAATCATACATTTTTGGTGTTGAGCCAGAAATACATGCGGGCATTTCTGTAGCAATCTGTAAGAAGCTTTATAAATGTATCTATTTCAAAATAATGAGCTTTAAGTTATTAGTTCTCTGACATAGCCTTTATTCATTCCCATTTCATCTTTTGAAAATGATATCCAAAATGACAAAAACCTTCAGGCTATCAGAACACCAAAACACAAAGTCCCTGGATTCCGTTCCCTACTACCCAGGAATCAGCTCTAAAGGGAGAAGTCCTCACCAGGAGATGAACTCCTTACCCAGGGATCTGTAGGAACTCTAATCTGAAAGTAACAGAACCAAGTGAAGTGGTGTGATAAAATGGGAAGGTAATGATTATGTTTAAATTTACAAAGGCAGAGTACTAATTAGTGACAAATCTGACTGTGGAATTATTTTAATGGCATGCACCTTTTATTGCTTTCAAATGCACGGAGTAAACTGAACAAGCTACGACTTTGTTAGATAATGAAACACAGCTAAAAATTTATGTGTAATTGGTACATTTTAAACTAGTATTTAAAAGCTATTTACCTCTCAGAAAAAATATTCTTTTAAGTCATTAAGTGGCAACCATCCATTTTAATTCTGTTCTTGGTCTAATGATCACAAATTTCAAGTAAGTAGGCTCTAAAACAATGAAGCTTTACTGGTTCAATTAGAAACACCAGTTTGAGGGTTTCCTGAGAAGATTACAATAGGATAAATTAAATCTATCTATAGAAACACTGGAGTATAGAATATCCTATGTAGTATATTTGTACATAGGAAACATGGAAAGATTTCTAAGTCATATTAGTAAGTAAAAACAAGGATGTTAAAGACAGACAGACTGAAAGATAGATAGATGATAGATGATAGAGAGAGAGAGAGATAGATATAATACTATGTTACTCATCAGAACAGCACAAAACAATTCTCAGTTTTTCTTACTGGGTGTGTGTGGGTATGTGTGTGTCCATGAATGTGTGTATAATCTTATTTATTTACCTACATACTTACTTATTCACTTATTTATCTTAACTAAGCTCTATGCCCAATGTGGAGCTTGAACTCAAAACCTGGAGATTAAGAGTCACACACTCTACCAACTGAGACAGACAGGTACCTGTGTGTGTAATCTTTAAGGTCACATGCCAGAAAGCTACTGGCAATGGTTACTTCTGGGTGGGTGGGCAAGACAGGTAGGAGGAGAGGAAATAGGGATTGGGAACAACAACAATGATCAAGTGGGATTTCAGCTTTGTATGGATTTATTTTTAATAAAGTGATGGTGTTTATGTATTATTTTTGCAATTAAAAACTAATTTTTAAACTTCAGGTTATTGATAGCCCTCTGTACCTAATCACAAACAGGAATTGCTGAGTATTATAGAAGCCTCACACCTAAAGGTGCTAGGAAAACACTGTGGTAGATGCTGTAGAAGTTCCTCAGTATTTCCATTTGTGTTCAGTCTCATAAAATCCATGTCTCAGCCACAATTTCTCAAGAAGAAATCAAGTGTCATGATTGGCAAACTGACCATGGTCTAGGTCATTAACACCAGAGGAACGGATATCTAGAAAGAATCACACTAAATTAAGAAGTAGTCTGCAGCTCTTAAAACTTACTTGGATACTTCTGAGAGTCAAGCTAATTCTGAGTAAAATACTTTTTGCAAATAAAACAGGAGAAAATCTTGCCTTTCTTTTTTAGTGGCTTGATAAAAAGGCTGGAAACATATACTAGAAGGAATAGTTATTAAAAGTTACGGTAAGGCTTCTGGCAATGGTGAAGCACCTCCTATCATAAGAACAGTCTACATGTAACAACTATAAACTCTACATAAAATATGAAAACAACTATCTGAAGGCACTGGACAGTAATGAAAAGCAGAGAGAAGTTGGAGGGGAGTCAACACCTGAAATAAATGAACACCACTAGGTGAGATTCTTGTTCTTAAGGCCTTTTGGCTGAACAGTCTGTGCCACCTGGGACAACTAAACTTGAAGAAACAGAAGAAAGTATAAAGTATCCCAGTGAGAACCACAGAATGGAAAGCCTAAATTTACTGCATAAATAGTACCTGAATCTCTGGCTGATCCTTGAAATCCTCATGCATCAGGTCAAGCCAAGGCTAAAGTCAAAGTAGCCAAGTTAAGGCTAAAGGGACTGAATGACTGCCCTTCACGTTAGTAACAAAATTAGAGCATGAGTTCAGCCACGTTAATAGCTTCCTAAAACAAACAAAAGTCAGTAGCCTTCAGAGGAATATAACAGAATCCAGCATCCTATAACATATGAAAAATGTTCAGGATAAAATCCAAAATTACCAGACATATTAAAAAAAGATGAAAGTGACTTGTTCTCAAAAACAAAAAAACAAAAACAAAAACAAAAAACAAAAAACAAAAAACAAAAAAAACCCCCAAAAAACCAAAAACAGAAAAACCATGCAGTCAATGGAGACCAACCCAAGATGATCCAGATGTTGTAATAACTAAATAAGGATATTTTTAATCAGGCTTCATAACTATACCCAAGGAAGGAAAGTATAATATGCTTGTAAAAAAAATAAATAGGAAATATCACCAGAGAATTATGTTTTAAAAAAAACAAAAAAAGGGGCTCCTGGATGGCTCAGTCAGTTAAGCATCTAACTCTTGACTTCAGCTCAGGTCATGATCTCACAGTTCATGCGTTCAAACCCAGCATCAAGCTCTTTGCTGACAGAGCAGAACCTGCTTGGAAATTCTGTCTCCCTCTCTTTATGTCCCTCCCTCACTTGCCCTCTATCTCTCTCTCAACATAAATTTAAAAAAATAATAAATTTAAAAAAATAATAAACTTAAAAAAAAAGAATGAACTGGAAATTCTAAAACTAAAAACTATAATATCTGTAATAATAAATTCACTGGATGGCTCAACAGCAGATTATAAACATTCGGAAAATTCCAATCTAAAAAACTATCTAATCTAAAGAACAGAGAGAATACTGAATAAAACTTCAGAAAGCCTGAGAGACTTATGAAAAACCATCAAAAGGTCAAACATATTTGTAATTGGAGTCCCAAAGAAAGAACACAAAGAGAAAGAAAATACAACAAAAAAATTCCTTGAAAATACATTACCAAAACTTTCCTAAATTTGGCAAAAGATATAAAAATATATAGTCAAGAAGTTCAGCAAACCTCAAGTAGTGGAAACAAAGAAAACAACATTTACGTATCACACTCAATCTGGTGGAAAACAAAGATGAGAACACCTTGAAAGCAGCCAGGGGAAAATATACTGTGCCCACACATGGCAACACAGAGGAAAATTATTCTGAGTTCTTCTCAGGAACTATGGAGGCTGGAAGACAGTGGAACAATATCTTTAAAGTGCTATCATAGGCAGAATAACGATTCCCTCAAACACGTTCAAGTCCTAAACAGACCCAATGACTACATTAAATTAAGTGGGAAAAGGCAATTATGAGTTCAGATAGAAGTGAGGGTACTAATAATCAGCTGACCTTGAGATGGGAGACTCCCTGGATTATCTAGCCAGCTGGCCCCCATATTACCACAAGGGTCCTCTTAAGTAAAGAGGAAGGCAGAAAAGAGAGAGCAAGAGAAATGAAAACAGCAAAAACCCAGCCTGATGTTGCTGGCTTTGATGACGGGCCCAGGCTTCTAGGCAGTCTCTAGAAGCTGGAGAGGTAAGGAAGCAGAGTTTCTCATAGAATCTCTGGAAGGAACATAACACTGACAGCTGCTGAGATCAATTTTGGACTTCCGACTTCCAGAAATTAAAAAAAAAAAAAAATGCATTGCTTTATGTCACTAAGTTTATGGTAATTTGGTACAGCAACAATAGAAAACTAAAAGGGAAAAAAGAGGGTGGGGGGAGCTGTCAGCCTATAATTCTCTACCTAGCAAAACTATTCTTCAAGAACAAAGGCAAAATACATTTTCATATAAAAGAAAAGAGAATTCACTGCCAGCAGACCTGCACACCGCAAGACCTAAATGATGTTCTTTAGGATGAAGGAAAAATGATCCCAGATGGGAACTTGGAACTTCATGGAAGAATGAACAGCACTGGCAACAACAACTGTGTAGGTAAACATAAAAGACACTTTCCACCCTCTGCATTTCTTCAAAATACACATGACTATTTAAACAAAATGCTAAAACATTGTATTGTAAGTTTCTAAAGTATGCAAATGTAATACATACAACATTATAAAGACTATAAAGATGGAAGAAGGATTCTACATTTTACATGAAATGGTAACATTTTACTCTAAGTAGATGGTGAAACTTTAACTATGTGTATTGTAATCCCTAGAGAAACCACTAAAAAAGAATACAAAGAGGTACAGCCAGAAAGTCAAAAGTTAATATCTAATTAAAAAAAAAACAAAACAAAAAAACAACCTTTCAATTGATCCAGGGAAGGCAAGAAAGGAGGAAAAGAGGAACAAAAAACAAACAACAAACGAAATATAAAATGGCAGACCCAAAAGGTACAATAACCACAGTAAAATTAAGCAGCATTTCCCAAAATAAGTGACTACAGACTAAATACTTGTTCCTCCATAAAATTCATACGTTGAAGCTTTAATTCCCATCATGATGATATTTGGAAGTGGGGCTTTTGGGAGGTGATTAGGTCATAAGGGTGGAGCCTTCATGGACAAGATTAGTGCCTTTCTTTCTAAGAAGAGAGAGGATTCTCTTTCTCCAGCACAGGAGGACACAGGAAGAAGGCCGCCATCTGCAAGGCAGGAAGGGGGCCCTCACCACACGCTGAGTCCACTAGCATCCAGGGTTTTGATTTCCCACGCTCCAGAACTATGAAACAAACATCCACAGCTTAAGACATGCGGTCTAGCATAATTGTCATCGTGGCCCAGACTGACTAAGACAGGAGTACTCTTTGAAAAAAAGTGCTCTGCCATCGTGTAAGAAACACTGAGACAAAGTTACACAAGAGGTTTTTTTTTTTTAGAGCAGAAGTTCTCCTCCTTTACTACACGAATGTACACTGGGACCCTCGGGGGCTTACACCAGACAGCATCTCCCAAAGCCCTCATCTTAACACCATCACATAGGGTTTCCATGGAAAATACTATCAGAAACGCTACTGTGACGTCTCAGCAAGGATCTCATCCGTTCCTTGCCAATATGTTCATTTGCATAAGAGGCAGATTCAAACATGTACAAAAATACCTGACTCCATTAAAATGTCTCCGCTTTCTATTTTTTTATTCAATTAAATAGTAATGGAACCATAAAAAGAAGACACCAAAAGGCAAGGTAACAAATCCACCTCTGGTTCTGCCATCGTCTCTGTTCCTAATTCTCACTGAGGGAAGAAAGAAAAAATGCCTGAGCTGGGACTTCACTGTCTACATATTCAGGCAAACAATGATTCCTCAGTGTCTCCTACCTGCTCCCCTACACTGAAACGTGTTGCCCATAGAAACACCAGAGGCAGAGAAATGCTAAGTTATGTTTCAGTGTCTTTCTAAAATACCTCATTTTATTCAGGGCAGAATCAAATTTGATTCGATGTCACTTGTCTGGGTCCTAAAAAACAGTTCAAAATATTAGACTTTACTGTATGGTTGATTAACCAACATATAAGCTAGTAATTTAAGAACATTAATGGTATTGGCTGAAATATTGAAAACAAAACAAAACAAACAAACAAAAAAAGCCAGGGCACCTGGGAGGCTCAGTCGGTTAAGCGTCCGAGTCTTTTTTTTTAATATATATATACATATATTTTTTTTTTCAACGTTTATTTTTGGGACAGAGAGAGACAGAGCATGAACGGGGGAGGGGCAGAGAGAGAGGGAGACACAGAATCGGAAACAGGCTCCAGGCTCTGAGCCATCAGCCCAGAGCCCGACGCGGGGCTCAAACTCACGGACCGCAAGATCGTGACCTGGCTGAAGTCGGACGCTCAACCGACTGAGCCACCCAGGCGCCCCATAATCTGCATTTTATTTTTTATTTTTTATTTATTTTTTATTTATTTTTGGGACAGAGAGAGACAGAGCATGAACGGGGGAGGGGCAGAGAGAGAGGGAGACACAGAATCGGAAACAGGCTCCAGGCTCCGAGCCATCAGCCCAGAGCCCGACGCGGGGCTCGAACTCACGGACCGAAGCGTCCGAGTCTTGAGGCTGGCTCAGGTCATGATCTCGCAGTTCGTGGGATGGAGTCTCGCATCAGGCTCTGCACTGACCATGGAGCCTGCTCAGAATTCTGTCTCTCCCTCTTTCTCTGCCCCTTCCCCACTCTCACACACACTCTCACTCTCTCAAGACAAATGGATAAATATTTTTTAAAAATAAATCAAATGTATGTCGGACACCTGCCCTTTTTGGCTCATTTATTTCAACTGCTTCCATCAGCATCCTGTAATTTTTTGCCATGGTCAAGCTAGAAAAATTATTCAATTGTCTTCCCTTCAGTTAACGTAAAATGCAGAAAAAAGGCTTTGCTTTATAGTGAGTCTGCATTTACGGAATATATTTACGAGAAACTATCATTTGGCAGATCTAGATGGATATGAAGATGAGTAAGATAACCCGTATCCTCTCACACTTAACTACAAGATACAGGCTATAAACAAAAATAGACAGGAAACAGGGCTGTCCTATGGAGCAGGAAGGAAGGAACTTTTTTTTTTTTTTTCAGTTGGAGAAATCAGGAGAAGCTGCGTAGAGAATCAAAAGGAGAAACAGGAGGCCAGGGAAGCACAGGGCTCTGGAAGGAAAGGCGGGAAGCCCGGTGTGGCTGCTGCTAAGCCAGGGGAGAAATGGGGGCCATGGAATCTGGGGTCTGGATGCCAAGCTGGAGAGTGTGGACCCGACCTCAGAGGCAGCAGGGTTCACCGGAGATTTCTTCAAACTGTGGATTAACATGCTTCATCACTTACCAACGATATTCTTTGAGTTTTTATTATGTGCCAGCAACTATGCCCACAAGGAGTACAAAGCTGAACCCCACCAAGCCCCTGCTCAGGAAGACCACAGCTGAGCACGGCAGCTAAAAGCACCCACAGAAACAGCTTCCAAAGCAGCAGTGCGGTTCTGTCGGGCACACCTGCTGGGCTGGGCCTGTCCTGCCGAATCCCAGCCCTCGGGTTTGCATGCGATGATGTTCACAGAAGAACAAATGATTCAAAATAATAAGAAGAGAGAAAGGAGAGATTGGAGGAATCAATTTTTGCTGTAATCAGAATCCCCATAATCTAATAAAAGGTCGTAAAATAGTGCCAAATGACACCACTAGCCTGAGGCAAAAAAGATTTTTTTTTTTTTTTTGAGCAAAAATTAGTGCAGAACCTCTTGTGCAAACAATGCAGGGTTCCTTTCCTGTTCTGGTGATATCATTTAAAAAAGAAAACAACAAGTTTGTCAAATGAAAAAAAACTAGTACCTTCTAACTTCTTTAAAGTTTCAAAATTAGTTCAAATAAAAATCTATGACTGTCAATGTTCAATAAAAGTACATTTTAGCAGCTTCTTTTAAAGTGTCTTCCATAAAGCAACACACACACTTAAAAAAAAACTTTCAGGGGCACCTGGGTGGCTCAGTCGGTTATGTGTCCAACTCTTAATTTTGGCTCAGGTCACGATCTTACAGTTCACGAGACCGAGCTCTGAGTCTGGCTCTCATGCTGACAGTGAGGAGCCTGCTTGGGATTCTCTCTCTCTCTCTCTCTCTCTCTCTCTCTCTCTGCCCCTTGCCTGCTTATGTGTGCTCTCTCTCTCCTTCTCTCTCAATAAATAAATAAAAGTTAAAAAAATTAAAAAAAAAACTGAGATAATATATGCTTTCTCACTGTAAAACATGTTTATCTGCGCCATTAAAACATGTTTCCCCCCAAACTCCTTATTGGACTACTGCTACCTCAATGTCACTCTCAGACTAAAGAAAAAAGGGAACGAAGTTCACTGATGATTCAAACGGTACATACCACCCAGGGACCCTCCACCACAGTGTTCCCTAAGACAGAGTGCATTTCTAACAACAGCAACAGCTAAGCAAGCTGTCTCAGCTAGCTGTCCTCTCTCTACCCTGCATCTACGACTCTCCTGTCTCTAACAACACTCACTTCATGCTAGTCTTGAGAGTATGTGAAGGGAATCCATCTTTCAAGGGCATATTCAAGTCCCACTGAATTAGTCTTCCACTTACACTCAATATTTACTGCACGTGTATACCTTAGGTCAGACCTATGTTAGTTTCTAGAGCTACAAAAAAATTTGTAAGACACACAGAAATAACAAAATACCAGAGGGCACAGATAAAGAAAAGGCACTGAAATACCACAGGAGAAGTACCCTAATTATAGGGACAGAGAATCAGGACACTATGGGAGCATAAAGGTGTGGCATCTTTCCCAGACCGGAGAGCCCAGGGAAAGCTTCACAGGTACGGCCCTGAAGAACCAAGGCAGAGAGTGGGAGGGAGGCAGTCCGGGCATGCAGCACGAGTTATAGTAATTACCCCAAGGACAGAAATCATGGCGGGGTTGGAGAACTTCAGTAAGGCAGGAGCAGGGGATGCAAAGTGAGGACACATCGTCAAAAAGACTGGAGTGATAAGAGGGGACAGATTAGGAAGGGTTTTATATTTATGCCAAGTTAAGGAGTCTGGCTTTTATTAGAAGCCAATGGAGAGTTATCAAAGGGTCTAAAGAAGGCTAGTTTTTCAATCCATTTGCTATAGAAAGATCTTTGGGTGAAAAGGGGCAGACGAGACTGGATGTATGGAAACCAATCAGGAGGTTGACTCGGTGACCAATGTAGTGGTGGCCTGAACTCAGGTGTTTGCAGTAGGGATGGAGAGAAGTGCAAGATTCAAAGAGAGTAAGTAGGTAGACCTGACACAAAGGAATGACTGACTGGATGTGGAGATAAGAAGGAGGAAGAAGAATCAATGATGACCTTCAGGTTTCCTCTACTCAGTCATTCTAGAATGTATTTACCGAAAGCACCTAGTATTTTCTACGGCTCTAGCTACCAGAGACACAGCAATGCACAAAAGAACGTCTTGTGCTCATGGAAATTATGTTCTAGCAAGAGACGACAGACAAGAAACGAAGGCCCCCAAGAAGCCATCTCTGATCGTCCTATCCGATAATGGGTTCTATCCTCTTACATATGCCAAAGTACACCTTACATTTTGAGTCCAGGTGAAACAGAAGAGGATCACGTCATATATACACTGGCGGTTTAATGAGCTCAGGTAGGAATCCTACAACACTTACAGCAAAGAGATGACGGGCTGGTCAAGTCTGAAAAATGGCGTCAGTGTAGAAAGAATGCATGAATGATTTTAAAGATTTTTCTGGCTTTTGGCAAGAAGTAAGATATTGTTTGTACCTTTTGGACAATTTAAGGAATTTTCAAGAGAATTTTGACCTTTTCTTACATTATGGGATAAATTCAAAACCTAATTTACTTCCCATCCCCACTTCCCAAGCAGATGCCAAGTATATTATTTGTTATTTTTCTCTAATTGCTTCACGTGCGTAAGTAAGCAAAAACCACTTATGTAAGTTTCCAAGTAGTTTTACACTCAATGGAAGACAGAAGCAGCGCCTTGGATGTCTTCACACTCCCCACGGTCACTGGCGGAGTCCCAGGCACATATAAAATGCTCAATAAACATGAGCTGAGTGGAAACTGATGGGGCTCAGGGTATAACTTTATTGAAATTCTGGTCTCCAGTGCAAAAAGAAAAAAAGAAAAAGAAAAAGAAAGGAAAGAAAACATACAATGGAAAAAAAACCAGATGTTAGCAACAGAGCTAATGAAATCTGTCTCATAAGAGCAGAGAATTTAATAAACATTTCACATAAAATCATAAATGCTGATTTTAATTTCAAATGACCCTTGTCAGTCATAGAATGTGATCTCTAATGACTCACCTTGGAGCAGTTCAAGACCTGAATGATAACAAAAGAATGGGAGAGGTAGAATGAGGGAGGGAACATCAAGTAAGGAGATAACACAATTTGTAGGGGGCAAAAGGCCTTAATTTCAGATGCTGTGGGGCAATTTGGGACATTGGTGCAGCACAAGCAGGTTCGACTTGACCCCTAAATGTATCTTTTACTTTGTCAACTCAGCCTTCAATGCCTTGAAGGAGCCTTGAGGACAAGTCCTTACAGAAAGCAGGGGGCCCGAAGCACTATTACTGAAATAAAGACAGAGATGACCAAGGAATCTTTTCCTCTCTTCACACAAGAAACCTTGAACTTTACATGCGGGTCTGAATTCAGTGTGCTCTTTTGTTATGTAATACACAACATCTTATTTTGTTTGTTGTCTATCTCCCTGATTAGAATGTGAACTCTATAAGGGCAGATATTTTTTCCTGTTTTTCACTGTTACCTCCCCAATACCTAGAACAAAGCTAGATGAACAATAGGTGGTCAGCAGCAGCAGCTGAACGGATGAAAGATCAACACTTAGATGACTGAACAGCCCGTTTGTGAATCGCATGTATATTTTCAAAAGGATAATTAGTGTGTCACTGAGAAACAAAACTACTCTGAGAGAAGTCCATCACCAATGCAAATAAGTTACCAATTTGTTTGATTAGTACACACTACAAAACAATGGGATCCACTAGGGGAAAAACTCCCATGACCTAATCTTTGAAGGAATAGAAATGCCATCTAAGCAGAGTCAGTTGGATTCCACTAGAGAAGAGTACATTCCCCTTAAAAGCTGAAGTCAAAACTAAAACCTAAGATCTAAAGGACTTCTCTGCATTTAAGCAGGCATTCCCCCCCCCCCCCACTTGGTGGGTATCTGCATATAAGCTACAAAACATTCTATTTCTCATAAGCTATAAGTGCAGTTAAATATAGGACTATTTTCTTCTTTTCCTAGCTTCCTCTTTTATTTACTAGTGTGCCAGCTCAGAATTGAATACATCTTTTCCTCTGCTAGCAAAAATTTACAATAGACATAACTTCTCCTCTCCCAGGTTGGCCTAAAGGCCAAACAGCTCCAATATATTTTTCTTTTAATTTTTTTTTAGAGAGAGACAGCAAGAGCATGTGTAAGCAGGAAAGGGGGGCAGAAGGAGGCAGAGAGAATCCAAAGCAGGCCCCAAGCTCAGCACAGAGCCTAATGCGGGGCTCAATCCCATGACCCTGGGATCACAACCTGAGCTGAAATCAAGAGTCAGACGCTCAACCCTCAACCAACTGAGCCACCCAGGTGCCCTTCGAGCTCCTGGATTTTAAAGAACTCCCTTCACACAGAATGAAAGCTCCAAACCAACACACAGCCGGTCTAGCTTACATTTTAGGTAAGTCACAACTATTAGCCCCTTCCTTTTACAGGGTCCTGAGCCCGACTTCTTGATTCAAACAAACAAAACAGCACACAAAACACATACAAATATCACAATTTGGTTATCTGTTTAAGAGCCATACAATTCAATATAAACCAAAGCCAAAGTAAAAAATAACCTTTGTTAGGAAAAATTATGAAAAACTTGGAAATAAGTCAAAAGGATAATTTCATGTCCTTTCAATGTCAGACTATATCACTAACAGGCCCACCCAAGGGATTATTTAATAGGTTAGGATAATGTACCTTTGTTCAGCTTATATTTATTATCTACAAGGGTGATGTCTGTTAAGTTACTTGTTAACTTGTAGATTTTTATCCACAGAGACACAAATGATTTTTCTGTTAGAAAGATAACCTCAAAGATTACAGTTTTATTGACTGAAAGATAATAATCAATTTACTAATCTTACAACCTTATTATAGCATTCTACAAGTGCCTATATATACACGCATACACACACACACACACACACACACACACACACACACACACACACGGGGGAGTTTGGGGGGAACTAGCGTTACTTCTGTTGATTCCCATGCTCATTAGGCAAATGAATTTATGACACATGCTCAGCTCTGTGTGTGAGAATCATACTTTTATATATTTTTTTGGAAAATATAGTTTGAGGGGCGCCTGAGTGGCTCAGTCGGTTAAGCATTCAACTTCGGCTCAGGTCATGATCTCGTTGTCCACGAGTTCAAGCCCCACGTCAGGCTCTGTGCTGACAGCTCTTCTTAGACGCCTATGGAATAAAGGTAAATTGTTCTTGCTCTATCAGCTGCAACAAAAGAATGTAAACGACTGCATTATTTATTCTTCAGCACGCTGATTACTGATCATCTTATTGTGCTACTGTTGAATTATTTACTTTAAAAATCTAGTAAATAAATATAAATTATCAGGGATTATCTATATTCTTTAGAGCAGACTATATTATCCCCAAAGATGTACATTAATATTTTGTGATTAGTGTACCCAGAAGAATACGGAAACAAGAGTAAAGCTGTTGCTGAATGCTTCCTATACCTGTTATTTTCCTCTTAGTGCAGCTTTAAAGCTGAGCATACTAAAGAATACTGCATTTTCTCTTTAACAATCACTGGATTTCCTCCTCCAGCAAAGGCACTGCTCTACGTCTGTAGGAACTTTTAAGTACTTTAATACAGAGGTTTAAAGTGTGATTTATGTGTTTTAGTTGAGTTTCCATTCACATCCTAATGGCATTAGATAACATCTCAAGTACCCTGATGAGGAATTACTCCAGGAGTGGTTATTTATTATCTGACCTGCTCTAATCATATGCCACAAAGCCAGAAATAGCTACGAAAATTAAAATATCTTTGTCTCTGCCCAACCTTAAGGATTTGTTAATCTGCACTATAGAGGATAGAAATGATTTTTTCCTTGGTGAAACAATGAATATTTAAGATTTGTGCATGGAAGAAACAGTATCTAGGTATCTTTGATTTGCATGAACAGAGTATGAGAATCCAGCGTGCCCACTGCTCAGGTGACCATAGGTTCCATCATCTGGTAGAGTCCCAGTTTACACCACACATCCCAGCGTGATTATTAATAGCTCCCTCTTTAATTCTCAAAAATATTCCGACTTGAACAATATATTATATAGACACCCTACACTAGCAAACCCTACTTAAAGGCCCCCTATATTTAACAGTACAATGGAAACTATATGAACTTCAGTCAGTCGAGTACAACTACGCTATTGCCGAATCCTATACTGAAATACTAGGCCGAAAGAGCATCACATCTGCTTCAAGTGAATGGCTCCTTGTGAGGTACTTGTTGGGATACCTAAAAGGACAAAGAGCTAGGGGCTTTAAGAAGTTCACAGAATGGATCGTGACAGTTTTTGTGCCTGCTTGATAGGAAGTGTTTGCATTTGTGTGTGATACAGTCTGAGCATTGCTTTCATCATGATGCACAGCCTGGAACTGGGGCTGCACATACCTCTAACTACTGGAGGCCAAAAAAGTATTTCCCAACAATCAGGAACGAATAAATAAATGTGCTCAGGTCAGTTTGCAAAGGATGTACACTTTGAGGACATCTTGAAGTTTGTCACCGTGCACATACCTCTGAAAGCCATGGGGAAAAAGCTGGGTGGCAAAAATAGTGACATGCAGGGGCTGTGCATTTCCAAAACTGTATAGTGAGGAAGGCAGTAAAATGCTTCAGTCTCTGAGACAACAATATGACAAGGACAAACAAAATGAATGAAATGTAGCTGACCCCTGAACAATACAGGGGTTGGGGTGCTGGCCCCCAGGCAGTCAGAAATCCCCGTGTAACTTTGGATTCCCCAAAAACTTAACTGCAAATTGCCTACTGTTGACCATAAGCCTTACCAATATCGTAAACAGTCAATTAACACACATCTTGTACGTTGCATGCATCGTATACTGTGTTCTTACAATAAAGTAAGACTACAGACAAGTAAATGTTATGAAAAAAATAATCAGGAAGAGAAAATACGCTTACAGTACTATCATGTATTTACTGAATAAAATCAGCATATAAGTGACCTGGGCAGTTCACACCCATGTCGTTCAAGGGTAACTTCAACTCTTGGAATGAAATCAACCTCTCTCTAAGTTGAAAATCTTGTGATGATCTGAATAATGACAGAATTAAATACAGCATAACTGATCTATGGCAGCTACCAAGAACGTTCATCAGAGCTCTTCAAAGGAAACGTGGGTTTATTCCACAAAGGCCCCGAGCAGGTTCCTCTCTCCTTCCCTCATCCAGCTGAAGAACATGACAACAGCAGAGCCAATGACACGAATGCAGCCCCTGGCTCACTTTTCTTTCTCCTCTTTCTCACAGTGATTACCTACAAACATGAGGCAGATCATGTTTGTGTTTAAAACACGTTTGTGTTTAAAACATGTTTAAAACACGGATGTGTTTTAAAGGCAAAGGTAACGAAGTACTTTTATATCCATCCTGCCACCTCGTTCTCTAATGACTATCTTGGGTCTTTCAGATTGTCCTCAAATCCGAACTCCCCATTTCCTCAGTGCCCAGCAGATGAACGCTCTTCCCAGACCTCAAGAGTAAACAGAGCTTTTGGCCGGAAGTGATGTCAAATTCTTGCCACCAAATCTACAAATCTGTGTGCCTATTCCCAGATCCACCGTCACTCTTGTTTTAAGAGAAAACACTAGGCGATGGGCTATAACCTCAGAGATACTATATGTTCAGTTCCAGACCACTGCAATAAAGCATATATTCCCACAAAGCAAGTCAAATGAATTTGTGGCTATCCCATCGCATATACAAGTTATGTTTGCACTCGACTGTGGTCTATTAAGTGTGCAATACCATCGTGTCTAAAAAACAATGTGCATACCTTAATTATAAAAAACTTTACTGCTAAAAAGTGCTAACCATCACCTGAGCTTTCAGAGAATCATTATCACTGATCAGATTACCATAAAAAAATAATAATGAAAAACTTTGAAATACTGAGGGAGGGGCAGTTAAGCATCCGACTTGGGCTCAGGTCATGATCTCACGGTTTGTGGGTTCGAGCCTCACATCGGGCTCCGTGCTGACAGCTCAGAGCCTGGAGCCTGCTTCGGATTCTGGGTCTCCCTCTCTCTCTGCCCCTCCCTTGCTTGTGCTCTGCCTCTCTCAAAGATAAACAAACATTGAAAGAAAAAAAAAATACTTTGAAATACTGAGAGAACTACCAAAATGTGACACAGAGATATGAAGTGAGCAGATGCTGTTAGAAAAATGGCAGCAGTGGACTTGGTCAACGCTGCGTTGCCACAAACCTTCAATCTGTAAAAAACAGCATCAGCAAAGCACAGTACAGAGAAGCACAACGAAATGAGGTGTGCCTGTGTAAGCTCCATGAAGTCTGGATCACCGTCTTTCTTAATCATCTCTGGATCCTGGGGTTCTGGCACATTCAGCATGTACTCTTACAGCCAGCAAATACTTGTTAAATGAGTAAATGAAAGAAAGATTTCCTAGTTTCTCCTCTGGACTCCAACAGTTGCTTTTCTCCTTTTGAAACACTGGAAAAGGAATGACAAGAAGAAAATCTCACGAGTAGAGGCTCTCGTAACAGCTGCAAGAGGAAACAGTTTGTCCTCTGAGGCACCCATGGTATTTTTCTAGAAACAGGCAATGTCCTATAGGAAATACTTTTCACCTACTGACACATCAACTCTACCTGCAAACAGGACATGACTGTACCTCCTGATTTTAATTTTTAATATAAATAACTCTCCATCTGGCAAAGTAGGGTTTCAACACTGCCATGATTAAAGATTAGATAAAGGGGCGCCTGGGTGGCGCAGTCGGTTAAGCGTCCGCCTTCAGCCCGGGTCACGATCTCGCGGTCCATGAGTTCGAGCCCCGCGTCGGGCTCTGGGCTGACGGCTCGGAGCCTGGAGCCTGTTTCCGATTCTGTGTCTCCCTCTCTCTCTGCCCCTCCCCCGTTCATGCTCTGTCTCTCTCTGTCCCAAAAATAAATAAAAATAAAAAACATTGAAAAAAAAATAAAAAAATAAAAAAAAAAAAGATTAGATAAATAGCCATGATAAGATCCACCCTGGATCCCGCACGAACATTCAAACTCAAGTCCACCCCTCAGCACTTGCCACCCGTTAACCCAGTCTTCATTTCTAATGGACTAGACTTACGGCAAGTCAAGGTTTAAATTTAAACTTAGAAAATAAAGTATCATCTCCAACCCGCTTCATACAATGTTCATCGGAAAACAGAAGTTAGAATAACCACTGTTACTGTTCTAACAATAAATGGCGTGCACTTGCTCCTTTATGGACCCCTTTGATACATGTGTTGATTAAGGTCTGTCATGTCCGGTGCAGACTCCCCATCTAAGGGAGGAGCCAGACAGATTTTCAGCAGGAAATACGCATCTGACAAGCCCAGAACTGCCACAGAAATGTAACCCATGTAACAAACACAAAGACATGCACGCACATAACACACTCCTCACGATTTCTCAATTTCTTGTTCCTTCTGACTTACAAGTTGAGAGGAATGAGAAAAATTCCCAAAGGAGTTTATTTAAAATTTTGTTTTACTCAAGATGTAGGTCTGAGGAGACTGGTAACTGCTCATTTTTGTTTTCAATACACCCCAAAATATTTTCAAAAAATATCTTTGTATAGACCATAATACACTTCCTACATGGCATACCATTTTAATAATTTCAGGAAAGCTTGTAACTTCTATAGGAGGAAGTCACATATTTATTTACTTTATGAATATACATGTGTGTGCACACATACATGTGTACACGTGCACTATATCCAGAAGGATCTTAACCATGTTGTCAGTTTTAGA
Source organism: Lynx canadensis (assembly GCF_007474595.2). Lineage (NCBI taxonomy): Eukaryota > Metazoa > Chordata > Mammalia > Carnivora > Felidae > Lynx > Lynx canadensis. The sequence goes on along the minus strand of NC_044319.2, from coordinate 3,984,830 downwards.
GTCTTTGTACTCTTTGACTATTCTACGGGTAAGTACTAACCTACTTGAAATTTCAATGCATAAAGATTACACTTCCCTAGTATACTCCTTCTCCTGTAATTAAAACACTAGGCATCAGGAGTCAGTTTTGTTTCCATATCCATAAATAATATCTTATACTATATTTCCTAATATCTGTTTTAATTATAAATTTTAGATCCAGAGAATTATTATTTTAGAAAGGATGCATATCCAACCTTTCATATTTCTAGCCAGTATCTCTTAAACTGCCCCAAATCACTTAGACGATTCCTTTAAGACCTGCAGAAAGGAACATTTCCAGTCCCCATAAAACCTTCACAGAAGCTCACTGAAGTTAATCAGCTTCGAAAAATATTTGTTTCATCTGATCATGATTTTACATCTTAGATATCTTTTATACATCCATGAAAACAAGGGAAGGAAGGAAGGAAGGAAGGAAGGAAGGAAGGAAGGAAGGAAGGAAAGAAGGAAAGAAAAGAAAAGGGAAGGGAAGGGAAGGGAAGGGAAGGGAAGGGAAGGAAGGGAGGGAGGGAGGGAGGGAGGGAGGGAAGGAAGGAAGGAAGGAAGGAAGGAAGGAAGGAAGGAAGGAAAGAAGGAAAGAAAAGAAAAGGGAAGGGAAGGGAAGGGAAGGGAAGGGAGGGAGGGAGGGAGGGAGGGAAGGAAGGAAGGAAGGAAGGAAGGAAGGAAGGAAGGAAGGAAGGAAGGAAGGAAGGAAGGAAGAAAGAAAAGAAAAGAAAAGCTTTCTGACTATTCAACCAAGGCCTCTTGCAGAAAACTGCCCCTTCACTTTACAGGGGATGAGTAATAAAGGAGATGAGCAAACACAATGACAGACCTGTTCCCACTCCCAATGCCAGCCACACACAAACACACACACACACACACACACACACACACACACACACACACAGTACTGCGTCATCCTCCAAACTGCTCAGAGTTTCCATGATGCTGTTATCTAAGAGCTACCTCAGCATTTTTTTTGAGGGGAGGGGGTGTTTCTATACGGGAGTTTGGGGGAAATGTGAGTAGGGAGAAAGTTTCTTCCCAATTCCCATTTTCAAGACATGAAAAATGTAGTCAGTTTTTTTCCTGCTCTTTTCCCCCTTGGTCCTGTAGGAGTTGCCCTCACCATCCAGTTTTCAATCTACTATCATGAGGTAAGAAAGAAATCAAAGAAAAGGTGAAATTATTTCAAATCCAGGCCTAAAGCAGCTGATAAAATATTAAACTATTAAAGTAAACAATGGTAGAAAAATTCTACAGACGTATATGTGAATGGCTAACCTGACCGACATCTAAGCTTTCTCGTGAGCACTCTATGTGTCCTGAAAGACAGAGAAACTACTTCTAGAAAAAAAGTTCCTGTCCTCACACACAAGAGCTCTTCTCTTCTATCTAGCCCCACAGTGACAGTGAAGTTGGTCATTAGATGGCACCGGGGAAACAGTATGGCATGCTCTTTCTGAACAAAACCCTGATGTCAGCCAAGAACTGAAATCAGTTCTGGGCTCACGCTGTGGAAATGTGCTTTAAATTTGGCTGTGGCTGTTTTCTCCAATGGTCAAGGAGAATATGCTACTGATTTGTGCTTTGGCATTTCCACTGCACACTGACAGGCAGCTTTGTTTGAACACATACTTGAGTGATTTAGACAAAGTTCTCTGTGTGACTACAGCCTCACTAGAAATCCTAATAGTTCTGGGAAAAGTATGTGCTCACTAAGTTAAATATAAGGCCAACAGGCATGAGTAATTAGCTTGGTGCTAACTCCACATCAGGAAAATTAATTTTGTACTTCAAATACTACTTTTATCTTTAATCCCAAAGGATATTTACATAAACATCAATCTTCCTAATACCTGTAACCTTTCTACTGGCCAAGGAAGACAAAGCCAAGAAGAAAATACACGTCGTAACCGGGTTATTATCACTGTTCACCACCAGCAAAGCTGGTAATAATCACAGTAACAAAAAAATCTGGACGCTTCCTCTAATCATTTAACAAAATTTTTTCTTTAAAAGCACATGTAGCTTTTTCTCAACTATATTATACAAAAGTCTGTCCTGATTATGCATGTTATCCATTCAAACATTACTTCAAGCATAAAAAGTCAATTTAGATTAAAGGCCATGTGTGTGGTATTATACCTATGATAAAACGGGACTAATTAAAAATGCATGACTGTGCGGTTAATCTTACTTTTGGGGGGTTGGGATCATTGTAAATGTTTGTTTTTTTCCAAAAGAAAAAAATGCTGAAATCGCTTCAAAATTCTGACTTGGCACAGTGTGCAAACTTACACTGCTGTTTAAAATTACCCAAGACCTATCAGATAAGAGGAAACCACTGGAGAACCAGGAATAAACACATTTCTACTTCTTGGAAAACAACCCTATACATTAAAAATTTGAAGTTTCCATGCTAGAAAACAGTTATCTTTGAGCAATAATTATCCACTTTATTTTTTAATTCCAACAGAAATTATATTAGCATGAGGACAAAATCCTAAAATTCTATCACAGGACCCTCTGCTTATTTGGATACACTTAAAATATAAGTGAATCTCATTTATTGGCACTCCCCCCTGGGCCCCCACCAATTTTTTAAAAAAGAAAAAACACATAATCTCTACAAATAGCCAGTTTATGTGCGGTGTGTGCCCTACCATCCCACATACGTTCCCCATCAGGACAGGGGCAGGCCTATGACAAACACCAAAACCCACTTGACCAGTGGGAAGGGAGGTGCCAACATGTCAGCATGGAAAGAACATGCTGGGGAGGGTGTTGAATGCTCACTACAGCGACGTCTCCAGCTCCCCTCACAGGAGCATCTGCCTGAGAAAGACCCCAGGATCATGCAGTGGTTTTGACATTCATGTTGTTTCTGGCCACAGGGAAGTGCCACCATAAAGCTGATGACAATCTTTTCCTGCAACTGACAAAGAGAAAGAGACCTTGTGTGCTAAGCTCCTAGCTGGAGGTTTTCCATACTCTGCGCCCTTTAATCCCCCCCCCCCCAACTCTGAGAAGGAGCCCTAGCCATCCTAGGTAGCCTTCAATAGGGTAAGTGACTTCCGCGGCTCGCATGGTAAGAAATGACACAGCGAGGACCAGAAGACAGGCCTGTCCTTGCGTTTCTGCTCACCTGTCAATGCTACATCACTGACACGTTGCATAATTACGACTCAGAGTGGATGTCTTGATGCTTTGTGCTTCCCCACCCTGATCCTCTAGAGGGTGTTTTCCCTCCCACAGTCTCTAACTTTCCACACTTTCAAAGACCTTTGGGTTGTGGGGATCCAAAGAGTCATCCTTCATGGCCCAGGCAGGTACACAAAGGTCTACTAGCCTAACTGTTTTTTCTTCTCTTACTGGGTAATTTCTGGCTGTCCCTCAGGGCTTTAAAGTCATATACCACACTTGTCACACTTGGTTTCTCCAGAAATACCAGAAGTTGTATCATAACAAACCTAACACACTTCATGGTTCCCATTTTTCATATCTAATCAGCCTGAAAATCTGTTGACTCTCTCTCTCACATTCTCCGATGTGGCTCTTCCTTGCAACGTTCACCTCCCTGCCCTGCTTAGACCCTCCTCTTCCTCGGCCTTGGGTATTTGCAGGAAGTGCCCGGCCGCTATGTCTCCACCTCTTCCGGCCAATGGCTTCTCCGCACCACAGCCCATGATCCTCTTCCCCTCAGGCACTGTCTGCTCCCAACAGCCTTCTCTGGCCCCTCAGGCTGGACCGGGTGCTCCTCCTCTTGCCCTTCCCGAGCCCCTTGCACACATCATCATACCACTGGGGGACAGCACCATTACTTGTTTCCTTGGCTGTCTCTTTCTCCCACGGGCTTCCTGGTGGCCAGCACAAATACAACTTTATACGTCTTCCCTTAACAGGAAGGAAAAATTAAAAATAAAAAAACAGGGGTGAGAATGTTGGGGGAGAAGGAAGGACCCCATAATCACCTCGTATCTCTTAGACTCTCAGGGGCTTTAGCTATTTAATAGTTCATTTAACAAATGCTTAGTGAACTTACACTCTGCTAAGCACAAAAAGCACAGAAATGATGAAGCCACAGTGGCTTACAGTACGGTAAGAAGGCCCATCAAGCAAACATTACGCTAAAATGATGATGTAAGCACAGGTTCCATGAGAACACAGACTGGGAAGGCAAATCATGTCCAAAGATTTGGAGGAGACTGCCAAGACGCCTGAGATGAAGCCTGGGGCCGCGGTAGGAGTCCAGCAGCAGGAGACGGAAGGGAAGGGCAGTCCAGGCACCAAAGTCACCAGTCAAATCAAGTGAACCAGTCCCGGAGCCCTGATGACTGCGCTCTGCGGGAGAAACAACCTGAAATGTCACCTCCACTCCCATCATTACAGTACTGCCATACACAGAACCATCGACACTCCTTTTAAATGAGCTCTCCACACGAAGATTCCCTTCTATCAGACCATGACTGAGACAGTGTCTCCCCAATACTCAGTGGAAACTATATAAAATATTTTTCCACATAAATACCGGAAAGGCAATTCCATGGGGACTGAGTAAGTCAACACCAAACACTGGTGGATACCAAACACTACCTTCCTACAATTGAGATACAAGCAGAAACAACTTTTCTTCAATGGACATGAAAAACGTTAAGAAGGAATGCAGAATAGCTTGCTGAGAGCACATATGTGTTCACGCTTACTCCTACTGGCTCAAGGGTCTGGACCTTGCTTTCTGTCTGAAGCTCGCTTTCTTCCATCAGCGAACCCAGAGCAAGCAGAACGGACAACCTGAAACGCTCTGTCCTTAACTGCCCTTGCCAGGGGGCAGCTGAGGGCTTAGCGGCGGCTCTGTGTAGACAGTCTCTTATTACCCTCTTGTCCAGGCCTCTTTGCTGGCAAAAAGCACAACTGAATAAACAGACAGACAAGATCTGCAATGCATCAGCACTAAGTAAATTACGACAGTGGGAAGAATGGCGATCTGAAGTCTAAAGATTTTAAACAGCAATAATCTTTGCTCCACATAAGAAATCTGGCAACCACTGTATTTATGGGAATGCTTTTTAGATTCTCTGATTAACACAAGTACTCTGGAGCAGGACCACAAAGACCCAATCAGAGTGCACCGTGACCCTGAGCCTCGGTCTCCAAGTGGGTTATCGAGAGACTACCAGCCTAGGAAAATAATGTATATGAAAAAGATACCAGAACCAGCTTGCCCTGAACAAAAGGATTCGTGGCTCTTGCGAGTGTTTATCACCTTCGCTCTATTTCCAATTACATGACAACAAGCACAGTTTACGAGAAGAGACGCTTACAATAACGGCCGAATGATCTGCCCATCTTATCAAAAGCAAGCAAATGATGGGCTCTGTGCTGGTGCATGAACAATTTCTTACCCAAGTCTTTGGTTTGGAGTGTTCAATCCACTTCCTCATACAGAATCCAGGAATCAAAGGAGTTTCTAAGTACTGGGCAGAGACACACGATTTAAAGTTGCCCCACAGGACCAGTTAGTGTTCTTTCCTTACAAAGTATTCATTTCTTGAGTTCTTAAATATTTAGAAAATGGATAAAACGTATGAAAAGGTAGTTTTTCAAACAAAGACCCATCACTCTAATCTTATAGTTTCTAACCCCAGAAACAGAATTCGCTTCAACCCGTTCCCTTTAAATGCATTATTTTCCTGATTTGTGGCAAGCACTGAGCAAAAGTTGGGAGGGGGTTATAAACCATGCTGATTCCTGGCTGTCCACCTCACTCTGGGCGAACCCAGCCCTCTGAAGGGGTAGCAAAGGCAGGAAGCGAACGGCACACAGCAGGCGCCTACATGATTCCAAGTCAGCTCCCACTGGGCCCCGGGGGGCCCCTCCACTGTTCCCCGGCCACGGTTGTCTCCAAGCCCCTCATGCTTCCCAACAAGCATATGCAAACTACACAGCTAACCTGAGTTAGCTGGAAAAGCAAAGGCTTTTAGTGCTCCAGTGTTCTCAAGCAGACAGGTCTAAAAACCCCTTGTTCTTCAGTCCCAACCTTTGAATCTGACTCCCTACCTCTGCTCCCATTTCACCTCAGATCCCAACCAGTGCTTCCCACTGGGAGGGCTGTAGAGACATAGGCAGTCACACATCCCTCCCGCTTTCTGCCGAAATCAGATTTGACCACTCACCTCCTGACCTATAGTACCAATACAACGTGGAGACGTATTTGGGGTCTGACACCTAGATTACCTTGTTCGGCACCCGCATTACCTTTCTTAGTGACAAGCCTGATTTGACCTGGTTTTCTTCAAGACTTTTATTGCTTTTTCTAGTATGCTTCTGCGACTGTAAATGAGAAGTTTAGTTTCTGCTACCTTTAATAGACAGCAGTGGGCACTAGGTTTTTTTTTACCTACTCGCTTTCCTATAGGCCTTACACTTCCTGTTGTAGCATTTGTTTTTGTTACAATCTCGTTTTTCCTTCCTGTGTCTACTGATTCTCAGTTACGATTAGACTCGTTGTATCTTACTTCCATTGGAAATAAAAGACACAAATACATGCCCTCAAAAAATAAGCATTTGGTGGGGGGGTGGGGGGGGATACTATATCTACACATGTACCCAAACAGACACTGCCATTCAGTGCAAAGGTGTAAATTAAGAACAAGAAAGAAGATGGGATTAATTCTCAAACTACTGACCCTCACATTCATCTAGCTCTGGCAAGCCGATAAAGATATTTCAAATATTAGATCAACATCAACCTAAGAGAGCCTTATGTTAGAAGCCCTGTGTGCATTTGAGTTTTTCCAGGTATCCTACGTACTCAAGAACCTACTATGTACAGAGAGTTCACAAAAGTCCGGAAACACCAACCACAGACTTTAGGAGAAAATATTTTATATCTTTAATATTTAGATTTTTTTAATGTTTATTTATTTTTGAAAGAGAGAGAGCATAAGCAGGGGTGGGGCGGAGAGAGAGGGGGACACAGAATCTGAAGCAGGCTCCAGGCTCTGAGCTATCAGCACAGAGCCCGACGTGGGGCTTGAACTCACAACCATGAGATCATGACCTGAGCCAAAGTCAGACGCTCAATCGACTGAGCCATCTAGGCGCCCCATTTTTTCTTTAATATTTAAAAAGAGCTCATTGAACATTTCACTGAGGAGCTATTGTTTTCTTTAAAAATATACCTTTCCAAAACTGTCCTGTAATGTTTTATTTCATTTGCAAAATAAATATATAACAAAACATTAGAAAAGTTTTCATGTCACATGACTTATTTTACCATTACTGCCCTGAATTTTACATTAAAAAATGAAATTATGTTCATCATTTAGAATAAGGCATTGTAAATCTTTAGGCAATAAGGCTTCCTTACTCTATTAAAATAGTTTTCAAATTATAAAATTTTTATACTCAACTTTTCAGAAACATTATTATATATAGACAGGTACGTCTATCTGTATATGTGTGTGTATATATACCCACACACTTTAATCCTTTGATTAAAACATAAATACATAACATAAACCTTACACATAAATACATGTTAAAATAGTGAAAAGAAGTTCCAGGGACGCCTGGGTGGCTCAGTCAGTTAAGTGTATGACTTCGGCTCAGGTCATGATCTCATGATTTGTGGGTTCAATCCCTGTGTTGGGCTCTGTGCTCACAGTTCAGAGCCTGGAGCCTGCTTCGGAATCTGTGTGTGTCTCTCTCTCTCTGCTTCTCCCCCACTCGTGCTCTGTCTGTGTCTCTCTGTCTCTCTCAAAAATAAATATTAAAAAAATTTTTTTAAATAAAAGAAGTTCCAAAAATAACTAGAACATCATTTGCCAAACTATTGTCAGGCTCTCTGTAAGCAAAGAAAAGTGGAATTTCAGTCAGCCCTCCCAACCAGACTAAATCTTTACTATAGGAGACCTACAACAATTTTTAACTAACAGATTTGATCTGCGTGGTTCTGTGGGACTGGTGAGTGGAGAACAAAAGACTGTAGCCTGACAGCTTGCCTACTGTGATCCTTATGGGCACTGCTGTCGAACCTTCATTTGGCCAACAATTTTCAATTAAAAAGTGGCACCAAGTCTATGCTTACAGAAATGTCTGATAAACTGTTTTTCAGTATCTTTATTGATTTGAAAGAGAATCCATATTCACCATTCACTGCTTGATGGTGCCTTAAAAAGTATTGACGGAGGGGTGTCTGGGTGGCTCGGTCAGAAGAGCACGCAGCTCTTGATGTCGGGGTTGTGGATACAAGTCCCACGCTGGGTGTGGAGATTACTTAAGAAAATAAAATCTTAAAAAAAAAAAATGTACTGATGGAGTCTTTGCATCTAGGTCCAAAACAAGTACTTGAGACTTCAACAGAAAGTAGTTCTTACAAATTAATGTCCTTGGGCCTAACAGGCAAGTTATTTCTTCAAAACAATATTCAACTTGATGATTTATTTTGACATAAACAATTAGTCTGTGCCATGACTGGCTGTGAAATAAACAGCCTTCTCTCAGTTAGCAGTAAAGAAGCAGGAGAATTCGAGCACATTATCCACTGTTCTGCTTCTCTGTGGCAGCAAAGGGGTTTCTGTGCAGGCAGGACTACAGCAAAGCGGTCTGTTCAAAGGAAGTGAAACGGTGCCTTCAAGAGGCAACGGACCAATTATTAAAACTGAGCACTAAAGACAGTCACCAACGTCCAGAATAATAAAGGATGTAAAGAAAATCCAAGGCTGATTCTGGTTTAGTCCCAGTGGAATGAGAAAAGCTATTGTCTTCTATCAAACACTGATTCACTGACAATTGGAGGGAAAAATACAAATTCCAACAATTATAACGTTAATAATCATTTCATCGGCAGCAATATTCAGAAGTTGATTAGATGATCCTAACGGGTGATTTGAAGGGTATGGAAAAACACCCTTAGCATAATTTAATAAGATCTTCAGACTGAAGCATATTCAAGAGTTTCATGAAAGGCCTTCTCATGGCCTTTTAATAGCTCTTTCCAATTCCGATTAACTTGTTAAATGCCAATTCTCATTACTTCATCAGAAATCTAAAGCCAGCCCTTTCTGATTAAATCATTAAATTATCATTACTAGCACAATGCCTGGTAAGAATTTATGGACAGGCCAGCACACATAAGCAGATGACAATTCTCCACACCAACAGAAAAGAAAACGTGGAGTAGGTAATTAAAAATAACAAATTGTATTCATCTTTGGGGTGTGTTAGGTTATGTTTACCTACTATATCCCCCTTCCTAATTGTTTCACGGGGGTTAATATTTAAATTAGCATAATCTTTCTGTAGACCCTCAAAAGAGCAGAAATGTTGATCAAGAAAACCCATTTATATGAAAAACCCAGGTTGGTACTGAAGGGATCAGAAAGCACAAGTCAACTGGGAGCTGGGCCGCCTGCCGGCTTCAGGAGTTAAATCACCCTGTTCATGAGTCATTCAAACCTCTGCAGACTCCTCCTGGGGCACCAATCACACACGCAGGCACTGCCTCATCAGTCCTGTGCTAACACCGAACTGCTCCCACGAATCTGCCTGCAAGCTCCGCACCCCCACCTTCCAGACGGCGTGCTGCCCCCCACCGCTGCACGAGTCTGGCTCAAGAGACCCATAAGCAAGCACATCCAGGGGTCTGGTTCAAAGTTCAAGGTTGCCCCACCCTCCCGGGTCAGAGGACACCCACCCACTGAGCTGTGAACAGGGGTCAGCTCTGCCACATCTTTCCTTAGACTTTAATCTCTTGTCATCCTGACTGTCTTCAGACAGCAGCCCTCTGAGCAGGTGGGTATGATCCCCAAGGGAAGGTCCCTCACACCCTCAACACTGCCTGTGCTTACAACGTTATACACGGACTCCTATGAATATTATAGCTTCTCTGTACCCCTCTTTTTTTCATGCAGTCTTACAAATATCATCATGAGAGAAAAGAGGCTTGGAAGATAGAAGACAAAATAAAATAAGATTGATAACAACAACCACTTAATTTACATTCTAGGTCACTATGTGAAAGCAAAGGCATTATTAAGTTCAGTCTCTTCCAGAAACCAGATAAATTGCTAAAACTTATTTCTTTTTGTCTACTATAAATATATTTAAAATACATAGGGGCGCCTGGGTGGCTCAGTTGGTTGAGGGTCCAAGTTTGGCTCAGGTCATGATCTCACGGTTGGTGGGTTCAAGCCCTGCGTCGGGCTCTGTGCTGACAGCTCAGAGCCTGGAGCCTGCTTCGGATTCTATGTCTCCCTCTCCCTCTGCCCCTGCCCACTCACGCTGTCTCTCAAAAATGAATAAATGCTAAAAATTTTTTTAATAAAACATATATATGTTTTTAATTTTTAGAGAGAAAGAGAAAGAGAGAGAGCACAGGTAGGGGCAGAGAGACAGGGAGAGAGAGAATCCCAAGCACACTGTCAGCACAGAGCCAGATATGGGGCTTGAACCTATGAACCATGAGATCATAACCTGAGCTGAAATCAAGAGTCAGATGTTTAACTGACTGAGCCACCCAGGCGCCTGGCTAGAACTTATTTCGATGAATATGTTACTAGTAACATTTTTGTTATTTTATGGATTAAGGAGCTTGACGTATGCGAAGTTCTGTCAACTACTCCTTGAGATGCCAGGGTTGGTTGTGCTTAGAATTATACTTCTAGTCAGAGGCAGCCAAACATGCCATTTGACTGTGAAACAAATAATTGCAATGCTAGTGTAACTCTGCACATTCCAGTTGAGGACTAAAGTCAGCAAACAAGAACAAATGTAACGGCGTCACATTCGTATCAATGATTTGGTGGAGACGGTATTATCCTAAAAAAAACTGTTAAAAATGTTACCAGACGTTGGCTATTTATCCTCCCTGTCCCAGACAGCATCTGGCAAAAGGGGGTGCTCCTAAAACGTGCCGATCCCCACCCACACATCCTTGAAACTGGCAGGAAATGTCCCTGATTAAATACTACTTGCAGGATTTTTACCTTCCTCTACATCATCACGGTACTTAAAGGCTTACTCTATAACTAACTGTATCACGCTTTTAAAAATATGGCTTACGTAAACTTTATAAACATTATGTAATCATATGCTGAAAATGCTATTTTTATGCGTAGATTATGTTAATATGTTGTTCCTCTTCTCACATTAGTTGGTGCTCACATTTTTTTTTTTTTTTTTTTTTTTTTTTTTTCTTCAACTAAACGACCCAAGGAAAGGAAAGGTTTGCCCGTTTTCTCCTTTAGCGCCGTCACTCTTCCAGTAGATGATCCAAAGATAAACACCAGCCAGTTACACGTATACTGGCTTCTTTTGCCTTCTGAGATCAATTCCCTGAAATGAGACCTGCTTCCTATCTTTCAGGGTTATTGGGCTACAGGGTATTTTAGCTTTCAGGGTATTTTAGCTACAGAAAGGAACAGGATGAAGTCGTTTGAAATTCTCTCTGTTCCCCCTGTGGCAGCTCCTCCACGGTCAGTCTGAAGGATCACCTCCTACCTAATGACACCAGACAGTCCTCTCTGGCCTTGACTTCCCCACAGTACTTCACACCACGAACACCTGCCCACCAGCTGGACATCTCCAGGGGCCTGGTTCAGTGTCTATGGCCAAAGTCCTCGTCTGTCTGCCTGGCGTGGCAGCCCAGGATCTGAGTGACGACCCCACCATTCAAGTAGCTCAAGCCTGACCTGTGTCATATCGCACGTCCCACTCTCTCACCTCTGACCTGAATCGGAGTCACTGTTCCCCATTTCCAGTACTGACTCCCTAGTCTGTGCCCAATATTGCTCACCTGGTTCAGACCCTAGTTGTTTCTCACTGGAACCTTCGCAGTGTCTCCCAGCCGGGCTCCCTAATTCTGTCCTTTTGGGGAAGAACTTACGCCCACTCTCCACACCATGGCCAGCACGATCTATCTAAACCTAAAGTTGTTCCCTTACTGCCTCTACTTAAGCCTTTCCTGGGTTCTTCCTCGCTCAACCACAAATTCTCACATGCAACACTGGGCCCTCAAGAATCTGGCCCCAACCTACCTCTCCCCCTACCCTCCATATTCCCTACTTCTTGGAAAGTCCCTCTTTTCTTCACTTACCATGTACTCATCTCCTGAGACTCACCTCAGGAGACTCAGGAGACTCACCTAACACTCACCTCCTCCAGTGTCTTTCGTGCCCCACAGTCGTGTTAGCGAGCTTCGCCTTCGCCCTGTGATCCTACCTACCCAGACATCAATGGATGTCTCCATCCTCCTGTTTAGCCTGTGAGCTCCTTGCTCATAATCCAATGCTTCTCGAATGGCAAGCCTTCAATAAATACTGAAGAATGACTGAATATGTGGAGTTCGAAAGTGAGAGCCAACTATCTACACCAGAAAATAAGTCAGAGATCCAAGCTACTAAAATAAAGAAAACCCCATTACGTTCCCCGAGGCAATTTTGTATTTTTTCCATTGTCATCAATTTCAGTGTTTATGCTACTTCTCACATTCCTGAAATAACTTCAATTATTTTGAGAATATCGAGGCCATTGAAAGCAATACTTCTTTTCTCTCTCCTCTTTGTAGCAAAAATTCTCTGTATCTTCATCCACAGGAAAACATGTCCCTCTGTGACTCAGTTTTCCATGTTAATGAGCCCCCGACCCTCCCCCAGCCCCTCTCCTCCTGCATTCCACTCCACTTCCACAAATGGTCCTTAGATTGATCCCCTCCTGTAAATTCTCAGAGCCAGGTCTTCAGCATCTCTCCCTTGGATTATTTTAACAGCCTCCTTAACTAGCTTCCCCTCTGTAGCCTCTCCCCTTATTAATCCACCCTTCATACTACCTGAGCCCTAACCACAAATCTGATAGCGCCTTGAAATCTCCTCACAGGAACAAGAAAAAGTTTAAACTTCTTAGCCTGAAATTCAAGGCCCTATAACATCTTGCCCCATCCTATCTTTCTAAACTCACCTTCCTTGGTGCATTCTAGAATCACCCCGATCTGCTGATTACTGATCACTTCTTATGAAGCTATGGCCTACCACATCTCTCCAATCTTGCTCATGATGCTCCTTTGACTGTATTCCTTTGCCAGTTTGGAATCCCCACTCATCCTTCCAGAAGGCCCAGTTCAAATAAGCTTCTCCTCGGTAAAAACTTTCAAACTGCTCAATTACAAATCATGACTATTTTCAGGGTTTCCATAACATTTAGTTTATATACCTAGTATGGCACGTGAGATATTGGATCTATCTCCATTATAAAATGGAAACTCTTTGAAAGAAAAGTCTGTGAATTATTCTTTGAATATTCACGGCTTAAGGTAAAGCCTTAAGGCAAATCAAATGCTCAAAAAAAAAAAAAGTTTGCTGAATTATGTTGTCTTCATTACATAACAAACTCTCAAAGGCAGGAACAATACCTTATTCGTCTATGCATTTTTAGGAGTACCTACCATACTCCAAGATCAACACAATTTGTGGAATAAAAGAATGACCCATTTTGGGGGCAAATACACAGAACAGGTGAATGAGCTAATGTGAAATATTTTCAAAATGTAAGTATTTCCAAAATGATTTAAACACTTCAATTATGGATTTCTTCTGGCATACAAAGACCAGAGCAGGGGTACTCAGAGTATCCCATCGGCCAGGAATTCTGTTGCGGGTCCAGTATGAGATAAGACCTAAAATGAAGAACAAGCATTTAGAAACTTTTATGACCACCTGACAAGGCCGAGACACCCATACATTCCAGCTGGGGCCTGTCTCACCGAACAAAGTGTTGGCTGGTGTAGGTTTTGGGGGAATGCATGTGCTAAGCGGCATGGGGGGCAAGAGCTGCAGGCCAGTCACGGCACAAGGACCACGTGTCAGTCTGTGATAGATTGGAAATGAAAAACGAAAGGTCTTTCACCAGAGATGGTCTGAAAAATCCAAGCAAGGAGAATGATATAACAAACTCCCAATTTCTCTCCATGTACCTTCCATATTTGCTTGAGACCTTTCTCCCCATGGCATAAACATTACATATGGAGCTAAAGCCACCTTTGTGTCCTTCCCCAGTCCTTGTGTCCTCCTTCCCCCTCAGGAGACGGCCTCCAATGTGACTTTTTAAAAAGGCTACGAAACCCTGTTCAGCAGTGTGAAATTTTCCTGCTGCAGTTTTAGAGCAATTAGAATTCCTTTCACACACACAAAAATTAAAATTTAACAATGCTAAGTGTTATTTTGAAAACTCCTCTCTACTAATATTATGTGAGAACCTCTCTCTGTGACCCTTCAGCAATGACTGACAGACCCGAACTCCAAGTAAAGGGACGTCTGCTACCTCGGCCTTCAGAGGGAGAAAGACCTTCAAAAGCCAGTAACTTGAAAAGAAAGATGAAAGCACATGTTGCCAGGGCGTAGAAAGAAAAAGATTCCCACTGACTTCCACTAATAAAACAGGCTTTCCAAGAACACTGGGCCGGTGAGACTTAACTATGAGAGATGCTTACTGATGTCAGGGGTGAGCGTGGAGAAGACACAGGAGGGAAGCAATGCCGGAAGTGGTGGGTGGAAATCACGGGCTCTCCCCGCTTCATCAGATGGGCACGGCAGAGCCACCCTGCCCCCTGAAATTCACACCTTGTTTTTCTGCATCACTGCCAACTCATTTCCAAAACATCCACTGCTAATCAAACTTGTTTGGCTGCCTCCTTATCGAAACTTTACAAAACTTTAATTTTCAGCCTCATGAGCCCTGCAGCTGTAAATTAACTGAATAAAATTTACAAACATTATGCAGTGAGATAAAGCACTTTCAAAGTCTTTCCCCTGTTCAGTTGACTTGGCTGCCTAGCACACCAGTTTTGCTTGACATGAGTTCAGAGGCCCTGGAAACCTTCCTAATCCTACTCCCTAGGCCTTGTGCCATTCATGGAACCATGTTAACCCATATCCAGAAAATTAATAAACCTCACATGGGTTTAGGCACTCGAAATACTCCTGATACTTCTTGTCATTTATTATATTTAGGCACCCTTTGCAATGGGAGAATCCTCCTCAAAAGACCACAACAGCCGCAGATAAAATCCCCAAGGTTATTGGCATGCAACAAAATATCTCATTTAAGACTTCTGCGGCCTCAAGCCAAAGCCAGGAATTAAATTCACTGAAGGTGAAATCACCTGTGCTTTGATTTAATACAGATATTCCCAAAATGGTTTTCTGAACTCCTCCATTTCCCAATTATCACAATTTTTAAACAGCAAGGGGAGTAAAACTGACTGCTCCCAGGAATGCCAGCTGAGTTGGTTAATCAGTGATGTGTCCCTACATCACACTCACAGTAGAGAAGACAAAAGACTAGTAAATTCTCAAAATGGTAAGTCCTGATACACTGAGGTGCCATAATTCATTTATGATTTCCATGGTTACCAAGAAAGAACTGAAAGGCCCCCTCTGGTTGGTTTTCACAGAACAACAGTCACCCCTTCCAACTGGGGTCAAGTCTATCAGTAGCTATGTCAGCAGGCGGAGGCCCTCGAGCCGGGTGGGTCTCGGGGCAAAGGCATCTCTCCTACACGCGTGGGAGCCTTTGCTGGACTCAAAGACCTGGCTTTGGTGCAACTGACTGCAGGGCGAGTTCTGGGGACTTCTTCAGCTCTCTGAAACACTGTTCTCAATGGTAAAGATAAGAAATACAGCTCAAGGAGGGGTGGTGTGAATGTGATATGAGAGAAAGTATCCCAAAAGCTGGGCACATAATAGCCTATCAATGAAAATATCTTTGCAACGTAGATACGTCTGTCTTTTCCTCCTTTAGAAAACAAACTTGAAAGGTACACCCAACATGTCCCACTGTCAACTGGTGTTTTTATACATCGCCTTACACCAGAACTAAGCAAGATCACAAAGAGATTTGTTTTATAATTTAATGTCAGAAAAGATCAGAACATCAGTGCTTGATGGCTAAGAAAGTGATCGATCTCCCTGCCCTTGTCCAACCAGGCAAGAAAGGGATACAGCCCCTGAAATAAATGCTCATTTTCCTCAGTAATTCTGCATAGCGGGAAAATAAGCTAATTCAAACAAAGTCCATTAAATAAATAAAATCCCAACACTTGTCTCTTTAGACAAAAAGCAGATGGTAGCAATACAAAAGATCGCTAATGTTTTGGCAAACTAATCTTTCTTCCAAATACCATTTACAAAAGGCCACCAGACCGCCAGCCATAAGGATGCCATGGGAAACCCCTGTGGCAATTAGAAGTGTATTTAACTCAAGACCAGAACCACAGAGTATAAAAATAAATACATAAATAAAACTCCCAAATAAATAAATCTAGAAAGAAATTATTTACATCACATAGGTTCAAACAGTCAAAGTTAAAGAAGAAATATATATATATATATATACATATATATATGTATATATATGTATATATATATGTATATATATGTATATATATATATACGTATATATATATATACGTATATATATATGTATATATACATATATATATATGTATATACACATCTATCTCTTTATTGCGGAATCTCAAAACAGTAAGAGCTTTAGTGAGTTGTCACCAATGAAACAGTCAAGTCTAAGCCTGGGCAGTTTCTGGAAAAGGGAAGTCCAGAGAAACTTGCTCACAATGAAAATCACAACTGGCTTGTAGAGCTGGGTGGTCTTATTTCTGACAAGAAACAAACACTTTTTTGGACAAAGGAAGAAGTCAACAGAGGAAATCCTGACGCATTCACCCAACACCAAGGTGCTCACCAAGCATCTACTACATTCCACACACGGTGCCAGGGGCTGGAATAGTGGCAGCAGCAATACCGAAACTAGTGCCCAACCATAGAAGATTACAGTCCAGGGAAGTCACTGACAGCTACTATACAGAGTGCAAGAGGTGTGTTAGGGCCCGGGTAGGCTATGAACACAGGCGTCCCGGGAACTAGCCCCACTTACAATTTCACAATCAGAGATGATGCCTTCCCATAGCTAATGCTATCGACATTCATCTGGTCCCTAAAGTTCACCCTCCAAATTCCGTGCTTGACCGAGTTCTTGATGTGCCTCTAGAATGTCATCCAAAGTGACTCTCACCACACAGTCAGGGCCTGCTTCTTACCACCTACCAGACACCTTGTATTATATGCTTCCTGATCAGATCAGCGTTCTCCCTGCCAGGGGCCACGGCCACACCCTTCAGTATTTACTAGTCAGCTTCTACAATATTTTCCACAAACAAGAGTCTGATGTCACTCCCTTATTTAAAAGCCTCCAATAGTTCCTGTTGGATAGAGGATGAAGTTCAAACTACTTAGCACAGCTCAGCCCGACCAGCAAAGCAAATACTAGCTTTACGTCCCACCCCCAAGCAAGCTAAGACCAACAATCACACTGGATTAGTATCAGAGGAGGCCACACTGTGATCTCTCAGGCCCCCACTGCTTTGTAGGTAACGTCCCTGTTCACGAAGGCCCTTTCCCCTGGGCCTTGCCCAGACGGTTCTTTCTCTTTCTTCGGGTGTACCGCCTTCCCTATACCTTCTCTGGCTGCAGAGACGTCTGCATCTTGGCCCTGTGCGGCTACAACACTGTGTGTGCCATACAACTGTACTCAGCACACCGGTGTGACTTTGTTGGTCTTTTCTCTTCCTAGACAAGGACCATGTCTTAATCATCCCCCAGAACCTAGCACAATGCATGACACGAAAAATATATTTGATGAAAATCTGACGAATGAACTAGGAAAATTACTCATCTACTCTAAATACAAGTCTAACAAAGGAAATTACTACCTATTAGGCTGGTACTATACCATCTTACAAAGATGAAATTATTCTGGGCCCGATAAAGAACTATGGTTAATAGTCCTGGAAACAGCTTGAATGAAAGGTTTTGTACAAATGGACTCCTTACCATTCGGCGGTGCCTGCCTGCTAAGGGGCAGCCCCACAGCACTCACTCTGTAGCCTGCAATGCATTCAGGGTCCGACTTCGCTCAAGGGAAAACAAGAACGGTATCTGACACACTTATTTTTAGGCTTGAGGCCAGAATTTATTAGAAAAAAATAAACGCTATGTGTCCTAATAATCAGGAAGATTTTTTTTGTTTTGTTTTAATTTCTCTCTGCAGCTGAAATCTCTGTATGGTCAAGAAAACCTTAATTTCTTGCTTGCTTCTGGCACAGTCATTAACCTGCACTTAAACATTCTGGCTTCATCAACAGCCTTGCACATCCAGCTGTCATCGGTAAGAGAACAGAAGCCTCGGACCGAGTTCTGACTTACTACCAAACCACTGATTATAGGTCTCCTGGTCTCCAGCTTGATTTGTTTCACTAAAACAAATTCCTCCTGGGGCGGCAGGTGGACACGAGGGGCTGCTCAGTGGAAAGCAGAGGCCAACTTTACTGTGAGGATGTCTATCTGCCATCTTGGAGCATGGAGAAGAAGCAGAGACTCTGGCAAGGGCTCAGAAGGGAGGGCCTTCCTTGCAGGCTCCCAGTTACCACCATCGTAAGCTACTGGAAGGCCAGATCCTGGGGCTAAGAGTAGGAGTCGAGACAGGCCATGGTGATGCTGGTTAATATCGTCAAAGCTCCAGCTCCAGCCACAGTGGCCCACACAACCAAGCTATTTCTCAGTCAGCAACATACACCTCCCCCAGGGTAGACAAAGTCTTAGGAGTGGCAGACCTTGCCAACAAGTGAGTGGAAACTGCAAATTACATGCCTGGGAACAAGGGCCACAGGTGTAGAAATCACAAGTCAGGTTCTGTCTTGGCTTAGTCTCCAGCTAGATGTGTGACCCTGGACAAGTCAGTTAACTACTTGGGGACTCAGTCTTTTTGTCTATAAAGAATCCAATTAGATCACCTTTTAAGTCCCTTTTAATTCTAAACTTCTATAATTCCATGTTCTAACTTGTAAAAATGAAGACACTAGGATGTTAGGTATTTTTCAAATATAGATTTCAGGGAGAAGGCTTCATTAGGATGTTGCCCATAAGATAAATCACCAAATCCCCTCCAAAGAGAAACAAATATAAAATACAACAGAAATTACAATTAGTCCTTACCAAAGGCCCTGACCCAGACCCAGTGAACACAGCATGACATTCAAACATGGTATTCACACGATAGAAACATGCCTGGGGCTTTCATAATCTCCCTGAACAGTTCAGCAAAAATTTCATCCTCAGAAGAAGACAGCTCACACACTTATGTTTCTCTTAGTTAAGAGAATCCAGGTGTTTTTACCACTGATATACTCCACGGGATCCCACAGTAACCAGTTCTGCCAGTATTACACTTACTTCAAAGTCTACTAAGTGTCATGCCTTCCTGTTTTGACTCAGCACCAAGTATCTCGAAGGTAACCCAGAGGGCCAGTGAGGCCCTCTCCATGCTATACCACCAATAAATTCCTATGGTGACAGAATTCAGGGCAGTCTGAAAAATCTTTTGCTTTGCCTAACACTATTCTGGTATCTGTGCTCAAGAAGAAGTCTACCCGAGGTATACATCTATTGTTCTTCCATATAAGCTTCTCTGTATCACCAGGAGTGGTTTTACTCATGTGGTCATATCTCCACACATGACTACATTGTATGAACCTTTCCTCTGGGCTACTCTTGACAGGAGGAGTGCCCGATGTTCACCAAAACAGTGGACATCCATTTTGCATCCCTCAGCATTCTCCTAATTTATGCAGTATCACAGTCATATACACCTATCTGAAGTGGACCCATGACAGTACTTTTTCCCATGTTACTTTCCCACATGTGGTAAACAGAACAGTGGGCAATAAGTATGTTCAGTTTAAGGCCAGTACGAGACCCGGCTTATGACAGATCTTCAGGAACTGTTCATTAACCAGGTCTTATTGACCAGTTAATTTATACAAATACTGCTTATATTACACGGTGTTTAACCTCCCAAAACATTGTTTTTTAAATGAGGCCTGTTTACCCTGGATAGAGTAGGCTGCATACTCTCTGCAAACTTAAAACTGTTAATTGCTAAGTCACCCTGGGATTAAGAACGGATTGCATGTCAGAAGCACCCTGAAATTTACAATCATGAGTTATATCTTCAAAAGATAAGATAGGGGCACCTGGGTGGCTCAGTTGATTAAGTGTCCAACTCTGGATTTCAGCTCAGGTCATAATCTCATGGTTTGTGAGATCAAGCCCTCTGTCGGGCTCTGCACTGTCAGTGCGGAGCCTGCTTGGGATTCTCTCTCCCTCTCTCTCTCTGACCCTCCTCTCTCTCTCTCTCTCTCTCTCTCTCTCTCTCTCTCAAAATAAATAAATAAAACTTAAAAAGGAAAGATATGATAATTTATCAGGCAGAAAGAAAAGCTAATTCCCATTTTCTTGTTGTTGCCAAAATCTGAGCTGTTTCTCTAGGGTTTCCATTGACTATTCTGAAAAAATTTCAATCTTTGTCAATTTTGGAAGAAATATGAAAGTGACCAAACATTCTAAAAAGTTCTAGGTTATATTTTTGGTTCTATAATGATTGTATTACTTTGACTTACCCCAAAGCAATTCTTTTCTAAAGACTCCTTAATTGGTTTAATAATGAGTTTTCTTTAAGACAGGTCAATAACAATACACATAGAATTCTACCAAAAAAAAAAAGAATAAGAAATACCAAACATTTAAAAAGAGTTAAGGGACACCTGGGGGCTCAGTCAGTTGAGCATCCAACCCTGCCTCAGGTGATGATCTCGCAGTTCATGAGTTCCAGCCCTGCTTCAGGCTCTCTGCTGTTAGTGCAGAGTCCCCTTGGGATCCTCTGTCTCCCTCTCTCTCTGCCCCTCCTGCACACATGCTCTCTCTCTCTCTCAAAAATAAATAAACATTAAAAAAAAATTCCCGAAACAAATTCAACAATATATCTAAAAACTCATTCACCACAATCAAGTGGGATTTATTCCCGGGATGCAAGAGTGGATCAGTGTTCACATATAAATCAACAATATACACCAGGTTAACAAGAGGAAGAATAAAACCATATGATCATTTCAATAAATGTAGCAAAAGCGTTTGACAAAATACAATATCCATTTATGATAAAAGCCCTCAACAAAGTAGGTTTAGAGGGAACATACCTCAACATAATAAAGACCATATGTGAAAAAACACACAGCTAACATCATACTTAATGGTGAAAAACTGAGAGCTTTTCCACTAAGGTGAAAACAAGACAAAAATGTCCACTCTCACTAGTTTTATCCAACATAGTACTGGAAGTCCCAGCCAAAGCAATCAGACAAGAAACAGAAATGAAAAGCAATCAGACAAGAAACAGAAATGAAAAGCAATCAGACAAGAAACAGAAATGAAAGGCATTCAAATTGGTAAGGAAGACGTAAAACTTCCATTTGCAGAGGACATGATGCTACATATATACAGAAAAGCCGGAAGACTCCACCAAAAAACTATGAAAACTGATAAATGAATTCAGTAAAGTTGTAGAATACAAAATTAACATACAGGAATCTGTTGCATTTCTATACATTAATAAAGAAGTAGCAAAAAAAGAAATTAAGAAAACAATCCCATTTACAATTGCACAAAAAGAATAAAATATCTAGGAATACACTTAACCAAGGAGGTGAAAGAATGATACTCTGAAAACTATAAAACACCAATGAAGAAAATTATAGATGACACAAATGAAAAGATGTTCCATGTTCAAGGACTAGAAGAACAAGTATTATCAAAATGTCCATACTACCCAAAGCAATCTACAGATTCAAAGCAGTCCCTATCAAAACACCAACAGCATTTTTCATATAATAAGATGAAATAATCCTAATATTGGTATGGAACCACAAAAGACCCCAAATAATGAAAGTCATCTTAAGAAATAAGAACAAAGCTGGAGTTATCACCATCCCAGAGATCAAGACACACTACGAAGCTGCCAGTATCATACTGGCACAAAAATAGACATATAGATCAATAGAACAGAATAGAGAGACCAGAAATAAACACATGATTATATGGTCAGTTAATCTACAACAAGGGAGGCAAGAACAGACAATGGGGAAAAGACAGTCTCTCAAACAACAGTGCTGGGAGAACTGGACAGCTACATGCAAAAGAATAAAACTGGGCCACTTTCCTACACCATACACAAAAATAAACTCAAAATGGATTAAAGTCTAAATGTGAGGGGTATCTGGGTGACTCAGTCGGTTAAGTATCTAACTTTGGCTCAGGCCATGACATTATGGTCTATGAGTTTGAACCCTGCATCAGGTTGTCTACTATCCACGCAGAGCCCCCTTCAGATCCTCTGTCTCTCTCTTTCTCTGCCCCTCCCTCTCTCTCTCAAAAAATAACTAAAAAAAAAAAAGACCAAAATGTGAGACCTAAAACCATAAAACTCCTAGAAGAAACCACAGGCAGTGATTTCTTAGATATCAGCCACAGAAACATATATGTAGATATGTCTCCTCAGGCAAGGGGAACAAAGGCAAAAATAAACTATTGGGACTACATCAAAATAAAAAGCTTTGGCACAGCAAAGGAAACCATCAACAGAATGAAAAAGCTACCTACTGAATGGGGGAAGATATTTGTAAATGATATCTGATAAGGGGTTAATATCAAAATTAATATAAAGAAATTACACAACTCAATTGCAAAAACACAAATAATTCAATTGAAAATAGGCAGAGGACTTGAATAGACATCTTTCCAAAGATGGCCTACAGATGGCAAACAGATGCATGAAAAGATGCTCAACATCACTAATCATCAGGAAAATACGAATCAAAACTACAATTAGATATCACCTTACACCTGCTAAAATGGCTTGAAGCAAAAAGATAAGAAAGAAGTATTGGCAAGGATGTGGAGAAAAAGGAACCCTCGTGGGAATGCAAATTGGTGCAGCCATCACAGAAAACAGTATGGAGGTTCTTCAAAAAATTAAAAACAGAATTACCATAGGATCAAATAATTCCACTATTGGGAATTTACCCAAAGAAAACAAAAACACTAATTCAAAAAGCTACATGCACCCCAATTATTACTGCAGCATTATTTACAACAGCCAATATACAGAAGCAACCCAAGAGTCCATCCATAGATGAATGGATAAGGAACATGTGGTGTGCACGTGCACACACACACATACACACAGTGAAATGTCACTCAGCTATAAAAAGGAGTGAGATCTTGCCATCTGGGACAACATGATGGACCAGAAAGTATAATGCTAAGTGAAGTAAGTCAGACAGAGAAAGACTAATGTTATATGATTTCATTCACATGTGGAATTTAGGAAACAAAATAAATAAACAAAGATGCAAACAGAGACAAAAAAAACCCAACAAACTCTTAAATACAGACAATAAACAACTGGTGATTGCCAGGGGGAAGGGGGGGGGTGAAATAGATCAAAGACATTAAGAGTATACTTATCATGATGAACAGTGACTAATGATTAGAAGTGCTGAATTATAATATTGCACACCTGAAACTAATATAACATTGTATGTTAATTGTATTTCAATTAAAAGAAAAAAAAAGGATCAGAGCTAAATGGGTCCAGTTGTTCTTCCGCATGCTACTTAAGACAAGGCTACTAAAAGATTTGTACTGTGAATTATGTGTGATTTGAAAACTCAAATTTTGAGAAGTTTTGTTTGTTTGTGCGTTTCTTTTGGTAACCAAATACAAAACCAGGAAAATTAAAAGCCAGGTATAGCTTTTAAAATATACCAGAAACTATTTCATTTAATGCTACCTGGGAGAATAGTGGGCTTCAGTAATGTATTTTTACAGAAATAATTCTCCTGAAAGCAAAACAAAGATACTAATGAAGACCAAACTTTTTCACAGTTGCTTTTAAAAAAAAAGAAATTTAATAAAAACAGTCCATCCAATTTTCCACTAAAACAGCTCCCAAGAAAAATACATATTTTAAAAATCAGAGCTTAGAACTGCTTTCCATGCGTCAAACAGAATAAAACCCATCGCCAGTCTGAAAAATTATATAAACAAACAACAGATTCTATTTAGGTGGCTATGAACTAGACACATTAATAAAAAGTGTCACTCGGAGACAAACTCGGTCTCAGTAGGAAGAAATGTGTAAAATATTTTTTTGTTCAGGGCGCCTGTGTGGCTCAGTCAGTTGAGCGTTAGACTTCGGCTCAGGCCATGATCTCGCGGTTCAGGAGTTCGAGCCCCGCATCGGGCTCTGTGCTGACAGCTCAGGGCCTGGAGCCTGCTTTGGATTCTGTGTCTCCCTCTCTCTGCCCCTCCTCTGTTTGTGCTCTCTCTCTCAAAAATAAATAAACATTAAAAGAAATTAAAAAAAAACTTTTAAAATATTTTTTTGCTCTTTGATGATTTGTTGAGAGTTAATAAAACAGACAGCTTTGTTTTCACCAAGAAATCCAAAGTATAAAAAACTACCAGGATGGTATTGTTCTGCTTTTGCTAAAAACAGTATAAGGAGTGACAGGGAACGTCTGTGGCTCCTAAAAGTCTCAAAGTGGGGAAGCCGTAGCCTGTCACATCACATTACAGTTTTCTACTGACACATTTCTTTCCCCTGAGGACAGCGAGCTTCCTGTGGGCTGGGATTTTGCCTTCTTGTCCGTCCTCGTCTTCGGCACCTGCCTGGTCATGATGGACAGAGAGACTTTAAAAGTACGGCCACTCATAATCTCGTCCTTGGACCTTTTCAGAAGGTGTGGGGAACAATAAACATATTTTCTTAGAAAGCAGCCACGTTATTCTGCTCTTCTTCCAACTGCCCTCTCTGTGCTAAGTCACCATCAAGAGGCATAGATGTGGTCACCCTCCTAATGCCCCCTGTAAACCGGTTTAGGAATCCACAAAGGGATGAGAAGCCCCCAGACAGTGTGGAGGTGGTATTTCCTGGGGATGCTATGTCCCTTTTCGTGGCAGGGCCTACAGCCAGAACTTACACCACTGCTAACGGAACTCCAGCACCAAAAGGAAGGACAAGCACCAAGTTCACAAGGGCTCTGAGAGGGGACAGCTTTAAGAAGTCAGACAGAGACACTTGAGCTACTAGCCAAGATGGAGTAACAGTAACTGAAGTTACCCTTCCATGTGAAACAACCAAAAACCTGACGAAATATATGAAAAAACAGCTTTTGTGACACCGAACATCAGGAAACAAAAAGCAGTGATCACTGAGAGAAATGAACAAAAAGACTGCTCCCGCTTCCTAACCTAAGAAACATTCCAGACCGCACAGTACAGGGAGGGGGAGGCCCGGAGAAGCCTGGTGGATTCCCCAAGTTAAGGAGATGCTGTTGAGAGTATGGGGAGACCAAGAAGGTCAGAGTTCACAGGTCAGAACAACAGAAAGGAAAGAACTACGCAGAGACAAAACTCCAAAAATCTGCCAATGTCACCCTTACATATTAAACAGAGTACTGGTCAGCACCTGCACAGCAGGGCACGAATCTGGCCTGAGGACAGAACCAAGTGAAATGATCAGAGGTAACAGTGCCAGGTACTCAGACGAGGCCAAGAATTGTGCCTCTTCCCACCCACCAGGGTAGAAAGTGTCCAGATTCGCAGGACATTGAACAGAAGTCTTGACTCAGTAGCTCACCCTAGACTAACACTGCTCTAGTGACGCCTAACAAATCTTAAGAAAGCAAGACTCCCTCAAATCACACTCTTCCCAAGTAACTTAACCATGTTCCAAAACAAAGCTCGCTAATTTAGGGAATACAAAACTATCCAACACCCATGAAAGTAAAGTAATAATGTCTGGCATTCAATCAAATATTATAAGGCAGAAACAGCACTGGGGAGCCTAGATGGCTCAGTCAGTTAGGCGTCTGACTTAATTTCTGCTCAGGCCAGGATCTCACAGTTTGTGGGATAGAGCCCCACATCAGGATCTGTCTGCACTGATAGCACGGGGCCTGCTTGGGATTCTATCTCTCCCTCTCTCTCTGCCCCTCTCCTCCTCAAAAATAAATAAATAAACATTAAAAAAAAAAAAAAAGAAATAGAGCAGGAAAATACACTATATTATAAACAAACCCAGAACCAACACAGATATTAGAATGAACAGACAAGGACAATTAACAGTTATTATAATTGCATTCCACAGGTCCCCCAAATTAAGTAGATACAAAAAAGACCCAAACTTCTAACGATGAAAATCACAGTATCTAAGATGAAAAGGAATTGGATGGTGGAGGTAAGATGGTGCAGAAAAAGAGATATGTGAGCTGGAAGACACAGCAATGGAAAACATCCAAAAAAAAACACACCAAAAAAAATTTTTTTTTATTTTTTTAAAGGGAAAGAGCATCAGTGAACTGTGGTACCGCTTCAAAGAGCAAATACACCTGCAGGGAAAGAGCAGTACATTTCAGCACACTCTCTCCAGACAGTGGTCCCACAGTGTAGACAGGGATGTGGTCTGGGGTCACAGATGACAGCAAAGGTAACTGTTTCTAGATGAGAGCAAACCCGCAGTTCTGTACAATTAGCACTTACCGACTAACACCTCCCACAAAGGGAGAGAATGGAAAGGGCTGGGGTCAAGAGGAGATGGAAAACATGAGCCACTAAGTGCCCTGAGTCAGAATGAACCACAGGCCTGTGTGTAGAGCACCGTGAGACACACACACACACACACACACACACACACACACACGTTCCGCTAAACCTAGGCCATGCTATCCATCCCTACCATCAGAGTACAACCAGCACTTCTCACTTTGTAAATCACATTGAGGCCATTTATTTCACAGCTTCCCTTATAAAATAGGACTGTAACAAAGAAATCAATAGGTTAAATTTACCGCAATATAAAACAACACACATGATGGATTTAGAACAGAAATGTAGCTTTATCCTCATTGGTTTGGTTGCAGAGAAAGACACCTTGTGACTTCAAGATTCTTCTTTTCACTTGTAAAGCGGTGAAAAGACGCATTAGTGACCCGTTAAGCACTACACATTGATCTTTACCTTAAACACAGAATATATCGAAATACCAGATTGGGTTTCATAGAGAAGCCCTTAGTTATGCTAATCTACTATCCTGAATCACAGAGAAAGAAATATTGAACATTAATGAGAAACAGAATAGCTTTCATACAAGTAAATAAAATCAGTTAGCCAGGCCCATCAACAGGATTTAAGCCATCCTTTACAGAAAAACAGTATTGCTTCAATTAATTAGGTAACACATGTTCAAAGGTCAAGAGCATGAAACCAATCAACTTCCTTAGATTTCATTCCTCTCAACAAATAGGAGAAAAATTTTACAAAGGCGGTATTTTAAAAATAAAACAACAAAAAAATGAGACCATTAACTCCAAAACAAAAATTTAGTTGGAAGGCATTAAGTTCCCTTTGTTTTAAGAAGTGGAATGGTTTTCCTTAGAAACTCTAACTCTGATGGATAAACATATGACAAGAAACCGCAAAAACCCACTGCAACATCTGCTGTTCTATAAACAACAGGGTATCTTCTGGAAAACAAGCCACATCGAAAGCTGAACTCCATTAAATAATCCACTCCACGTTCGCTTTTCAGATCTTAGAAGAACAACAAAACCCACAAACGTTACATCCATTTTGCAACATCTTGTATAACTAAGCCAAAACTAACAAGCAGAAATCCAGATCATGTTATTTTAACTTTTTTCTAGTAATTTTTAGGTTTAAATAAATTTAAAAATATTAATTTCAGCTTTCATTTCCTTTTCGTACAGAGTGCACAATCGCTTCTATTGGAAGGAAGCAGCAGCCCTGGACATCGGCTCTTTCTGACTGGTTTCTCTGCTGCCCCCTTCTGCATAAACAAGACACAGGAAGCGTGTTCCCCAGATGTCAAAAATATCTCAAAGCCAAGCTAACACAAGGCAAAATCCAGACTGGCACGGAGACTTGATTATTTTTAAAGAAGTTTTTCATTTTGCAACAGAAATCATTTCACGTGCATCCTGAAATCTGCTTCACGCGTCAGGTTTCACAAACCCGGGGATGACAAGGGAAGGTCCCCCCGCCCCCACACTTACTGGGCTCAAGTAGGAAGCAACTTAGGAATCCATTTTGTGCTGCCTGCAGCCAGCAAGCTCACACTTACAGTAAAAATATCACTTTATTTTTTTTTAATTTTTTTTTACATTTTTTATTTTATTTTTGAGAGAGAGAGATACAGAGCACAAGTGGGGGAGGGGCAGAGAGAGAGGGAGACACAGAATCGGAAGCAGGCTCCAGGCTCTGAGCTGTCAGCACAGAGCCCGATGTGGGGCTCGAATCCATGAACCGTGAGATCATGACCTGAGCCGAAGTCAGTTGCTTAACTGACTGAGCCACCCAGGCGCCCCATAATATCACTACTTTAAAAACTGGGTTCCTTTATTCCTAGAACACAGAGGAACAATATTCCTCATCACAGGTCAAATACATATTCTCCTTATGACAGGATTCCTTTCTGTGAGGCACATATAAACTGATAGTTAAAAATGTCATGATATGCACCTCACTATCACCACAAACTCATACATTCCTGGGAGGCAAATAACAGTCACTATCATTGCTGACACTGAACTTGTAAAAGAATGGGACTACAAGAAAAATAAGTGGTTCTAAAAATGCCTGTATATTATCAGTAACCACATATATAAAAACCAAAGCACCATAAAATTTTACAAATAATTATTTTCAATATACAATAGAGAATAAATTTAAGGGACAAAAAGTAGCTGAACACAACTATGCCTTCTGGTTTATTTTTCCCAAAATTCAAATGTTTGCCAAAAATTCAAAATAAAAGAAGCGGGAGACCTCATAAGTGCTATCCTGAAGGCCATTCAAAGGGAAAAAAATTCAAAGACCTAGGAGGGACAGCCTGGCTGGCTCAGTGGGAGGAGAATGTGACTCTTGATCTAGGGGTCATGAGTTCAAGCCCCATGCTGAGTGTAGAGATTACTTAAATAAATAAACTTTAAAGAAATTTTCAAAGCAGCCTATAAGATTTTTCCAAGGATCCAACAAAACATACAACCACAGGAAATACAACTCAATTCCACCCTTCACCTCAAATACCCTGAAGACTCACGGAGACAGCCTACAACAGCTGCACTAAATCCCACGGGGAGTTACACGCGTAGGTCTACACAGAATATGGCACATCTTCAGCCAATGACCAAACCAACGAGGCTAGAACTCTCACTTCTGCCGGCTCTGGAATGTCAGCGATGGGAACCATCAATAAAGAACAAACTGTGGAGTACCTGTTTCTGCTCTTCATGTCTGTCCTAACAAATCCTTCACTCCATCCCCTCCCGGGGAGACCATTACAAATTAAAATCTGAAGGCACTCCACCTGGTGACAGAGTGCACCATTTACTTTCAGACACCCACTCTCCCTTCCTTAATAAGAGACCTTTGCCTTTAAATGTGTGTGTGTGTGTGTGTGTGTGTGTGTGTGTGTGTGTGTGTGTGTGTGTTATAGGGCGCCTGGGTGGCTCAGCTGGTTGAGCATCAGACTCTTGATATCGGCTCAGGTCGTGATCTTGCTGTCATGGGACTGAGCCCTGCGTGGGGCTCTGAACTGAGCGTGGAGCCTGGCTGGGATTCTCTTTCTCCCTCTCTCCCCCTCTCCCTCATGTGCATGCATGTGCTCTCTCTCACCCTTTCTCTCTCTCTCTCTCAAAATAAATAAACTTTATGTGTGTGTGTGTGTGCGCATGTGTGTGTGTGTCTTTGTGTGTTAAATAGAACTATCGTGTGAAACTTAAGAGAAGCTCACTTAAAAGACACAAGACATGTACCTTCTTTGGCTTTTCCACCTTTCTGCCTTCTTCCTCAAGGCAGGAATAATGGGTGATGTTCCATAGCCTCTTTTCAACCATGAGGACCTTAAAGGTGAAAGCGAGGCACTGCACAGCCAGAAGACAGACTGAGCCAGAACCCCTGAGGACTTTTTAAAGCTGCTAGTCTAGCCCCGGAATCCTCATCTCCAGGCTTCTTCACATGATGGCATAAACTCCTGTGTGTTCACCACTGTAGTCTGGGCTCTGTTTCTTGCAATCAAATATTAGTCCTAATAGTGCACTAGTTTTCAGCAATTCTCTACCAATTCTCTACATCTATCAGATGTTCCCAACCCTGTGCCTTTCCAGCTTCATCTCCTGTCACCCTACTATATCACCTTTCTAAGAATGTGCCCTAAATATTCCCGATTGTGCCCTAAACGTTCACAGATAAGGTTCCTCTGCCTGAAACCAGACCCAACCCACCCACTCCGGGCTTACTAAATTCCTGGCCCCACCATCCTAAACTCAAGGGTCATTCCTGTGTGGTCTTTGCTGATCCTCCCTCTCCCAGCCCAAGTGAGGGTCTCCTGTGCTGTCTCTCTTCTCACTCTCCATCAGCATCCCATTCTCAGCTCTACTTGCCAGGTTTTAATCATCTGTACCTGTGTCTGTCCTCCACAAATCCCTGTGCTTGAGAG
Source organism: Lynx canadensis (assembly GCF_007474595.2). NCBI lineage: Eukaryota > Metazoa > Chordata > Mammalia > Carnivora > Felidae > Lynx > Lynx canadensis. The sequence continues at coordinate 3,954,317 of NC_044319.2, read as the reverse complement.
AAGGAAGTATGTCATGTTCGTCTCTATTTTCTTAGCATTTGATACAGTGCCTTGCTCATGACCTTGATGGGATGGCCAATATTTTGATTTACAGATAATGGGTCACAGGCCAGCCAGCTTTGAATGTGATTTGTTCTGTGAAATCATTACCCTTAACCCAACCTCTCCCTCCTGTGTGACTCCAGAACACTCTGTACCTACCACTGAATCATGCGCTGGGACTGGCTATCCAGACATGTGCTTCTCTGCTAGACTGTGAGGGCCAGATGGACAGGGACCACATTATCATCCAAGCTGGTATCCCAACACTGCACCTGACTCACAACGGCTGCTCGATAAATACCCAGAGTGGACCACACATGACTGAATGATGTTCATTGCTACATTGGGGACACCGATGAATAAGATGTGGTCCTTGCTTTGAGAAGGCTGTGTCTAATACTAGTCAGAAAGTATGAATATACCTTCTAAGACAGAGCATCGGACTGGATCTACGATCTTATATAGCCTGTTTTATGGACTAGTCTCTAAATATTTTGAAATACTCAAGACAAAAATAATCTTTTACTACAGCATAATACTAATACATATTTCTTCTTCTATGAGTATTTAAAAAACCCACCTAGTAAATGTGTAGCAACAAAGAACCACTTGGATATTATTCTTGATGGTACAGATAAGAGTCAGACCATGGCTAACTGAGGTTCTTCCCTTGTGTTTGTTTTACTTTACTTTCCAGCATTAAGGTGAATTTTGAAACCCCACCCATTTTGTCAAGGACACTGCTTTCCTAATTACTGGTCATTTTAATCATAATCTTTTAAAAATGAAAGAGCACAAAATTCTTTAAAATATGCCTGTTAGAATAAATAGGGGTTAATTTGAGATACTTTTGGTCTAGATATGTTCTTTGGCCTAGATATTTAATTTTCAGTTTGTTCCCAGACAAGTAACAATGTTGACTATTTTTCTTTCCTGTCCTAAAATTAATAGCAGCTAATGCCAGAATCTTTTAATGAAGAATAAAGACTTGCCCTATAGCACAGTAACCACAAAAAATGACTGCTGTAGTAAGTAGGAAGAATGTACTGTTCTGGGAACCAGCCCTAAAATGAGTAATCAGTGATTTCATTCTGGGATAAAAAAAACACAGTGTTAATGACAGCATCTGGGAGTATCACCCATGACAGTAGTATCACAACACAACAAAGAGTTTTACTAAGAGATTTCTAATCAAACAAAATATCATGAGCTAATTAGAATTTTCCACATTCAGAATAAAACCCCAGCACACACATACCTGTATCCTCTTTTATAGTAACCTACATCACCTCCAGGGAGCTATTGTGATATTCAAAAATATTTCCATTTTCAAGGGAAAATCCCCTTTTATTTTCTCAGATTTAAAAAATAAACATACTCTGTAGAATGCCTGAGAAGGAAGGACTGATCCTATAGAAAGAAAGAATGAAAAAAGGGAATTTCCAACATCTTAGTGAGTCAAGTAGACACAGTATCAAGAATATACACTAGTCTTAACTACGCACATCTATACATCCTTATGGAAGTGTATTCATACATGGTGGTACTAAGAATTTTGAAAACTACTACTCGCTGCTAAAAGACAAATTGCTAATGCTCCAAACACCTGTCATGTATTTCAAAAATAATTCACTCAACATTAATCCTATTAAACGTTAATGAAGTATCTCCAGTTGCCAAGTAATTTTTAAAAATGTACCAACTCATCAAAGAAAACAATCACATACTTAACAAAAGGGCATGTCCATTAACTTGTGGCTGAATATGTTCATTGAACTCTGGGTGGTTATTCTGGTCAGCCCACGTTTATGACATGGCTGCAGCTCAGTAACCAAATGCAAGATGGCAGCACGGGTGGTGAGTAGGCCAAACCCAGCTGATGCCCTAAAAGGAAACCAGGCAAATGTACCCCCACTGTCCAGGACTATTTCCGTATCTGTACTAGAAAACACAATGCAGGGGTGCCTGGGTGGCTCAGTCAGTTAAATGTCTGACTCTTGATCTCGGCTCAGGTCAGGAGCTCAGGATTCATGAGTTCAAGCCCTGCATCAGGCTCTGTGCTGGCAGCATGGAGCCTGCTTAGGAATCTGTCTCTCTCTCCATCTCTCTGCCCCTTACCCCCTCTTTCTCCCAAAATCAATAAATAAACTTTAAAAAATAAAAAATAAAAAACACAGGGCGCCTGGGTGGCTCAGTCAGTGAAGCGTCCGACTTCGGCTCAGGTCATGATCTCATGGTTCCTGAGTTTGAGCCCCACGTTGGGCTCTGTGCTGACAGCTCAGAGCCTGGAGCCTGCTTTGGATTCTGTGTCTCCCTCACTCTCTGCCCCTCCCCCACTCGTGCTCTATTTCTCTCTCAAAAATAAATAAACATTTTTTTAATTAAAAAAATAAATAAAAATAAAAAACACAATGCAAAGCACAGCAATGACCAACTTCAGGCAAATCCTGTGGTTCCCAAAAGAGGCATAATTTAAACCTACAGACCATGGAATTTATTCACAGAAGTTTCTGACATGAGAAAACACACTTTTTTTTTTGTCTTTTATTTTGATTTTCAGGGAACATTATATCTTTAATATTCAGTGAAGTACTGTTAAAGAGAAAGATTAAAGGGGAGACAAGATTCTGTCCTTTACAGTGAATTCTCCTCCTTTCCTACCCTGTTCACTCACCAAACACTGAATAGCTTCAGTCAACTGTAGAGTTCAAAACCACCGAAATCCAGAATTTTAAAGGGTCAGAACAACCGTCAGATGATAACTGGAGCTGAGTATGTTCAAAGCAATCCAGGAGTAAAAAGAACCTTATGGGCAGGCATCTGAGGGCCCAGGGGAAGAAAATCCACTGTATGAGACAGGCCAGACCATCCTGTGTTGTAAACTTAACGCATCTGCTAATGGCGGGAGTTCTTGGTTGGCTTCCTTCTGTTTTTGTTCCTAGTCAAACTGAGGCCACTGGGATTGTCTTCCATGCTTTCATTGTTTTATATAGGTAGGATATTAAGTCCAAAGACCTAATAAAACCAACACACAAAAACGCATGCTGTCTTGGGGCGCCTGACTGGTTCAGTCAGTGGAGCATCTGACTCTTGGTCTCAGGGTCGTGACTTCGAGCCGTATGTTGGGTGCAGAAATGACTTTAAAAAAAAAAAAAACAACAAAACTCTTTAAAAATGCATGGCTAGTAAATTGTTCCCAGTTTGTTTTCTCCTGAGATGTAGGATGTTATATAGGAACTGTCACAGCCATACACCTCCAGCACCAAAGGTTGGAGCTAATTCTCCATCTGGTACCATCAGCTTTTCTTCCTATCAGTGCCTCACACCTATCAGGTCATCGCCATCCTTGTCACTGTCCTCGGTCACTGTGTTCATCTATAAATACGTTACATCTTCTTTATTCTTCAATCTCTCCGCTTAAAATCCTTTTCAGAATAAAACTTTTATTTGTATATACCTCACTGCTTAATACCATACCTTGTGCATAACAGTCAAGAAATATTTGTTGAGTTAGTGATAAATTCCTCTACTATCATGATGAAAGCAGCACTCAGTTTCAGTAAGTGAAAAACAATCTCTTTCTAAGGTATTTAACCTCTATTCTGGTCTTAGTACTGTTACAAACCGGCTACTGATTTGGGGCAAGTCACCAACTTCTCCAGGTTTCGGTTCCCTTATCTGTTAAATGTGAAGTTCGCCAAGGTGACTTTTAGAAAACTTCTTTCTGCAATGAGAGTCTGTAACTACATGTATGGTTTTTTTTTTAAAAAAGGATACATCAACTGAATCAGTGTCTAAAATTATCTGAAGGTAATTAAAGAAATTGCATAATACTGAAAAATGCTGAGGGGCGCCTGGGTGGCTCAGTCAATTAAGCGTCGAACTTCCATTCAGGTCATGATCTCATGGTTCCTGGGTTCAAGCCCCACGTCGGGCTCTGTGCTGACAGCTCGGAGCCTGGGGCCTGCTTCGGATTCTGTGTCTCCCTCTCTCTCTGCCCCTCCGCTGCTCATGCTCTGTCCTCTCTCTCAAAAATAAATAAACATTAAGAAGTGGTGACGGGGACCCTGAACAATAGACAAATACCAGTATGTGGTCTGAAACTTAGATGACCAGAGAAAAGAAAACAACAAAAAACAGTCTGCGATCTGAAAGGTAGGGACTGGTACCTGGGGCTGGCTCAGCTGGAAAAGCATGTGACACTTGATACTGGGGGCCTGCAGCTTAGGGAGGACACAGGTCCCCCAGGACGGCTTTCGATCAGCAGTTCTCAGTGGGAGTCTGACTGTTCCTAAAGGCAATTTTGGGAGTTGTTAGTTATCACAATGGCATTGGTCAGGCTGGAGCCAGGCACGCCGGAGAGAACAGTCTTGGGAAATAAAGAATTATTCTGCATCCTGCAAGTCTTTCAAATGTCCCAACATAGATGTCTCTCCCATAGATGAAAAATCCATGTTTATAATTATCTAAATTTAGAACCCAGCTCCTCTTTACTTATAGACACAAAGTATTGCCTGTACATTTTAATATATATTGAATTTCCAAACTACAACTTCCTTGAATGTAAATGGAAGAAGGATTATACTTTGTTTCGTTTGGAACTATACCAAGGCTCGTTCACCGTTGTGGAAAAACATGTCACCAACTCCTGGTGTTTAAGTTACTAATATAACACACCTGTATCAATGTACAGATGTTACGTTTACGTAATAGGGATGGAGATTACACAGTAGATGTAGATGTTACATTCAAGGTGATCCTGTGTGCTGGTGTCTACTTAGACTTTATTTCAAAGTTTCAAATATAAAGAACTTTTGCCAATACTTGGTTGAACGTTGTCTTATTTCCTTTAACCCAAACTTCCTTATTGTAAGTAGGTTCAAACATCCGATTACTTCATTACGTTTCCTAGAACAGTCATTAGCAAGGATTTACACAAATAAGTTCAAAGTTATCTTTATTTTTTATTTACATTGCAATTTCAGCATTCTTTTAAGTTCAAAATTATGTATATATTTATATAATCTACAGATTTCCTTTCAGAAATAAAGGCGGACATTCTAAAATATGGTGTAAAGAGGGGAAACTATCTCCTAGGGTTGGTAACTACGACGGTAGCTACATCAGAGGAAAGCTAGAGTGGATTCTGATATTCCCATAGAGAAAGGCAAAGGGCAAAACTATCAAACGGTGATGCAAGCACTGGAAGAGAAAACGCGGCCTGGTCCCAACCAGCAGAGGGAAATGCTAACAGATTAGCAGGAACTGAACAGTAGCTTTCCTGCTCGTTCAGGTGCAGCCAGTCTGCATCAGAGGCCGGCCGCCTCTCACCTGCAGAAAAGGCATGAGCTCCTCTGTCAACATCCGCAGCTTACATGAGCCCAAGTATGTCCAGAAACACTGCTGTTGCGGGCCGATGATTCTCTGTCGGAAAGCATTTGACAAAAGACAGTTGGGGAATCCTCAAGCTGTAGAACAGTTCTCTATTTTCTGCTTTATTTTGTTTTTAAAGAACTAATTTCTAACTAGTCTAATCCGTAAACTCACTGCATTGACCACAGACACAGGAGAGACACGAGTCGGGAGGAGAAGAGGTAGGTAAAGTGGATGTATATACAGTGTACTGTAATATCTATGATCAGGGTTACATTTTTTTTAATGTTTATTTTTTGAGAAAGTGAGACAGACAGAGAACAAGCGGGGAGGGTCAGAGAGCGAGGGAGACACAGAATCCGAAGCAGGCTCCAGGCTCTGAGCTGTCAGCACAGAGCGCAATGTGGGGCTTGAACTCACAGAGAGATCATGACCTCAGCCAAAGTCAAACACTTAGCCAACTGAGCCACCCAAGCACCCCAAATGAGCGTTACATCTTATTAGTATTAGTATTAAGTATTGATTTTTTTATTATTACCAAGTTGCACTATACATGGCAAGGGCAGAAATGTAGACACAAAGCAAAACCCTATTTGGTAGCATTAATAATATTAATAATCAAATACCTTCAACTCTTTGCTCAAATGTCATTTCAGGGAGACCTAAGGTGACTCGCTATTTAAAACTACAATCTAGGGGCACCTGGGTGGCTCAGCTGGTTAAACATCTGACTTCAGCTCAGGTCGTGATATCACAGTTTGTGAGTTCGAGCCCCACATCAGGCTCTGTGCTATTGGCACAGAGCCCGCTTTAGGTCCTGTTTCCCTCTCTCTCTGCCCCTCCCCCACTCACGCGCACATGCACATTTTCTCTCTCTCTCTCTCTCTCAAAATAAACATACAAAAAAATAAAACTACAATCTATTGCAGAATCCTTCACTCCTTAACCTCTATAATGATGCTCAATTTCATCCCACAGATCTCATCAATTTCTACTATGCTACATAATTTACTTTATTTATTACGGTTGTTGCTGCCTTGTTACTAGAATATAAGCTCCATGAGGGGAGGAACCTTTGCTTGTTTTGTTCACCTTATGTCCAAGAACAGCGCCTGGAGCATGGTTGGTATCCAATACATATCTGTGGAATGAAAAACATCACCTGCCATTTACTGAGTGCTTTCTATGTGTTGGAGACATTAAGTGCTTTACAAAGAGGAATCTTATTTAATCCTTACTAAAAAAAAAAAAGATAAGTGAATTGGAATTTAGAGGAATGGAGAAAGTTGTTCAATACGGTACAGCCAGTGGAGCCAGTATTGAAGTCAAGGCCAGGTAGTCTGACCTGAAATCCTATCTTACAATCAACCAAATGGATGTCAGTAGAGCTCAGACAGTGTCCTTCTCCCCTCAGGAGATGAAAGAGGTCTCTGAATTAGTAAAGGCCTCAATGTCTATCCCATGTTCATTCACCGAGGCCCCCGGCAAAACACACAACATGAATAACGGCATCTTAATTTATCGGGATTTCTAACTACCTCAATTTGGGGGTCATGAAAGGTTTCGTAGGTAATTGCTGACATAACACCTTTAAAACAAAGAAAGACCTGCACCTAAACATTCCCGGAGACAAAAGAAAATTTATTCACCATGCAGTAAAAATGGAAATGAGGAACAGAGCAGAGCTCGGTTGATCTTGACATCCCAAATTGACATTTTATATTTTCTCATTTGGTCAAACTGTCTTTGAGGGACTCACCTTTTGACATTCAGTGCCGTTTCCCTCCAACCCCCAGCATCTCCTGCTGCACGCTCACTATTCACACTAGACCACAGGGAACAATGACGGTCTGCAGCTATTATTTTGCCATTTAATCAAAACTGAACAAAGCGCTTGTGCGCACAAGGAAAGAGAAAGGTGCCAAGGGGCTCAGTGGAGGTTACGTGAAGAGGCTGTCAGGAGAGGACTCATCTGTTCATGTAAGACGAGTCACTTCTCTGTCAGGATTGAGGAACTTCTGAACACGTTTCTTTCTCCATTTTTTAGGGCCAGAAGTGGAGACAACAATTCCGCAGCACCTGTTAGCCCGCTTCATAGCCTCTGTCTCCCTCTCTCTCTTCCCCTCGCTGGTGGGGGGCACACGGTGAATTCTCGACATGTAAATAACCATGAAGCCACAGCAGAAAATAATTCTCTAGCACGCCCTTCCCCAAACTGTCTCAGGTATGTTAAAACGTACGGTTCTGATAAGTCAAACATACCACTGTGGCTACAGCTACTCCAATTTAAAGGCAGAGACAGTGAGAACATGAGCGGAGCCACAACTCTGACAACAAGAGCATTTCCAGAGCAGAGGTTCTTCAGCGGCAGGCACCGTTCAGTTTTTCTAGCGCCACAGGATTCATCCAAGTTACCAATGGATGGAGTCCATCACCTGGGGAGGCTACAGTTTAGGACTAAAGCTTGAATGCTTGACATACAGACAAAATTTATCCCCAAATCCTTAGGCTTCTGGGCTCTTCCATGTACTATTTCCCAGACCCCTATATCTTCAGTGTTATGAACACCGAAGAATTTTCTCAAATGGAACTTACCATTCACATGTACTGTACCAAACTGAGGGGTGCCTGGGTGGCTCAGCTGGTCACGCATCTGACTTTGGCTCAGGTCATGATCTCATGCTTCCTGAGTTCACGCCCCACATCGGGCTCTGCACTGACAGTGAGAAGCCTGCTTGGGATTCTCTCCGTCTCCTTCTCTCTCTGCCCTTCTCCTATTTGTTCTCTCTCTCTCTCTCAAAATAAATAAATAAACTTAAAAAAAAAACCATGAAAAATTAGAATTACAAAACACATAATGCACAGTGACTGCATCCCATAAGAAAACCAATTGATGCTAAAGTGTACTGATTCTTACAGAGTGACTGCCCTTTTAAAATACAAAAATACATCATTCAAAAAAAAATTACAACCTATATTTGTCATTTGAAAAGAAGTTATAAACTTTAAGTGAAAACAGTGCATTTTTGTTTTTGAAATCCAATTTTTACTCTCCTTGGATAACAGAGAATTTTGATCTCTTCCCAATCACAAGAAGAAAAGGCTACTTGGATTAAAAGCAGTAGTTATGTGCTACTCGCTGCACTTCAGATGGCTCTGACCTTTCTGAAGGAGACCAACTTTGCATTTTCGTTTCTCCTGCCTTAACTGTTGCAATGGCCTGATAGATGGGCTCCTTCCCTCCGGTGCCTTGACTTTCTTATCTATCACTGACACTATTACCAGAATTATCTTATGAAATCATCATAATCATGATATTCTCCTGCTTACAAACTTTAAATTACTCCCTATTTACTATAGAATAAAGTCCAATTTACATACCAGAACATTCGAGAAAACCCACAAAGCCTGCCTCACCTTTCCAATCCCTCATCTCACAACAAAGTTCCACATAGCCAGGCTCCAAAGACCAGGAATAACCAAGTCCTCTCTACGGGTCTAGGACTTCACTCACATGGCTCCCCCAGTCCCTCCACTTATCTGCCACTGACGTGTAAAGTCAACCTTACTGCACACATAACCTATTTTTTTCACGAAGACATCCTCGATACTCATACTCAATTGTTCCTTTCTTTGCATGTCCAGCACACACGGGTTTTGTCTCCAGAATGATGCTGATTTTATTATGATCAGTATTATAGGTGGTTCTCGGCACTGTCCTTTTTCCTGCGACTATATGAGATCAAAGACCCTATCTTGTTTAACTCCAGATGACCAGAAGTACCTAACAAAGACCTCCGTACATGATGGGTTCACAGTGAAAGTGTGCCGAATCAAAGAATGAATGAATCATGCAATCAACCATTCGATCTGTAAGAAGGGGAAAAGGCAAAGCTTTGAGTCAAAGACAGGGTTTTGAGCACCTGCACCTAACATATGTCATCACCACCATGGGTTTTTCAGGATACAAGACAAACATACCAAAATTGTGGCAGGAAGGTGGGGGGAGGGGAGGGAGCTAAGCATGTGCACACAGACATATATATACAAAAACACATGGACACCCCAAATCTAATATTGAGCATTTATAATTGCCCAAAAAATGAAATACTTCATTATAAATCTGACAAAATGTGAATAGAACTTGTAGGATGAAAAGTACAAAATACTGATGAAAGAAATCATAGAAGGTCTAAGTAAATAGAGCAACACATCATGTTCATGGATTGGAAGACTCAATATAGTAAAAACATAAACTCTCCCCAAATTAATACATAAGTTTAATGGGGGCGCCTTGGTGGCTCAGTCACTTGAGCATCTGACTCTTGATTTTGGCTCAGATCATGGTCCCAGGGTTGTGGGATGGAGCCCCACACTAGGCTCTGCAGTGAGCGTGGATCCTGCTTGGGATTTTCTCTTTCTCTGTTTCTTTTTTTATTTTATGTATTCATTATATTTTTAATGTTTATTTTTGAGAGACAGAGAGAGAGAGAGAGAGAGAGAGAGAGAGAGACAGAGTGTGAGCAGTAGAGGGGCAGAGAGAGAGGGAGACAGAATCCAAAGCAGGCTCCAGCCTCTGAGCTGTCAGTGCAGAGCCCGATGTGGGGCTTGAACTCACAAACCGTGAGATCGTGACCCAGGCGGAAGTCAGATGCCCAACCCACTGAGACACCCAGGCGCCCTTGTCTCTCTCTCTTTCTTTCTCTCTCTCTCCTCTGCCCCTCCCCCACTCGCACACACACACATTCTCTAAAAATTAAAAATTAAAAAATTAAATTAAAGGGGAACCTGGGTGGCTCAGTTAGTTAAGTGTCCAACTTCGGCTCAGGTCATGATCTCAAGGTTCGTGAGTTTGAGTCCCACATCGGGCTTTCTGCTGTCAGTGCAGAGCCTGCTTTGTATCCTGTCTCCCTCTCTCTCTGCCCTATCCCCCACAATCTCTCTCTCTCTCTCTCTCTCTCTCTCTGTCTCAAAAATAAGTATTTTTTAATAAATTAAAAATTTTTTTAACATTTTATTTATTCTTGAGACAGGGAGAGACAGAGCATGAACAGGGGAGGGTCAGAGAGAGGGAGACACAGAATCTGAAACAGGCTCCAGGCTCTGAACGGTCAACACAGAGCCCGACACGGGGCTCAAACTGACAAACCACGAGATCATGACCTGAGCCGAAGTCGGCCGCTTAACCGACTGAGTCACCCAGGCGCCCCATTAATAAATTAAATTTAATTTAAAAAATTAAAATATTTATAGATACAGGTTTAATGTAATTACCATCAGAATCCCAGCCAACAATTGTTTTAGATATACACAAGATTATTCTAAAATTTATTTGACAATAAAAAGGAACCAGAATAGCGAATTGTGGAAAAAGAATAAAGGGAGAGGCATCAGTCTACTTGATTTCAAGACATTACATAGGAACAGTGATGAAGACTGTGCGGTACGAGGACAGACACACAACAAAACAGAACGCAGAATCCAGACATAATGATAAAATCCTTGGCTCCAGGACTGGGCAAAGAGCTAACAGGCTCAACACGAAAAGCACTGTCCAGAAAAAGAAAATATTGAGGAACTGGACTCCATCAAAATCTAAAATTTCTGGTCTGCATTAGACTAGCTAAGAGGATGAAAAGGCAAATTATGGACTACACACACCATTTGCAAACCATACACCTGATAAAGGACTAGAATCTAGGATATATAAAGAACTCTCAGCAGTTTGAACAACTCAAACAACTGACTTAAAGCTTAAAAGGTAACTTTCCCAAAGCATGTCATTTAAATCAACTCCCATGGCATGACTGAGGAAAAGGCAGAATATCATGGGCCTTGCAGTCCGAGGCTCTTGGAGCTCTTGAAAAGGACAGTTGGTCCGATTCTCACCAAGTCAGAAAAGGATGAGAATGTTTTCCCAGCAAACCTCTATACTTCAGTAAATGGAGAAGCCAAAAAGAAGGGTATTTTTTAAACCAAAATAAACCTTTTCCAAAGGCTGAATGTTATTAAGCTTGCTATCGGATGATAATATCTCATTGTCCTTTCAGTGATTTTCAATTTTTTCTTACTGGAGAATGTGTATGAAAAGGAAAGCCTGTTACAACTGCTTACCTCATCTAAACTAAACCCATGATTCTTGGTTCACATCATCACTATTGGCAGTGACTAATGAGGAGGTCTGTGGCTTTATCAGGAGAAGCAAGGAAATCTCTTTAAAAAATTAAAACCTTCTCTCTCTTTCATGAACATATTTAAAAAAAAAAAAACAAAGAGAATGAGAGGGAACAATAAACTCAACTGCTATCAAAATAATGCTTGAAAATGTTTCACTATCCTAATTACAGCCAAGTGAAGTTAGCAATTGCTGCTATAGCCATTACTGTCATAATTAAAATTATACCCTAACTTAAGTTTTCATTTTAAAGTCTACAATTAAACTACAGCCATCGATAAGCTAATGGTACTTCAAAAAGAACATACTATTTTTTGATTGGCTATTTTAAAATGCATGATATTTGGACCAAAAGAACCCATTTCCATTTACAGGCAAAGATGGCCCTGAGGAAGGGCGTAGTGAACCTTCAGATAAAATGACATTTTAATCTTCTTTACAAACCACATTTCCTACCTAGCTTCATAAGCACGTCAGCTCACTTTGTCACTTGCTGTATTACATTAAGAAAAATGTTTTTATTTTCCCATCTTTCCTTCTGGAAGTGGCATAAGACTGACATTTCAAGAGGAATAGCCTTTACTTGAAAATACTTTCTTTTAGAAGTAATAACTCCAAAGGTATATTCCAACCTAAACTCCACTCTTATTATTTTAAATTGGGGATTGTCATGTAAAACATTTCATAAACATACATGTATTCACCTCAGCTATATCATTTATGTAATTTATACATAATCTAGATAATTTATAAATTTTGTAAGCCAACTTTAAATTACACATCAATAACATAATTTTCATAACATAAATTAACACATACTATTTATACACCCCTCCCAGATCCACTAACATGCTTCGGGATTCATTAACCCTTTGAAATTACATGCAAATTATGTATGGGTGTGTATACGTGCTTAGCTTTTAACAGTTTCTCAAAAGTATCTATGAGCCCAAAAAGATAAGAACCACTGTCTTTTTCCCCAATGGCCATTATATTATTTACCTATGTAAGTAGCAATCTGAAAAGGAGACATAATGTCTAACTTTTCAAGGGCTTAGGTAACTCTGTAGCTTTCCATTCATCCTTTGCAACTGAAATGGGTTTACCAGACATTCTTTTTTCCCCACTCCTTTTTATGGACTCATTTTTAATTTCCATTCAAGCACCAAATAACAAAGGATGCTTGTTTGCATGTTAATCCAATCTAAAGATTATATCCCCTAGAAAATGTTCAGTCAAACCACACACACACACACACACACACACACACACACACACACACATATGCCCGCACAAAAGTGGGCATATCTGCCAGAGGGGCTGCTGTCTGGTCCCCTGGTTAGTGTTCAAGTGGGCAGGAAGAGCTAGAGAGGTAAGAGAGCTTCTCTGACTTAAAACTGTATCAGTATTTCAGTGCACAGAAACTACTAGGGTTTAGAACTCTAACATGCTCATACAAATTCAAAAAAGCAAATCTTCTGCCTTGATAGGCTGAAGAGCTACAGTGGTTCAGTGGGCTTTTCAATCCGAACCTGTTTAACAAGGTCCGTCTACACTGCTCCTCTGTATGCAATCTAGAGTGGGGCCTTCATCCCATTCATTCTTCGGTATCTAGTATCAGGCATATTAGTTCTAATAGCTTTGACTAATTAATACTGTATGACCTGATTAAATTCTATAATTTGAACTGTCAAAAGAGATCCTAATCCGTATAGCTTTAGTATGCTCTAAAATGATGGAGGGTCATAAATAAAACAAGCCATCTTAGGGACATGTGGCAAAATCTTCCAGAGAACCATCATTTTCAGTCACATTCCTTAAGTCATTTCATAACAAATCACTGCTAATAAACACAGGACTAATTGGGCAAAGAACATAAACTTGCTTGAAATATAGAGAGAGTGATTCCAGTATCAATCATCCTAAAGCTTCTTAATTACAATGAATGTGGCAATCGTCACCAAATATATAGAGAGATATAGAAACAGATCCAGAAACAGAATAGGAATACAGTTGAAATTCTTTGCATGTTGAAGCCAAAATGAAATTTAAAAATTGGTTTTTTAACGTTTAGCTATTTTTGAGAGAGAGGGACAGAGACAGAGAGAGACAGAGACAGAGTGTGAGAGGGAGGAGCAGACAGAGAGGGAGACACAGAACCCGACACAGGGCCTGAACTCATGAGACGTGAGATCGAGACCTGGGCCGACCGACAGAGCCATGCAGGTGCCCCCAAGCCAAAATGAAATTTCAAATAAAAGAGAAGCATATAAGGTCATACAAACAGAAGAAATTTCTAGGGGTCATCTACTCGTCACTCGAAGTAAGTGTCTTAAAGGCCTCTAGGATTGTAAAACGCGTTATTAGGTGCAAAGCTTTCCAAAATCATCCTCTGTTCAATGCAAACAGGGAAGAAAATTGGGAAAAGAAGAGGGTCTTCAAGTCTGCAAGTATCCACTGAGAACAGCACTTGGGTGAGTCACGTCAGAGGCGCAGGTCCTGGTTTCCTGATCACCTACTTGCTCTGAAATCCTCAGATATGTGAGGAGCTGCACATGTTCCCAAACGACCAGGGCAACAGTCCCAACAGACCGGGTGCGGTTACCATCCACATATGGAAGCTTAAGACTCAGGCCAAGTCTTACGAATATGTAGCTCTTCTTGATCTACATGTAGTTTCTATCCTGCAATAGCGTAAAAACTAGCCATCCAGGTGAGAAGTGGATCAGATATCAGTTTGATAGCCATTGTTCATCATCAATTCCAAAAGCATAGGTTCCTCATGCTCAGATCTGAACATCGAAAGAAAGACACACACTTTAGACACCGTGGGGCAGAGCCCAGAGACAGTCCAGAAGAATGAATCTCGCGTCATCTCCATTCCGGCTTTGAGATAGTATCTTCATTATTTTTGGACACTTTAAAGAGAGGACACAGTGGCTCTGCAATGGTGCTAAATAAATACATAAATACAAAAGTGGCAAAGAAAAGGAGGCATGCAAGCAGGGTCTTCAAAGTACCTGGGGGTTGAAGGGAAGAGACAGGAAGGAGGCTGGGATGGAGAACTCGAGCTCTGCGGATCAGATAGAATGAACATAACAACCGGTGGGCAATTTTAAGATAAGGAATTCAGCGTATTGAATGAATGAGTTAACGAAAGAATGAGCCAACAGAGGAACCAGTGAACAAATACACAAATAAGTAAGTGAAGAGTGAGCCTGTAAAAGAACGAGGTAGACGAAAGGTAGGTTGGAACAAAGATGCAGATAGGTCTAGTTCCAAGCAATGAGTCTGAATCCATCCTAAAGGACAGGATGAGAAAGGCATACCTTACAGTTGTGCAGTACACAGTCTGACCAACTGTACACACAGACTTGCCTAAAAGTGGTGAGCGTTCACTGAAAGTCTTTGTAACTAGGAAGTAGGTGCTCGAGGAAGATTAATCAAGAAGCAGTAGGTGAAATGTAAGCCACAGAAGCCTTCTATGGAACACAGGAAATTATAGCTAAGCTACAAGCTATCCAGGAACCACAAGCTAAAACCACCATTGTGACTACAGAAGACCAATGTCAGGGGGCACCTGGGTGGCTCAGTCGGTTGAGCGTCTGACTTCAGCTCGGGTCATGATCTCTCAGTCTGTGAGTTCGAGCCCCGCGTTGGGCTCTGTGCTGACAGCTCAGAGCCTGGAGCCTGCTTTGGATTCTGTCTCTGTCTCTCTCTCTCTCTCTGCCCCTCCCCACTCATACTCTACCCCTCTCTCAAAAATAAATAAACATTTAAAAAATTAAAAAAAAAAAGATGACCAATGTCAGATGTGCACATAATAACTAAAATTTTGGAATTAATGATCTTTTTAAGAACTGAGATATAATTCGCATACCAAAACATCTATGCTTTTATAATATATAATTCAGTGGTTCTTAGTATATTCACAAAGCAGTACAAACATCGCCACTAATTCCAGAACACTCCATCACCCCCGTCAAAAAAGACCACGTACCTATCAGCTCTCACTCCCCACACTCCCTCCCTCCATCCCATGAAATTAACATACTTTAATCTTAATATGGATTTCTGTTTTTCTAGATCTCCCCAAAGTGCATATATGGAGATTTGCACACAGCATAGTCTCAGTAGAAGATAAATGATTATTTACTAAAAAAAAAAAAAAAAAAAAAAAAAAAAAAAAAAATACACACACACTCAACTGCAACAACAAAAAAATAATAAACTTCCAAACTCAGGAAGTATAAAAGAAGACAATTTTCTTTTCTACCTACTTGATGTGGCATTTTTATTCTCCCTTGGTAAGTAGCAATTTTCAAGGTTCATTAAGTTTTTGAAAGTATCACCTAGTTTTTCAATTGCAAAAGTTTGAGGGTTTTTCCTCCCCTTTGGATATCATAACAACTTAAATATAGTGGCCAGACCCAAAGATGGTTAAAGTAGATGGTGCACGACTAATCACCCACTTTAGCACCGACAGCCTTAGATCATAATCGATTTGCTCTCAAGCCACAGAGTGGAACTGTCCAGAGATACACAGGTATTTCTCTGCAGGTCCCCACATAGAAGCAGCAGCTTGTAAGGTTCAGTTGATTTCTTTTCTGTTTTAATTCCAATTAAGAACTTACCACCATTAAATTCTGTATATAACTCTACCATCGGGTTTGGGATTCTTCTTTGGCATTTGACAGCACATTTTATTTTTATTTTTAATTTTTGTTTAATGTTGATTTATTCTTGAGAGACAGAGACAGAGACAGAATGCGAGCAGGGTAGGGGCAGAGAGAGAGGGAGACACAGACTCTGAAGCAGGCTTCAGGCTCCAAGCTGTCAGCCCAGAGCCGGATGTGGGGCTTGAACTCACGAACCACAAGATCATGACCTGATCAGACACTCAACCGACTGAGACCTGGAGCAAGCTTCAGATTCTGTGTGTGTGTGTGTGTGTGTGTGTGTGTGTGTGTGTGTGTCTGCCCCTCCTTTGCTCATGCGCGTTTTCACTCTCAAAAATAAACACTAAAAAAATTTTTTTAAAAGCAAATTTCCACATTTCTCTGAGATTATTATTGCTCTGAACTTTAGAAGAAATCTCATTTGGATTTATAGGCCTCTCTACCCCGACACACACACGCTTTCTTTTTCTCCCCGTATTCTTCTAAAAATGCAAAATACCTTTGTTAAAAAAGAAGCTATTCCTCAAGTTAATGAGATCATTCTGAACAAAAATGATTGCGACTCTTATTTTCCCCTTTCTATGAATACGACCCAAGAGACTACATTTACAAATAGGACAGATGTGGTACATGGCCCTCATCTCTCACACCCCTCACCCCTCAGCACGCATTCAGAGGACCAAAACAGTCACACTCCACCTACAAAGGACATCGGTATGAACACAGTTGTTTTAATGATATTTGGCTCCTGGGACGTAAAAACAAAGAAACCAACCCCAAATTAAAAAAATATAAAGAATATGTTTAGGCCAGTTCACCTTTTCCTATCAACTATTTTATTTATTTTTTTAACGTTTATTTATTTTTGAGACAGAGAGAGACAGAGCATGAACGGGGAGGGTCAGAGAGAGAGGGAGACAGAATCTGAAACAGGCTCCAGGCTCTGAGCAGTCAGCACAGAGCCCGACGCGGGGCTCGAACTCACGGACCGCGAGATCGTGACCTGAGCCGAAGTCGGACGCTTAACCGACTGAGCCACCCAGGCGCCCCTCCTATCAACTATTCTAAAAAAAGGTTTTCTTTTTTAAAAGTTTAAATGCCTAAATTTCTTTGAACTGCTCTCCATAGACAAGTACAGGTGAAAACTCTTTTCTGAAGCGTTCAGGCCTTTCAAGTTTGCTGGGCACGTAATCCCTTTGGTGTCTCCCCTAGGCAACCGAGGACCTGGCAGGGTGGGCAGATAAGGACCCAGGATGGGGGCCTTTACAGGCACCGCAGCCACCAAGCCCCAGCCTGACCCTCTGCAGATGCAGCTTCCTCTTCCTCCCTCCCAATGCCTGCTCACCCTGAGGGGATGTGCCATCAATAATTCAGGATCAGCTGAAGGAGCAGGCTCTGATCAATATGGAAAATGGCAAAACTCACAGTAGGTTTCAGAGGACTGACTGGGTGTTATATTAATATCTGACTTAACTACCTCAGAAAATTTAATTTTTCATAGACCAAACACCTAAAATTAACCTTTTAACCTCAGGTTTATAAAGGATCTTTCCCAAAAGAACAAAAAGTATTTAAGAAGCACTTTTAATAAAAGCAGGGGGCTAAAATGAGTATTTTAGTACCTAGGAGATTTGTTACGATCACACAGAAAAACAGAATTAGAACTTAGTTTACCTCCCACCTACCTAAAAATTCTTAAATATTTTTCGCACCTTTAATGATTATTCTCAAGATCTCATTATAGGGGCTTTAAAACATACTTTCATTTTTCAACTGCTCATTCCCCATACTCAAGAAAAGGAATTTCGAGTATTCTGCACCGGATTTCTCCTTTCTAGCATTTCCCCTTGTCCATTAAGAGCGAAACAAGCAAACTGCATCAGAGTGGCTGATTATGAAACATATTTGTTAAACAAAAATGATAAAGTCTGATTTTCTGATTACCTATCTATGTCTTTAAATTCAAAATTCTTGTTAGGTGTTGATGTTGCACAGAAAATCTGAAATGGCTAACAATGGTGAGTTGTAGAAGACCTTCATGATAGGTTTATTTCCCCAGTTCTGTTTTATTCAAGCTGATGTTCCACGGAATTTGAATTTTTCCGCATACCCTGAGGGGTGAAGCAGCCAAGAATCTTGCTAGAAAGTAAGGAGTGGCTGATCAAGGCTTTTAGGACAATCCTCATAAAGATAGGGGAGAGTCAGCTTTAATTCTTTGTTCAGTGAAGTACCTCTTCCCCTCGTTAAGTCCTGAGACCCTTTCCATTACTTACTGGTTGATCACAAGACAAATAAACATAAGAATGGATACATCATTCTTTAATTACATACAAATAATATCTAAAGCCAACATCTCTTTGAAACGGAAGAACGAAGAATGCACGTACATACAAAATAGGAAGACATGCCAGCCATGGCCAATGAGGCACAAATACGGGATTCTTCCTGAAATGCTTGCAAGCATTACCTGTAAACAGCTAAGAGGGTGGGCTCTGGAGACTGGGAGCAGGGGATTCAACTTCAGCTCCACTGCTCTGACATGTATCATTCTGGGAAAGAAACTTTGCTCTTAGCCTCAGTTTCCCCATCTGGAAAATTATTAAAGGCACTCATCTTGTCCAACTGTTCTGTGAGACTAAGGAAGAATGTAGCTCATGCAAAAGACTTAACACATTGTCTAGCAGACAATGCATCTCAATAAATGGTATTTGTCCTTATGAGTGCTAGTGCTGGGAGCAGCTGCACAGCAGAGAACCGAGTGGTGATGACCAGAATCCATGCACGCCCATCACCTTCACCGAACAGATGTTCCACGGAGGGTCATTTCCCTGTTAACCAAAGCTTATGCTTTTAAGCATCTTTTTTTTTTTTTTTTTTATTCCAACCACTTGGAAGAAAACGCTTTTTAAATGCACATCATGGTGCCTGGTTTAACAGGGTGGAGAGCCCTTCCTTGGTAATTCAGCGCCATGTTTAAGACCAACAGTTACTGTCCTGTGTCATTTATGACAGTATAGAGGGGCTTCCAGGGTCCACGTGAGAAGCCTTCAGGTGGCCCATCCATTCAACTGCCGGGCTCGTCCTGAAGCTGGTGACTTTTCTGGAAAACGAAATCTTGAACCTTTGTTTGGGAGAAAAACTAAATTCTCCCAGGGCCACATGTAGCTAATACACCAGGGAACAGTCACTTGAACCCGAGGGTGTCTGGCTTGGGAATCAGTGCTCCTCCCACATTCCACACTGTCCTCAATGGTTTCCCCGTTCAGGCTACAGCACTGGGAACTCTGCAAAGAGCTATCCGGATTTAAATTCCACTTGACTAAATGTTTGACAAGGTCACAGGACACAGCTACAAAAAAAAAAAAAAAAAAAAGCTTTATTAAAATGAAGACAAATGATCATTCCTCCAATTTTGTCTTCTTTGGGTTGATATTCAAAGGAATTTGAATTTCTTATGCATACCTTGACTGGAGGGGGGAATGTGATATACCACATAAACACATGGTTTTTCATGGTTATATAATGGCCCTCCATTAAGCGTCCAGAAAGCCTGCTGTCTATTGGAGAGAAGCTGAACAGGTGGGACATTTCTGTACTTCCTCGCTGTCGCTGTCGCTGTCTGTCCTCAGTCCTCCTTCACAGTTGTGGTGGCTAAGAGCAGCACAATGGCTTATGCTTATCAAACACGTCCAGCAAGCCAGGAACTGTGATGAGTCCTCTACACTGCCTTCCTGAATGTCCTCAGAATTTACGAAGCGAACGATTAACATGCCAATATAAATACATGCTTTTAGAAATCCTCATTTAAATTTACTAAACCATCCGGAATTTCTGAACCAATGTAAGAACACTGAAAATCTACATTTATGATTAGTAGTTTTATCTCCTGGATTCAAAGGCAAAGAATACCCTACCAGTTCCTGTTTAAATCCTGGTTACTGAGCTGTGCATCCCGTAGAGGCACCACTCAGAGCGACGCAGTAAACGACTTACTTGGGAACAAAGTCAAGTTTCTTGTAAAGAAGAAAAATTACACTTATGTCTGTTTTTTTTTCTCTTTTTCAAAGTTTTTTTTTTAAATTACTCTCTCATTATGAATTTACCTTTAAGCAAGAAAGAAATGCTTAAAGTCAGTAGTCGCCAATGACCAGACACTGCCACCGTGAAATCTAAGCGTGACGGTATTCTTCTTCCTTCTTGCCTTAAGTCCCAGAAGGACAGGGCTCGCTCTCTTAATACTAAAACTGATTTTACTCCACCTTCCATCAGTGCTGGCAGGCCCAGGTCTTAGTGGGCAAGCAGGAGAAGCCTGTTCTCAGAAGACAGTCTTGTAAGTATACTGTTCTTTTCTGAACATCTACAAACGCAAACTGGTCAGAACATCAGAGAGAACTGAAAGCAAAGACGAAGGACGGGGCTTAAAGACTGTAGTTCTAACCTTTGGGAGCTTCTCATGGAGACAAACACAAAGATAGGAAGTTCCGTACAAGTCACACTGTTTGCACCCAGCCTCTGGTAGTTGAGGGAGACCCAGCGGAAACCTTTGAGAAGAAACCACTGCCCTCACAAAGTCCAAGAAAGTCTTGCTACCATGTGTTAGCAGGGCAAGAAGTCAGCCTGGACCGTAGTGTGCTTTTTAAAGGAAATATAACTGTGGTACATTTAATACACACACACACACACACACACACACACACACCCTTAACCAGACTGACAGTGTAGAGGGACTTGGGACCTACTTAAACAATAGGGACCGTTTCTAAGTCACATATTATTGCATGAAAATATATCCTCCTAAAAGGCTTAAAAATAGTTGCCTTCCTAAGCATGTTTAAATGGTCTACTCTCAGTCTTGGTTATATAATGGCACTCCAAGTAAGATTCCCTTTATATTTTCAGGGAAGAAAAAAAGCCAACACAGTCATATATGAATCGTCATATAGGTCAAATTAGTAAAGTCTAAATATTCCCAAAATGTTGCATATTTCTGATTGGGACTCCATAAGAACTCCCCTGGCCACTCTACCTCTCCAATTTGCCCTGGACCCACCCTCCCCCCCGCCCCCCCAGCTGATAAGTCAGTAAACATCATTTATCTACATGTCTGGAGGAACGCCCAACTCTTCAACTCCGCAGAAGGGCACTGGATGAAGATATTGGAAATGCGATTTAATGCAGAAAAGGGAACTCTCCCAAAGCGTTTACACTTTCCAGTCAGGCATTTTCTTCCTCACAGAGCGGCAGCATGGTTAACAAACTGCTTCTAGAAGCTCCTAGAAAGATTTATAACTTCAGCAGGAAAAAAAGCTGCAGATTTTCTTTTCCACCGCCTGACTGTACTTATAAGCTACTTACTGCAGCCCAGCAAGGTTCTCCCTGCCTGATCGACAGGCTCTTGGCAGAGCTGACAAGTGGTGATACACCCCCGCCCCCAGAGTATTACTGAGGATTTGGGAGGCTGCTACTGCTGTATCCTGGGTGCTTCCGAGGGCGGTCCTGGGGACTACACCGTTTCCCCTCAGATGCAGCAAAATTCCGAGATGCAACCAGCTTTGAAATTCTAACCGAGCACCTCTCAATTCAATTTCTTCTCTAAGTAATACTGAAGAGGAAGCAATGTATTTTTGGTAGTTGAAGCTCATTTTTATGTTTGCAATAGTGTCAGTTTGATTGACCCATTATTATTAAACGACAGTTTTTAATGAAACTCCATTTCACCGTAACATCTAAAATACTACAGCTGAAATTGATTAATTATACCCAAGAATAAAGTAATAACAGACTTCCCTATTTCAAATACATAATGGGAAGCTGTTTTATTCTTCTAATTATATAAGAATGGACAGAGTAATATGCCCTCTCTATCAACAAATTTTGAGAATCTGCTTTTATCTTTTTCTTTTCTCAAGTCAGTCATTGTTAATGGCAGGAGAATATCATGATTTAATTAGCTGACACTGGCTGGCAATCTATCCACTTGCTTTTAATTGGAACCATCGCTTCGAACCATCCATAAAGGCAGGCTCTGCATAACTAATAACCTTCATAAATAAGACCTTTGGAAATCTCATGAAGATACAAAACATTTAGACTTAGTCACTATGTTCCCACTTCACTAACGACCAGGGACACGGAATATAGCCCGCTGTCTACATACACAGCTAATTCTGAAATCATGAAGCAGGTGCCCTGGGTAGCACAAAACTGCCAAAAAGTCAACTTGGCCTCTGCTTCACATAAGCATCACTTACTGACGTCGAGTGATTCAGAGATGAGGCTCTGTCTGTGAGTGCCTGGAAAGCACCGCAGGAGACAGTCTTTCACTAACATATCAAACATAATTAAAGGGGAATAACTGCTTCTTAAAAACATGATGGGGGGGGGGCACCTGAGGGGCTCATTCGGTTAAGCATCCAACTCT
Organism: Lynx canadensis; assembly: GCF_007474595.2. NCBI lineage: Eukaryota > Metazoa > Chordata > Mammalia > Carnivora > Felidae > Lynx > Lynx canadensis. The sequence goes on along the minus strand of NC_044319.2, from coordinate 3,931,627 downwards.
TGATTTCACAGCTCAACTCACGATCTCATGGTTCGTGAGACTGAGCCCTGCATCGGGCTCTGAGCCTGCTGGGGATTCTCTCTCTCCACCCCCTCCTGTCTCTGCCCCTCCCCCCCTCAAAAATAAATAAACATTTTTTTTTCAACGTTTATTTATTTTTGGGACAGAGAGAGACAGAGCATGAACGGGGGAGGGGCAGAGAGAGAGGGAGACACAGAATCGGAAACAGGCTCCAGGCTCTGAGCCATCAGCCCAGAGCCTGACGCGGGGCTCGAACCCACGGACCGCGAGATCGTGACCTGGCTGAAGTCGGACGCTTAACCGACTGAGCCACCCAGGCGCCCCTAAATAAACATTTTTAAAAAACACGATGGGAAATGTACGTACAACCACATGTCATTCTCAGAGACTTAAGATAAAAATGTATACTGAATCTTCCTGAAAATAGTTTGTAGTCTCTAAAACCCAGTTATTATTCTGGAAACAGGAATTAGGAAAGCATGGGTGTGTGGTGTTGTGCGAGGAAGTAGGACTCCTGAAAACTGTACAAGTCTCCTCTATTCGGGAACAAAGGCCCGTGGAACTGAAAATTGTAAAATAACTTTTAGGAAGGCTTATTCCTTCCTTACAATGTTAAGCTCCTTGGGATTAGACTTTCCTAAACAGAAATAGCAATAAAATAATTATTTAAACTATGACTCCATTCTCAATTCACAAGTCAATCTCCATCCATGCACAACTTTATAGGAACTAGACTAGTCAAAGTGGAGTTACCCTAGGCAGCTGGTTCTTTCGGCTTTAGAGGATACCGATATTATGGCGGTTTCACTGAGAAAGCGCCAGCAGCCTGGGCTCTCTGGCTGCAGTGCTAATTATCAGTGTTCACACTGGAATGAACACGGGCTTGAGAATCAGATCTGAGCTTCCATCCGAGCTCCGCCACTGTACCTACAATGTGACCTTGACCAAGTTCATTACCTTTTCTGAGCTAGCAGTTCTTGTTTGTACAATGAAAGCATGATATTAACACCTAACTAGCAAGGGTGTCTTGAAAATTAGTTACAAAGTATATAAAGTGCTTAGCTGCTCAGTAAATAGCAACTTTTATTCCCCTAATGATTACACATTAATTTTGGCTAATAATACTCACTGAGTTGTCAGGATCAAATTAAATAATTTCAGGCAAGTGCTTGGACAATTAAAGGCACCGTAGGCATCTCAGTTTCACTGGATCAAAGAAAACTTTTAAAGTGTACTTTATGCCCTTCATTTGTTTGGATCATCAAAGTGTGGTTATCACATAAGTACTATATTCTCTCCCAACATTCCTACCTTCAAGGAACCCACAAGCTAACACACACACACAGGCTCTGGAGCTGGATGACTGGTGTTCACTTCAAGCTCGCTCACCTCCTAGCTGTGTCACCTTGAGTAAGCAGCTTAGCCTCCTGGGAGCCTTGACTTTCTCATCCAAAAAAGCAGGTGATAATAACAGTACTCACCTCACAGGCAAGATGAGGATTGAATGACACAACTCCATATAGATTTCTTAGCACAAGGCCTGGCACCAGTAAGCAGCCAGTGTGATGGCTGCTATCACTAATCGGTGACAAGACAAGATAATTTCTGCTGCAGAAGGAACTGAGGCTTCGGTCAAAGGGGCTTGCCAACCAGGAGAGGCAGGAATCCTACCCCAGGTCTGTCTGACTTCAAAGCTCATGCTCAACTCTCATGCTAGTGAACCGCTCTTAAGCAGGTTCAATCTTTGTTTTTTTTTCCCCTCAATAACTTCTGTTTACTATTTTCCAAAAACACATAGAGGGGAGAAAAACATACTTTTAAAATGGTATAAGGAAACAGAAGAACTCCCTAGCCTACAGTCACGGCATCTCCCACAATCAGTCCTCCCACCAGAACGATTCCTTTGGTACAACAGATGAACCAGCACAGGCACATCATTACCCACATCCACAGTTTATAGTGCACTCTGGATGTTGTACGTTCTGAGTTTGGGCAAATGTATACTTACACATACCCATCATTACGGTGTCACACAGAGTGTGTCTGCTGTCCTAAAAGTCCTCAATGCTATGCCTTTTCATCCTTCCCCAATGTCCTCCAGCCTCTGGCAGCCGCTGATACTTTTACTGCCTTCAGAGTTTTGCCTTTTCCAGAATGTCATAGAGTTGGAATCATGCAGGACTCAGCCTTTTCAGATTTGCTCCTTATTATTTTTTTTAATTTTTTTTTAACGTTTATTTATTTTTGAGACAGAGAGAGACAGCATGAATGGGGGAGGGTCAGAGAGAGGGAGACACAGAATCTGAAACAGGCTCCAGGCTCTGAGCTGTCAGCACAGAGCCCGACGCGGGGCTCGAACTCGCGGACCGCGAGATCGTGACCTGAGCTGAAATCAGACGCTTAACCGACTGAGCCACCCAGGCGCCCCATTTGCTCCTTATTATTAAGTGAACTTCGTAATATGTATCTATGGCTCTTTCGAGTCTTTTCTTGGCTTGATAGCTCCTTTATTTTTAATGCTGAATAATATTTCATTATAGGATGCACCCCAGTGTCTTATCCATTCAATTAGAGAAAGCATCTTGATTCCTTCACAATTTGGCAATTATGAATAAAGCTGCTTATAAATATCCATGTTCAGATTTTTGAAAACATCAATTTTCAGCTCCTTTGGGTAAATTCCAAGAAGTACGTCCATCATTATTTACTAATAAATACTTGAGTATTTGCAATGTCCTAGTCAAAGTGCTAGTTGTGGAAGATATAATAACCAACAGGGTCGAGGGTACCCCTGGCCTCAGGGAACTTCTGTGTCTGGAAGAAACAGACAAGAGAAAGGACAGTACAAGATGGTGTGCCACCTGATGGCATGTGATCTGACAGGAAAAATACCCAGGGCCGAGGGGGCACCATGTGGGAGGAACAGGGACATGAATAAACAGAACGTGTTAGAAGACAAGAATACAGGTAATAAAACTGCTGATAGACATTACCTCACACTCGACCTTTCCCTAAAATCAAAATTTCCAGAGACATCCAGCAGCTCAGGACATTTGGGTGTCAAGGATTTGAACACCAAAAAGAAGGAAAATGCTTCTGGACTGAACTCAGCAGGGCAGGCACACGCAGGGGTCCAAGAAAGAGCCCCCTGTGCAAACGAACCTTTGTCTTCCCACCAAGTGCCAACCTTTTTAAACGAGGAGCAAAACTCCTTCCACAACCAAAGAGGAGACTTTAAAAGGAAACGGTTTTCTTAGGACCGACCGCACGTGGATCTGAGGGGCAGTAAGGCATGAATGACGGACAGGAGACCCTTCCTGCAGGTGGGCTTTGAGGAGGACAAAATAAGCAGGACTGGAAAGGAAGCAGAGAGAACAGATTGGAGATAAACTGGGGAGGAACCTAAACAATGGAGCCTATATGCGGTGCTGTCCAGAGCCAGGTACATACAACTGACCTGTAATTAGCAAGGCAGAAAACGCATTCTGAGAGAGGGGAGAGGCGGATGGCAGAGGAAAGAGAAAGCAGGGGCTTGACATTTCCAGCATTCCCCAAACCGCTCCTAATCCAGGGAAGGCTAACGGCGTTGTCCACCGAATCGCTGAAGCAAACTGACAAAGACCCACCGGTGGCCCTGTGTGGTTTCTGGAGTGAGACTCAGGCCGTTACTTGTTAATTTGCACAGGGGGATGACAGTGCTTGACAGAGGACAATCTGTTCAAGAATAATGAGATACTTCCTGTGCCTTCCTGGCAAGAAGCACCCAATGTATTTACAATATCTCATTTTGCTTCCAGCCGCATCCATATGTTCCCCGATCAGGTTAAAGTGGGAGATACACGGCACATTCTTCACTGTAAACAAACTGCCTCGGCAAACCCTGAGGGAAAGGAGGCGATCTGGCTGTCTTAATTTCCCAGGCCTGGAAAAGGCTCGCCTTCAGGAACAGCAGCAGCTCCGATGATTTATTGCTAGAGAAAGGCCATACCTCAGAGGGTTCGTGGCATGAGCCGCAGGTACACCCCAGGAGCGGCCCTCATTTAGTGTGAGACAGGAGAGCTGGAAAACAGCCTGGTGAAGAATACGACTTTATTACAGGCTGAAAGCAATGTGAACGAGGACGTGCTCTGTGGCTATAATTCCACACAATGCTTTAGAGACCAAGACTGAAGGGTGGAGGAAAGACGGAAGGGGAAGAAGAGAAGAAAAATCTTACAGGTAGAGAGCACCTGCCAGTCAACAAGCACAGTGCTGGGCACCATCTCAAAGAAGAGGTTACTTGGTGACATCTGAAATTAAAGCACAATTCTCATTCCTAGCCACCCTCCCCGCCCCCGTCAACAACCTGCTGGGATCAGCCCTTCATCTGTGTAACAAGGTAACAATGCATCTGTCATAAGCCTGCCACATGAATGACACTGGGGCACAGTTCCTGCACCACCTGACCACCCAAGGGCATGTGAAGGACTGGTCTGGGGCTCTCGGGTGGGGAGCAAGGGAACCTGACACCCCAGGGAGAGTCCTAGGACAAATGCACTGGGTTTAGCAATGCGGTACCTTGGCAGGGAGTCTGAGTACAGTGCTGGGGACCAAGGGGTCATGAAAAAAAATGGGAGGAGCCAAGAAGTAAAACCAAGGAGAGAGACACTTCCTTTCAGAAGCTTCTGTAAAGGGGACTGGGTGGCTCAGTCCATTAAGACTCCAACTTCAGGGGCGCCTGGGTGGCGCAGTCGGTTGAGCGTCCGACTTCAGCCAGGTCACGATCTCGCGGTCCGGGAGTTCGAGCCCCGCGTCAGGCTCTGGGCTGATGGCTCAGAGCCTGGAGCCTGTTTCCGATTCTGTGTCTCCCTCTCTCTCTGCCCCTCCCCCGTTCATGCTCTGTCTCTCTCTGTCCCAAAATAAATAAACGTTGAAGAAAAAAAAATTTAAAAAAAAAAAAAAAAAAAAAGACTCCAACTTCAGCTCAGGTCATGATTTCACAGACCGTGAGTTTGAACTCAGCGTCGGGCTCTGTGCTGACAGCTCAGAGCCTGGAGCCTGCTTCGGATTCTGTGTGTGTCTCTCTGCCCCTCCCCTGCTTGCGCTGTCCCTCTGTCTCTCTAAAAAACAAATAAACATTAAAAAATTAAAAAAAAAAAAACCTTCTGTGAAGAGAATTGGAGAAATGAGGCACTAGCCAGTCGGTCAAGGGTGTCGGGTTAAAAGGGGTATGGAAAATAAGCAGTGCCTGATTTAAAAGGATCTCCTGCTGCATTCTGATTAAATGATCAAAACACTTAGCACTAAAATGAACCCAGGAGATCTGAATTCCAGCCCTTATTTTCTGTATGAAAAATCGGACTCAGAGGTTAAGCGACTTCTTGCCCAAACCACAGAGCTAATGAAGAGCAGGACTAGATTCTGAATTCAGGAGTCCGTCAACATCACGAAGCCTCTACTCCATCCGACACCACCCCTTGCCTGGTCTCTCCCTTCACTGCGACCGGTACCCAATTTTACTTGTGGTTTTGCTTTCACTAAGATATTTCAAAAGACCTTAAGATGAGGTATCAGATTAACCAGAAGTGATTTTTTTTCCTTTCAGAAGGGAAATTTTAACTATCTTCACCAACAAAGGGATTAAGTCTGTTCTGTGACAGAACTGCATTAAAAATAATGAGGCAGATAAAGAAAAGCTTTTTTTATTTTAATGAATTCAAAAGCTGGAAGCATTATTGAGATGAACAATGTGTTCACTGCCCTAATCCAATATAATCATGTTTAAAAAATCATTCTGTTTAGGAATTTTCTGCTGTATCAGACAAAATCCAAAATGTGCCAAGTAGAATATTAAAATTAACTTCAAATCTTGAGTGCCTTTCAGATAGAGACCAATATTCTAAAGACCATCTTTTGAAAGTACCACATATAAGACATGAAGTTTTGTGATCTACAAAGATGTCTTTCTGCCTAAAATTTAACCTGAAGATTTCTCTGTCTACCATTTAACCCACATCCTAAAGAAATTCATGATTCTACACATTTTTTTTAAGTTCACTCTATGCCCCGGGGCACCTGGGTGGCTCAGTTGGTCAAGTGTCTAATTCCTGATCTCAGCTCAGGTCATGATCTCACCATTTGAGAGTTGAAGCCCCATGTCAGGCTGTGCATTGACAGTGCAGAGCCTGCTTGGGATTCTCTCTCTTTCCCGCCTTCTCTGCCCCTCTCAAAATGAATGAATGAGTGAATGAATGAATGAGTGAATGAGTGAATGATAAACTTTGAAAAGGACGTTCTCTGCCCAACGTGGGGCTCAAACTCACAACCCCAAGATCAAGAGTCACATGCTCTACTGACTGAGCCAGCCAGGTGCCCCAACACAGTTTTTAAAATTCTGAATCAATCATTTACTTCTGTGTATAAGGAAGCCCAGTTAACCTGTTATTTTTCATCTGCAGCTATAGAAAAAGAAATTTCATTTCTGACTCATCTCACTGGGGTTGATTCTAGAGAAGAAAATACAATAGCAACTTTGGCATGAACCTACATTTGCTACACAAATGTTTGAATCTTTCAACTCTTCTTCAGAAGAAAACATCATTATCTGTTCTTCCCCATATAACTTGAATGCAAAGAAAAAACATTACCCAAAGAAAACATAACATACAGAACACCCATAATAACATTTCTTTCTTTCTCAAAATAGATCACATTTCTTAGCTATTACATTCTCACCATTCTGCTACCACCTTGACACATTAGGCTTAGATATTCGTATTCCTGTAACTGTGGCAGCAAAAAACTACCATGGGGAAGCAAAGTTAATTGCATTTCACTCATTCACTCATTTTGTGTTTCTTACTATGGCTCACTCATGCTGAACACATTATTTCAACAACAAAAATAAGCCACCGATGTCAGGTTCAACTTTAATTTCAACAAGAGCACAGCAGTAGTAGGGTGCCTAGGTGGCTCAGTCAGCTGAGCGTCCAGTTTCCACTCAGGTCATGATGTTGCAGTTCATGAGTTTGAGCCCCAACATCGGGCTCACTGCGATCAGCACAAAGCCAGCTTCAGACCTTCTGTCCCCCACCTCCCCCTCCCCAGCTCATGCTCTTTCTCTCACAGAAAGAAAGAAAGAAAGAAAGAAAGAAAGAAAGAAAGAAAGAAAGAAAGAAAGAAAGAAAAAATAAAGAAGAGAGAAAGCAAGCAAGCAAGCATAGCAGTGGTTACAATTAAAGTTGGAGGAAGAGTTCAATTCCTCTCTTCCTACAGATTTGTGACTAAAACCACTTATTCCAAATTACTCCAAAATCTTGTCCCAGCTATCAACAAATGATGATGCCATGTTCAACAACCCCCAAAATCTCACTAAAACTCTAGTCTAGAATACAGAACATTAATCATGTAAAATCTTTTATACCCCAAATTTGTCACAGAAAAATAGAGCATAAATTTCAAAATTAATATAAATATTAAATGAATGAATGAATTGGTAATTAAGCCTTTTGTAATCAGGGGTCAACTACCTGATTTATCATTTTCTAGACTTTCCCGTTATTATCTTACTGTCTGTAGTCTGTTAATGCTGTTGTTCTGAGTTTTCATAGGAATAAGGGAAAGAAAGCATCCCTATCCTCTAAGGTCTAGTTTTACATCTACCGGTTAACATGATTTATTACTATATTGATAACTCTAGACATACTAATGTTTCTGTCTGCATAAAGCATAAGAGTAACCCATGTGGACAAAGTAAGACCCCAACCAAGGATTCTTCCTCTGCAGCAATGGAGGGTCAAACCGAGTAGCTTGTCTAAGAAAAAAGAAAGCCTGACCCAACCAACAAAGGCAGCAGAGGTGGTGACACAGGGAAGAGACCACAGGGAGACAGAACCAAAAGAATACTGTCCATGTTACCATGGTTATGCCCCAATGGCTATTTCCCTGTCTAGAGCCCTGCCCCACAATGAAGATTTTGAAAGTAATGCCTCCAGTTTACCATCCTGAAAGGTACTAGAAGAATCAGGCTCATTTAGAAGCATGGCTCCAGGTTGAAATGATACTCTACAGAAGTCTCTTTATTATTTGAGGGGAAAAAATTAGTCCTATAACCTCCCACTTCTTATATGTCATTATGTCCTCCTCCTACAGGATACAATTTCTATTAGGTAGTCAGTCTTTGTAATATAGCAGAAAAAGTACAGGATTTAAGCCCAAGCAGTTTAAAATCCTGGCTCTGTTACTTCTTCTTTTTTTGTTTTTTTTTAAATTTATTTATTTTTGAGAGAGAGCATGCACACATGAGCGAGCAGGGGAGGGACAAAGAGAGAGGAGGAGAGAGAATCCCAAGCAGGCTCCCTCACTGTCACCAAGCACCCCTCTGTAACTTCTTAAATATAGTGCAGTGAATAAGTACCTTTAATTTCTGACATTCAGTTTTCCCACTTGTGAAATGCAGATAATAAACCTGCCTCGAAAGGCTACTCAAAGAATGAAAAGTATGACTTGAAAGGAATCCAGCCTAGAGCCTAGCACTGAGTAGACACTCAATAATTATTTCTTCATCTTTCCCCCATAATCCCCATCCCACCAGCAGATGGGTGCAAACACCACTTAATTAGATAAACACTTGGTTAGTTAAGAAAAATTTTCTTTGGTGCACCTGGGTGGCTCAGTCTGTTGAGCATCTGACTCTTGATTTCGGCTCAGGTTGTGATCTCACAGTTTGTGGGTTCGAGCTCCACACTGCTAGTGTGGAACCTGCTTGGGATTCTCCCCTCCCCAGCCCCCCCCCCGCCCCGCCTCAAAATATATAAATAAACTTAAAAAAAAGAGAGAGAGAGAAAAATTTTCTTTATGGTCCATTTCAACCCTGAAGGTACATTCGTCACTACATAGAGGTATTTCAAGCACCTGCATTGTGTATATCCAGACACTAAGACACATTTAGGCAAGTTTGGTATTCCAGGAGACCTGCCCTCCAACGATTTTTATGTGGGAGGAACAGAGAACCTTCTGGAGGAAATAGACATCCTGAGGGACGAAGTAGATGCTTGTCAAGGGACAAAGCAGGAATAAAGAGAAGAGGGAAGTTTCCAGCAGGCCACCCTGACCCCCAGGTCTGAGGTTGGCATCCTTGGGTAGGGTTGGGGGAAAAAATGATAAGTGGGGGAACGATACTAAAATCACAGTTTCTGGGAGCACAAGGCAGCACTACATCCTGTGGAGCCTACGACTCGCCGGAGGTAAAGGGTGAGCCTATGGGATGCTGCAGCAGGAGGCAAGACAGTGAGCCTGGACAAGAGACAGAAGCTCCCAGCAGGTAGCCCACAGCCTGGAAAGAGAAAAGGCAGCCGCGGACCTTATACCCGGAGAACAGGAGTGACGATGCTGGAGAAGTGGGAAGAAGGGAGGTCTGTGAACATACCAGAGGCAATGGTTGTATACTCCACGGGCCGGCCACAACCCACCTGGAGGAAATAACAATCGGATGTGGGAAGACGGGGCATGACAAGAACCATCTTGTTACTGTTTTCATCCTAAACGAGTATAACCTAAATGAGTGTAACTGCAAGAATTCTGTGCCTTTAGACTAACGTCACCTCAGAGTAGATGCTTGTAAGAGGGAAGGGGAAGGGAATCAATATTTTCTGTGCACTTACTATGTTTTAGGCAATGAGTAAGGCTCTCATTTCATGTTTGCAATCTCATTCTGAAGAAAAGATTAACCACTTTATTTGATCAAATATACTTCCCTCAATAATGGCTTTTGAAGGAAAGCAGATTCAATTTTTTTTTTAATTTTAATGTTTATTTATTTTTGAGAGACAGGAAGACAGAACACAAGCAGCGGAGGGAGAGAGAGAGAGAGAGACACAGAATCGGAAGCAGGTTCCAGGCTCTGGGCTGTCAGCCAGAGCCCAACGTGGGGCTTAAACTCAGGAACCGTGAGATCGTGACCTGAGCCGAAGTCGGACGCTTCACCAACTGAGCCACCTAGGTGCCCTCAATTTTGGATCAGGCTATATTCTTTCCGCGTATCACCAAAGACATAAATTACCCTGGAGTTCACATCAGATATTTTTACTGATTTATTTGGAAAACATCACTGTGTAAACCAGGAGCTCTCAAAGACCCTTTCAGAGGACATGAGAAGTCAAAATTATTTTTGTAGTAGTGCAAAAATATTATCTGCCCTTTTCATTCTCATCATCTCATGAGTGGACAGAGTTTTGCAGAGGCTACACATTACATGGTATCACAAGAGCAAGCAGAGAAGAAGATGTCATCTATTAAGCCATACATTAAAGAGATTTGTAAAACAATGCCAGTTTTTCTCACTAATTTGTTACTGTTTTTGAAAACGGTTATTTTTCATCAAAATACTTACTATTAAAGGTTAATGCATTTATTACTTTAAATCAATTACTTCAAATTTCTCAGTTTTCATTTCTAACATGGTAAAAATTGATAGATACCCCTTTAAAAATGTATCTTTGGATCCTCAATAATTCTGAAGAGTATAAAAAGATCCTGAGGCCAAGAAGTTCCGGACTCTGTGTATACCACCACAGCCCATATTTCTCCTCCCAATGAGAGCTACAGGACATCAAGAAAACGGTCTGTCTCAATTCCAAGTCACCCCGATCTTGCCTGAGATGATGTGAAATCCAATCTTCTACAAAGATCAAGGAACGTATCCTTCTTGGCCCTTCCCAACTGAGGTGTGTTTTTTCCCAATTGTGTAGGAAAGCATTTCTTAAATTAACAGGTTGTTAAAGTGGGTGTGTGTGTGGGGGGGCAGATTTTTGCTATTGTTTTTGGTTTTTCTTGTGTGCTGTTGTGTATTCTTGCTCTACGGATGCAATGTTTTCCTGAACCACACCAAGAACACTAATGAAACCAGTTTTGAAGTTTTCTCCTATTTCCTCAACTGTCAGGAGTGAGTTGTTGATCCTGGCAGCTGCCAAATCTGTTCACATGTGAAGTGACTGCTTTACTCTATAACTTGGCCTATATCCTTCAGACTGATTTGCCCTCCCAACCCGTGTAAGTCACCATGCTGTGCCTCAAGTAGGCCTCCCTGTGAACAACCGGTGGATGAAGAAGTTGGCCCGTGAGTTTCCCAAAAGTCTTAATAAATTCATCACCCGTCCAGTGTGCCACAGACAACGTGAAGCAGTGTTCCTGCCTCCAGTCTTTCCTCCCCAACACCTCCTCCCTTATATTCTGTCCCTGGTCCAATAACCTAGTGGAACTTGAAAAATCTTAAGTATTTACTTAGTGCTTCTTCTATGGGTAACAAAAGGGGTATAGATTGAGCAGTCAAACACCATACCCTAAAGAATACCTAATAGGGCCAGAAGTTTTTAAAGAAAATAGGACAGCTCGGGAAAAGTAAACTCACAATCATGCATTTTGGATGAAAAACCTTGCCCACCCCCTCCAGAGGCACTGTGACCTTCCTCCTATCATGTAACCACCCCCTTGCACTCAAGTCCTCTGATACTCAGTTCTCCAAGGACACCAAACCCATGACCCCTGTCCCCGCCCCAGTTTACCTCCCTTTCCCACCCACTGGGTGGGAACCTTCTATTATCAACATCATCAACTCCCTTGATCTTTGTATTTGTGTCTTGACTCCACAGAACTCAACAGCCGCCCACTGTGTACTTCTGCTCTAAACCAGCAAAGCACAAGTGAGCGCAGGCTCTGGACGGCCAGCTGCTTATTAACTGGAACAGTGAACAGCACAGCTAACCTTCCAGCCCCCTCTGCAAAATGGGGATGGTAATAACGGGGGCTCACTTCAGAGAGCTGGTGTGCAGACTGAGCGAGTTACGACACGCAAGGTGCCTGGCACAGAGTAAGCACTTGACAAATGTTTGCTTTTATTTGTGTAACATCTGGCCACCAAACTCTGATGCAGAAAATCACGGAGCTCCGTGCCTGTGCCGCTACACGTCTGAGGCCCAATTTATCCTTGTGACTGCGCATGACCCGGGAACCCGATCACAGGGTCCAGATTTGTCCCCTAAGTTCCCTCACCCTCCACCTCCGCTCAAGCCTCAACCTCCTGTGAGTGCTCTTCTCCCTGAGCAGACAGTCTTGCTTCTGGTTTCACAGAGGAACAGAGCCAGCCGTCAACCTTCTACCCACACCCCGTGAACAACACGTTGCCCATCTTCCACCTTCTCCCCCTACTGAGAACAGACCTTCCCCCTCCTGGGGTTGCCGTCGGCCTAAGTCCTACATTTCACCCTCCTGCCTTCTTTCCGGATGGTTCTCCAGCGACCACCACGTCTGCCTCCCCGTCTTCGGTCCCTTTCTCTCCCAGTGACTAGTTCCCCTCAGCCTGAAACCCGGCTCCAAGTCTTCCAATCCTGAGACAAAGTTAAAGAAACCCACCTCTAATCCCAATCATCTGTAGCTACCTTCTTTCTCCCTTCACAGCCAGGGTGACAGAAAAATTCTCTGCACTCGGTGTCTCCGTTTCCCAAATACCCAACACTATATAAATATATGCTGTGACCGCGGCAGGCGCTGCCGCTATGCTTTGGTTTCCAGTGATCGCTCACACCCAAAGTCCACAAGAACTGAGGTTTGTGCTTTTCACTGCTCCCCCACCTTGGATCATTCTCTCACCCACAAGCTGTGCCTTCACTACGCAGCAAGTTCACTAACAGCTGAGCACTGGCCTGGTTTGGTCGCTGTACCCAAGCACGTAACACCGAGCCTGTGCTCGCTGAAGGGCTCAGTGGAAATCATCAGTCTTGGTGCTTCGGAAGCCTCCAGTGTGCAATCCACTCTGAGTCCCTCTCCACCAACAGCTTGAAAGTTAGTCAAGGACTTCGGCACAGTAAGCTATCAAGGAGCCAAGGTTCCCCATTCCGCTCCATGCTTTGCGCAGGTGGGAAATCTGTTTATACAGAAGGCTTCAACCTTCAAAGCCTCGCCCCTGCACAAGAGGGTGCACGGTATGCCCTCCAGGGCCATGCAACTTCATCGGTGCTGTTGCAGAAGCCAGTAGCCCTCATGGTTATCTTTCTTTTAATACAATCTCAGACCACTGTCTTCTCCACTCTTTTCTTTTAAAAATAACAGGAAAGTACTTCATATTTTATAATTACCAAAGTAGTTATGCAGAAAGATTTCCTGAACCTCAGAGCCAAAAATTTTGCAAGAAACACCATAACAAAGAAGGAGCTCTTTCTTGCTCTATTGTTTCTACATAATTAATTTACGATGACAGTATATTAAAGAAATGAAGTTTCTACAAAATGAACACTATATTGAACCAGCTTAATGACCTTGTTTTCTTCCCTCCCAAATTCCTTCACCCTAAATGAGCCATGCATCTCATGAAGAGTCTGAAAGTAACTAAGACATCTAATAATGATAAAAATAATAATAATAGTAATTTCTGGCAATTAGTCTAGTATTACTCTAAAAAAGAAAGATTACTGCTTGATCTTTAGTTTCTTCTCCATGGCAAAGTCCAATTCTTTGAGGACATAAACTTTTCATCCCTTTCATTCCACATTGTTCTCAATTCAAAGCAGCCACCCAGTAGGAATAGTCCACTGATTAAATATATAAAATTTTGATTAAATAAATATATAAAAATTTGAGCCAGCCAACCAACTCTTCTCTATAGTAATCAAAAACTACCTTCACCATACAGAAAAAGTTAATCAACCAAATACCTTGATCAAATAATTTCTCATAAAAGCTGAAAAGGAAATACAATCATTCATTTACAAAATCGTCTCTCACATTTATTGTGCCAGATGCTGACAATATCACAGTAAGGTCCACTTCCCACCCTCCACATTTTCCAGCAGTAGTAGAGGCAGTACCCAAACTACAACGTGGCAACAACCTTATCTATCCTCAGCGATCGTAGTTCTAAGCAGAAAAATGTTTTAATTAATGTTAAGATCTGGGAGGTTTGCCTTGGCCCTTAACTTCAAATACCTAATTTTATTTCTACATGCTTACCCCATGTAGACTTTCTTGTGCCTTCTCATCATTTCAAGTCGATTTAACTAATAATACCCTTTCATCAGATAGCCCTTAGTCCCAGGAATCTGAGAAATGGGTAACAAAAAAGTGAAAGGAAATAAAAAAAAACATGAAAAGGATTTTATAAATCTTGCCACTGGGGCAAGGGCAGAAGACAAGCAATTCATTAGTACACAAAATTAAATTGTTCCAAGAGTTTAAACTCTAACCTTAACAAAGGAACCTGCAGAATACCATCTGCTAATACTCTAAAGCTTAAAACTGTAAGTTATGCAAGAGATGAGACCTGTTTTCCAATGAAAATAAACTCTACATCACAGGTATGATGCAAGGCAAAGTCACAAAGACCCATTTCTCTGGTTCCTTCAATAAACATTACAGTCCTATAAGGCACTGTGCCAAGAATTAGGGATATAAAGTCAAATAAGACCCAATCTCTGCCCAAAGGAGTTTTGAATCTAGTAGAGGAACCTAAATTAATGTTTACAGAAGGGTACTCTAAACGTGCTCTAGAATATTTGCAAGGTGCCTTGGAGAGCAAAGAAATGGGGTGCCTGAATCAGACTAAAGAGGGAGAATCACAGAATGCTTCCCTGTAAGAGGTCACGTCTGACCTGAATTTTGCATGACTATCTAAAGTATTCTTTTAGCAGTGGAATGACTAATGGAGTTGAGTGGAATCAGCTACGCTTAAAAGGAAGACAAAAGGTACTTTGATGGCTGAACAGAAGATGGAGGTGGTCAGCTGATGTAGGTGGTGGCACACTGATCAGATGATAGATGTGGGCGTTCACTGCACTGTTCAGATGATGGAGGTGGTCAGATGACAGAGGTGGTGGTACACAGATCAGACGATGGAGGTGGCGTAGCAATGATTGGATGATGGAGGTGGCTGGATGACGGAGGTGGCGGCGCACTGATCGACGATGGAGGTGGTCGGATGATGGAGGTGGTCGGATGATGGAGGTGGTTGGATGATGGAGGTGGCTGGATGACGGAGGTGGTGGCACAAAGGGGCCTCAAATGAGTCAAGTGTCTGGTCTGGGTAACCGATTCAACGTGAGCACCAGCCATGGAGGAAGGAGTCGCAGGAGATATGAGGGCAGAGTTCAAGAGTGAAACCTCTGTCTTCCATCTGTCTGGAAAAGCAGGGGATTTTTATTGAGGACTTCTGTCAGCAAACCTGAGGAGCCACGTACTGTGAGACAAAGGACAGGTACGGCCCCAGGCACCACCGTAGTAAAGGGGCACAGGTGTCACAGCCCCTCTTCATGCTCCACACAGAATCACAATCTCCACTTTTCCTCGTTTGCAGCTTGACCTTTGGCCTCATCAGCAAAATGGGCCTCAGGAAGCTCTGATTACTGAGCCGCCGTGGTCTACAGATGAGAAGACTGAGGCACAGAGATGGTAAATCACTTGCCCACAGGGACACGACAGGCACATGGCCCTCGCTCGGCACCAGTGCCCCTCACCACACGGTACTGCCTGGTTTACGCAGAAGCAATGATCCCTTTTCTTACAAACTCAAGCTTTCCAGAGACAGGCTCTCGGTCCCGAGACGTGTTCTCTTCTGGCAGATCATGAAGGAAACAGATGCTGAGAGATGCTCCCTCCCCAGCTGCTCCGCTTACTCACACTCCCGCTCCGGGAAGGAGGCCTACTTTCACACGAGGATCCCTCTGCAGCCACCCCAGGCGCACCTGGGCAGCCCATCTTAACAGACTGGCGTCTCCTCTCACCATGAGCTTGGCCTTCTTTTCAGGGGCTAGCTCCCGTTACTGCACCTGCTGCAAGCGGTTGTTGTGGTTAATCACGCAGGAGACAAGCGGGACTACATCACCTCCTAGGGAAACTGCTCAGAGAATCTGCAAACCAGGCTGTATGTCATGGGGCTTCTAAAGTCTGATGTCACAGAACCACATGCTCCTGGTCACCACACCGGGGTCTGGGCCTACAGTTCAGATGGAAGAGGAGCTTTACGAAGAAGTATGTGGCCAGTGAGATCCCAGTGCAAGGTTGAAGGGTGCAAGACGCTGAGATGCTTACATTATTCAAGGAAAGGGGCCCATTCTCCACCGGTTATGCACAGACTGAAGGGACAGTTGTACGTGCAAACCAAGAGGTAAACAGACCTCTAAATAAGTGAAGAGGCAGGGAAGCACAGGTTGCAGAATGAATTATTAACGCCTGCACTGGTCTGTACTCGAGGGTCTGACTGATTTCTGAGCGAAGACATCCTCTCCTGAATGCTGCTACTTTACGGTAAAAATAGACTCATCATTCCCCCGACTCTCTTTCTCCATCATTGATGAAAAATGAAGTCGCTCCATTGGTTTGTAATTGATGTGCCTGACACTAAAATTTCATCCTATGTTCTGCCATCCTTTGAAACTCACGGTAAGAAGAGAAGATCGTCTTGACGTGCAAAATAGCACGTTGTGACACAAAGCCACTGAGATACATGTGAAAAAGCATTTCTACTGGAGCAGAAATGCAGTTCTGTTTGAAAGTTTACCCACATTTCAAATTTCACTTTGAGCAAATGCTTTAGGACAAATAAACAAAAATACAGGGCTTAAAAGAGGAAACTGTTTATTTTTTTTATTTTTTTTAGAAATAGTAAAAGCAGAGTGAGATGTAAATTTTTACCTTTCCTTTTTCTACACAAACTATTGAAAAATATGAAAAGCTAGTAGGTGCTTAGAGTTCTTAACATATTGTAATATATGTTCAATTTACTGATCTGAATTATATAAATGTACAAACAAGCACAGAATATATAAATACACGGATGTATAAACACTCCAGTACCATTAATTCCACTTCAATTTTTTTCTTTACCCAACAAACTACTGACTAAATAAAAAAAGCTGCTTTAATTTAGATAATACATTTTCTATTTATTTG
Source organism: Lynx canadensis (assembly GCF_007474595.2). Taxonomy (NCBI): domain Eukaryota; kingdom Metazoa; phylum Chordata; class Mammalia; order Carnivora; family Felidae; genus Lynx; species Lynx canadensis. The sequence goes on along the minus strand of NC_044319.2, from coordinate 3,914,692 downwards.
AAGAAATACTTACTGAGCACCTACTTTGAGTCAGACACTGCACGCAGAGCCACGAACAGAGTGTGACACGTGCAGTTCCAGAGGTAAAAAGACAAGATCATTTCAGAGCATGTGAACATCGTGGTGACCATGAAACCATGCTGTCACAGGCATGGGAAAGGCGGAGCTATTTTATGTGGGATGGCCCGGGAAGGCCTCTTTGTGGACACCATTTTCAACGGAGTTCTGAATAATGAGGAGCCAGTCATAAAATCTTTTTTTTATATTTAAAAAATTATAGGGGAAGATATATAACAGTCAGGCTTAAATTCAGCTGCTTGCTTCAGAATATATACCAAATAAAATGGCTTAGGCTAATAGGTGGCTCTTTTTCTCCCAGAGGCTCCACACTACCATGGGGGCACCCAAACTCCTCATGACCTTTCCTTTGCCTCCCTGACATCCTGCTTTCCCTCTTTCTGCTCACCCAGAGCAGTAAACAGCATTAATGAAAAATGAGAAGGGCACAAGCCCCAGCCAGCCGAGTCAGTCCTTCCATATCAGAAAATAGTAGCTTTTCCAGAAGCCCTGACCATAATAAGCCCTACTTACATCTGCTCTGAACACTGTCCCCCAGCTACTATAAAGTGGCTTCAAAGGCGCATGCTTTGAACTCGCATGGGCTTTTGCAGAACTCCCCCCCTCCAACCCCGCAATTCTGTTAGTAGGAAGAAAGCATAAATGGGTGTTGACCTGTGACAAGCAGTGTCTGCTGAAGCGTTCTAGACAGGGTGATGGCAAGTGCAAAGTCCCCGATGTGACAACCAACAGGTTTGGCTTGTAGAACAGAAGACCAGCCTGTACCCTGTGTCAGGATCACAGAGAGCACAGCCCAGAATTCGGTTAGTGAAATGAGAGCCACTGGTCTGGAGGGCTCCTTAGGTTCTACATACGGTGAACTCACTTAAATCTCCCCCGCAACTCCATGGGGTGGGTACAACCTTTATTTTACAAATAAGGAAGCAAGCGCTTAGGTTAAGTGACTTGCCCAATCGGAAAGTGAGGAGGGAGAAGAGACACAATTACAGCCCAGGGTGATCTGATTCTTAAATCCATGTTCCTAACCCTGCTGCCTCCACTTCCCTGCTTCGAGGATATGCCTCTGAATAGTGAGCTGACAGAATTCATTCTTCCGGATCCTTCCTGTCATTCTGCTCTCCTATTCACTAACACTTAAGAGAAGTGCTTCTTTATTCTTTTAATATTTTCATTTATTTGGAAGTCTAGATAGAGGGATTTCCTTGTGATTCTTTACCTATCTAATATGCATGAGAAGGAAAAAATTCTAAAAATTGAAACTATCTCTTTCTGACATTGAGGTTTAGAGGTGTGAACCTCACATTAGTGGGAAAATAAATTTCTACACGGCTGCTTTTCACACTGAGACACCTGGGGAGGAAGAAAAGAAGGCAGGAGTTTCAAAGCTCCTGCCAGTTCTTCAGTGCTGGGAAACATTAATGAGCTTCTGGATCTGCAAAGGTGGGCCCAGAGCCTAAGGATGTTTGAGAGTTAAATTGCTCTGCATAATGAAGTAAAGGTAATTGAGTTTCCTGAAGAATCAGAGAATAAAGAGGCCGAGGAAAATGGAGGAGGCAGGGAGCTCTGAAGGCGTGTGGATCTCTGGCGACAGGTTCCCATGTGAGGGCAGCAGGGGAGGGCTCTGTAGCTGACCCCAGGGGGCAGGCAACACCCAGGAGCAAGCCATCATTCTACAATCTGGGAAGATTAAAAGGGCGCAGTGAGTCTAAAAGAACCCCACGAGGGCTGGCAGAGCTCCCCCGAATTCTCCAGGCTGCAGAGGACAGGGGCGGGGCTTAGGACCCTACCCTCACCCCCACGGGTACTGCCCTGCACGCGGAGACAAAACAACATCAGAGGAGCCCAGAGTTCCAGCACTTGCTTTAGGGAAACTCTTCCCTCCATCACTTCTCTGCACCCCACACCCAGCACCTCACAACAGAGTCACTTGCAAAGGCAAATCAGCCGCCCTGGGCACACATGGTGCCCTTCCCCTTGGCCAAAAGGTCTGTGTCCCCACACAGCCTCTGCTTGGGCCCAGTGGCTTTCTGTGTGAACTTCAAATTCCTGTGTGTATCCCAGCACTTGTGACTGGCCCCTGCCTAGAGCCCAGCCTCACCTGTGATCCTGAGCACCAGTAAGACAGAGCTACGTTCAGTGTCCTCTGTGCTCCACGCTGCCACTCTCGCTGCCCCCACACAGCTGCGCTCTCTTACACGCCTCACCTCCTTTCATAAAACCATCATCTAGGAGGGCTTCAAAAAGCAACTGAGGGGGCGCCTGGGTGGCGCAGTCGGTTAAGCGTCCGACTTCAGCCAGGTCACGATCTCGCGGTCCATGAGTTCGAGCCCCGCGTCAGGCTCTGGGCTGATGGCTCAGAGCCTGGAGCCTGCTTCCGATTCTGTGTCTCCCTCTCTCTCTGCCCCTCCCCCGTTCATGCTCTGTCTCTCTCTGTCCCAAAAATAAATAAACGTTAAAAAAAAAAAAAAAAAAAAAAAGCAACTGAGGCATCATTGCCTCCAGAAGCCTCCCTGCCTCCACCTGCAATTCGGATGGCCTCCTTTCTCCCTGCCACCCCACCCCGAGGACTCCCCTTCCACACCCTGCTCAGGTGTCATCACCGAGTAATTGGTCTCCCCAACACGCATCCACAGAGCCTAGCACTATGCCTACAGGGTAATTATTCAATAAATCCTTGACTATAATAAGTGTATGACCTAAAAGCTTTTATTATCTATTTATTATCTAAAAAGATAATAAAACCCAGATCTGCCCAAGAAGAGAATATTTGAAATGACTGTCAGGACAGAATGTGTCTTCCCACACCTTGATTTTTCCTTCAATTCAGCGCTGTAACTCTTCTGGCCTCTATCCAAACCCTCATGTTACTCTCACCCAGTTAAGCCAACAGCAGCCTTCAAAACAAAAACAGGAACACTAATTGTGAAAAGTTCATATTCTTTCATTCAACAAACAGACATCTTGTGCTTCATCATGACGTGTGGTGCTTCACGAATGGACAAGACCGACGTTACTCGTATCCTACTAGAATTCAACCAATGAATAAACATCTAACATCATGGTAGTGATAAGTGCTCTGTGATGAAAAATGAGAGTGCAATAGTTTATTAGACCTAATCTAACCAGGGTCAGGGACGGAAGGGGGGCTTGCCAGTTACCAGTGTATACGGACTAGGGCGGGCTCCCTTTGCAAGCAGCAGTTTGCCAGCAAGTGTGTGTGTGTGTGTGTGTGTGTGTGTGTGTGTGTGCGCGCGCGTGCACACGTTGGTTAGGGAAACATGAAAAGATGCCTATTACAAGGAGAGATAACAGCCTGCGGGCAGCCTGAAGTTGCTTGGAGAGTTTCAGGAACAGCGAAGGGGGCCGTGTGGAGGTCCTGTGAGCTCCCAGTGTGAGTGAGGGTGAATCTGGCTGGCGAAGCTAAGTTAGTTTTTCCTCGGTGAATCTGTCAGAAAACAGGCTACATGTGCGGAAGCAATGTTTCTAAGTGAAAAAGCAGCGTGATAGCGAAGCAATGCTGGGCAGAGATGACCATGGACTGAGGAGGAAGCATCTCCAAGTTGGCTAAATGAAGGAAGATTCTTACCTGGGTTATACTAATGAGAATAAGCATAATGGGGGGAGGGGGGCTCAGGAAAGGAGCCTGTCAGAGCCTGGCACAAGGGACACTGGGAAGTGCCTCAGAGATAGCCCAGGCTGAAGCCAGACAGACAAGTAACGCTGAACACTGTCGCCAACCGATCTGAACACAACAGCCACTCAAGACACGTTAATTCTTCCTAAACAACAGAATGGCTGTGAATGCCACGGAGTTATTTTAAATCCGCATCTCCTGTTTATAAGGGTCTGCGATCTTCATATTATCTTTGAATCCACGTTTACATGAGGAGCCCTTTGTTTTCAGTCAGCATTACAAAGTAACTAAGCACTTCCTAACGGCTGGTGGCAGCAAAAATCTCAACCTCGAGATCAGATTTCTTACTTACGACGCCTAGCTCAGGATCACCTCAAGCTCTCACACACAATCAAGTACGAGGGTTATTCTGGGGGTGCAGAGATTCCTGGTGTGTTAGGGTTCCCAGAAAAAAACATGAACTACACCATATACCTGCATAATAAGCAACTTAGCCTTAGTACTTCAGTGCTACAATTGTCACTGTTATTGAAGACGTTCTGTTACTAGGTATGCGTGTTGTGCGAGGAAAACTTATTTTCCTTGGTAGGGTGCAAGCAGCTTACTTCATATGTATCTTAAGTGGCTTAGTGGCTAAAGTACATAATCTCTTCGGCTGTGTGCCTCAATTACATTTATTTTATTGTAGGTGCCTACTGCACAGTTAATCACATTCATCCGTATTGTTAACCTGATCCTTGAAATATTTATACTTCCAGCACACATCGATTATTTTTTTGCCATTCTTTCATTTGAAAAGAACATTAATGGTTAGAGAAATAATGGATGCCATGTTCTTCATATCACAAATTATTGTGACTTTTATACTCAATGAGTAGTTGTAACAAAAACTCAAAACCACAACTGTAAGTGACTAAAAAAGGACAATGAAAACAGAGCGGGTTCTATGGTTGCAGGCTGTTTGACATTTCCCAGCCTGCCCAGAATTTTATAAAAAGAAATGACCTTGAAAATAATTAAGCATATCAAGTGGTAAGGCTGCAGCTCACTGAAATATGACAATATGTTCATATCTTTATAATGCTGCTGAGTTTTCATGAACTAGAAAGAAGTTCCATTGCTCTTTAACCAATTTATACTTGTATTTTTATAGGCTGATACATACTCACTACAAGGCCATTCTAATCTTTGTTTCCCTGTATCCCTATGAACTTGGAAATAAAGGCAATCAGGTCTCAGCCCACTAGACTGGGAAAAAGATCAAATATTGCAAGAGGCAAAAGAGGCTGGCTTATTTTTTTTTTTCAGTCTGTTTAATTAGAGTGCTCTTAGTAAAACTACAAATTCAAATTAGCTTTCTCTGTTCAATGCTTATTAATTTAAATGCTCTTTAAAAGGGAACATGTAAGCATCTTAATAAATAAATTTAGCTGCAGGGAGCCTGGGTGGCTCAGTTGGTTGAACTGGGTTGAGCATCCGACTCTCGATTTCAGCTCAGGTCATGATCTCAGGATTTGTGAGATCGAGCCCCATGTCAGGCTCTGTGTTGACAGTGCAGAGATTCTCTTCAGAGGGATTCAGAGCCTACTTGGGATTCTCTGGATTCAGAGCCTACTTGGGATATTCTCTCTCTCTCTCTCTCTCTCTCTCTCTCTCTCTCTCTCTCTCTCTTTCCCCCCCTCCCTCCCTCCCTCCCCCTCCACCGTTCTCCCTCCCCTCTCTCTCTCAAAATAAAAAAAACTTTAAATTTAGCTGCTGTCACTTTATAAAAGGAGTAAATGCAACTAAAACAAAAACAAAAACACAACAATCACAAGTGAGGGGATGGACAGAAAACACTTCCAAGACACCATGGGACGGACCCATGATGCCCCAACGCCCTGTTCAGTGCTGGGAAGGGCTGAAGGAAGTCCTATTCAGCCACACAGTAGGACCTCAGGACACAGGAGGACTGACAGGTCCTAGGAAAATCAGAATCTCCAAGGTGGAGGAGGAATAAAGAAGCAGACCCCCTAGTCCAACTTCTTGGCTGGGTCTCCTCCCTCCTCCTGCCCCAGCACAGTCATACCACAAAGTTTAAATGTGTATGAAGTATTGAGCTGATTTCTCCCAACAGGTCCCTTTGAAAAGGGCTTGAAGGAGGAGGTTGTAAAAGCAAGGCTGCTCTCAGAAGGTGATGGAATGCCCTGGAAATCTGACATTTACAAGTGCTATCCGGTCCAGCCCCAGTGAGCTGAACCCTTTATACTTCATCCTTTCCTCTTTCTGTGCCAAAAACAGGGCAGGAGGTGGGGGAGAAGATTTCTTACAAAAGATTCTAACTTTCTACTTAGCACATGCAGGAGCAGCACTGCTGGGACTGGCATGAAATAAGAGTTCGACAGCCCTGGGGCCCCTCGGTGGCTCAGTTGATTACGCACCCAACTCGGGCTCAGGTCATGATTGCATGGCTTGTGAGTATGAGCCCCGCATTGGGCTCTGTGCTGATGGCTTGGAGCCTGGAGCCTGCTTTGGATTCTGTGTCTCCCACTCTCTCTCCCCATCCCCCGCTCACACTCTGTCTCTCCCTCTCTCAAAAATAAATAAACATTAAAAAAAATTTTTTTTCAATAAAAAAAAAAAAAGAATTCGACAACCCTGATTCCCAAGGATGTCCGCGGGTAGTGCACATGGATGGGGAAAAGTTAGTAACGGAGGAGGTCAGGCCCATAGAAGGGCTGTTCCTAGAGCCAGAATCTTAATAAATGAGGGGGGACCCAACTGCTCATATTAAGTAAGTACCTGCCATGTGCAGGTGCAAGGTCCTTGCAGAAACAAGACTGACAATGTCTCTGCTCACGTGAAGTTTATATTCTTGTAAACAGTGGCGAGTAATAACAATAGACTCTTTGGGAATGATTAGAAAAACATCTACCCACCAGTCATTCATTCACTCACAACAGACTGAAAGCATCATGCGCACCAGGCTCTGTGCTTGCTGCTGGGAGTATACCATGGTAAGTAACACATCAGCAGAATCTGGGAATCAGTCACACACAGATGGGTAAATGGACCTACAGGAATTAATGAGGAGACCCAGGACAAAGAAAGAGGGGAAAGGAGCCCACAAATATGGAAGGTGGTGGTGTAGGAAGAAATGTGGGAGAGTATGGTGTCACTCAAGCCAGTGTTAAGCACTTTAAGCAAAGTGTTACGAGAAGGGAGTCATCCACAGTACAGTTACAAAGTCAAATTCAAAGAGGAGTCAGCACTCGCTGGGTTTTGCAGCTCTGAAGACCAGCACAGTTCTGAGTGACTTATGCACCTGAACACCAGACCACAGGCAGACGAGCCAACGACAAGGAAGTGAAGACTAAAAGTCTGGACAGTTTCATAGGCTTAACTGTGCAAAAAGACAAGATTCAAAGATAAATAGAGAAAGAGGTCAGGCAGAGGAGTTCTTATTTTTTCCTCCTCTTCCTCCATTTCTCTCTTCTTCCCTTTCTAAAATAAAACAGACTTAACCACATGTAAAGGCTGAAAAGAGAAAATAATGGAGAATAGATAACTGGTGTGAAGTGAGGTCCCTAAAAGAATAAAAAAAATAATGGGATCTAGAAAGGAAAAGGAGACTCCCACTGAGTATTGAGGCACAGAAGGAAGAAAGATACTGCTGAAGGCAGGGCTAGGGTGGGTGGCACAAGGGGGAGGGCAGGAGGCTGGGGGGTATGCAGGCCTGAGGGAAGGAGCACAGCTGGGGTGGGGAGCACAGGTAAGGTGGGGAGCAGGGCTGGGGTGGGAGGCATGGGTGGGGTGGGGAGCCAGGCTGGGGTGGGGGGCACAGCTGGAGTGGGGAGCATGGGTGGGAAGCACAGGTGAGGTGGGTAGCCGGGCTGGGGTGGGGAGCAGGGCTGGGGAGCAGGAGGGAATTAAAACTCTGAAGACTCTCTGACGTAATGAATGACTGCAGGCCAGGAAAATTCTCAGGCAACTTTCAGTGCAAGCGAAGAGACCCCCAAAGACCGATAACCGATATTTTGGGTTAGGTTAGTGGACAACTGGTACAAGTGGTGGTCCGGGACGAGGGCAGGTAGAACAGCTCTGATTACTAAACGTGCCTCACACAGGAATTTATAAAATCCGTCCAACTAGGCAGTGAAGAAACTCCCCGGGAGCACAGAGGCTCACACATTTTTAAGTAAATGCTTCTGCCTGTGGGAAACCCTGTCAATGGGGACACTGCCAAATCAGCATCGAGCTCAGTAACCGAAGAGGGCTGCACGAGAGCAAATGCATGCTGGCGTGCGCGTCTGAACTTAACCGCTGAGGAATCCCGGCGATGAGGGCCACCCTCCAACACCCTCACCCCAGTCACGGGGCTCCAGGGGAACTTCTTCACCTCGCTGTGTCCCAGGCTTTCCTTTCCCTTCTTTAATTTTTTTTTTTAATTTTACATTTATTTATTTTTGAGAGAGAGAGAGAGAGAGACAGAGCACAAATGGGGGAGGGGCAGAGAGAGGGAGACCCAGAATCCGAAGCAGGCTCCAGGCTCTAAGTTGTCAGCACAGAGCCCGACGCGGGGCTCGAACTCACAAACTGTGAGATCATGACCTGATCAACCGACTGAGCCACCCAGGCGCCCCTCCTTTCACTTCTGTAAAGAAAGTCCTATGTACTTTTCCTTCAGTCCTCAGGGTGCTGCAGGGATGAATGTGCATCTGTCTAAAGCTCTGGCCGTCCGAGAAAGGAGCCCGCTCCAACCTGGAAGTCCCTTCCAGGCCACACGCTGGAATGGGTTTTTCACAAGCGTGGCTCTCACCGGGCTCGTGTGTCCCTGCACGCATGCCGGGACTTGCCCTAATCACGAGAAAGACAACACAGCGCTGCCTGAACACACGGGGAGTCCCGCGACTCCCTGCTCACGATTCGCTGGGTGAGAAGGCCTATTATCCTTCTGCTCACCCAGAACGTAAGCCCTTTATTTACCAAGTGTCTGCTCAATCAGCACAGAGCCTTCGTGTTCTGTCCCCTCTGCTCTGTTGACTCTTGGATCTGGCAGGGTGCTGGAGTCTAGGAACCACGTCACCCACCGCACCCCGTCCACGTTACGTACTCAGCATAATGTTAGCTGCTGCTGGTATTGCCAGGCTGCTACCTGCCCGCGGACTGCTACTTCTGTGTTTGGATGGAGTGAGTGCCATCACTTGTAAACACTCTATTCTAGCAGCTAATGGAGCACCTGGCACAGAAAAGAGTCAGCGATTATGAAGTTGTTCATTGTACCACATCTGTCTTTCTCCATCATACATGTATCTGGTAAGCATAGGTGCTTAATGAGATTTTCTCTGATCACTAAGCCATGGTTCTCTGCTACTCTTAAAATTTGGGATACTATAATATTATAAATTAAAATACCATAATACTTTCTCAGAAAGTATAGAAATAGCTTATGGACTGATGGGAGTGTGGGATTACATGAATATCAATATTCAAATATCATCAAATTATATCTAAATATACACATTTTATTGTCTGTAAATTATAATTCAATTTAAAAAGGAGATTAGAGGGGCGCCTGGGTGGCGCAGTCGGTTAAGCGTCCGACTTCAGCCAGGTCACGATCTCACGGTCCGTGAGTTCGAGCCCCGCGTCGGGCTCTGGGCTGATGGCTCAGAGCCTGGAGCCTGTTTCCGATTCTGTGTCTCCCTCTCTCTCTGCCCCTCCCCCGTTCATGCTCTGTCTCTCTCTGTCCCAAAAATAAATAAACGTTGAAAAAAAAATTAAAAAAAAAAATAAAATAAAATAAAATAAAATAAAATAAAATAAAAAGGAGATTAGAGTGAAAAAACAGAAGTATGGTTTCAAGGAGTAGCTTTACTATGCCCCATGAAGATTACTGGCGATACAGATATAAACATAAATTTTATTTATAAAATCATATTTGTGTACCAACACTATCTCATGGTATTTTGTGACAGGGGAACTATCCCTTCATTGCACCAAAAACTAAAGATAGGTTGCAAGATTATTTTTACATAAATTCTGATGATAAACTTAGTGTTTTCCTAATAGAAAAAAACAAAACAAAACAAAAAGTATCCCTGAGTTTACAAGTCAAGTAAAATACCTGCTTTGGTCTTTGAGATTTAGCATAACAATTGCCCACATATTAAACAAACAAACAAAGGTTATTTTTTTCTACAATAACTTTTATACTACAGAGATACCCTAACCTTTAAAACTCCCTCCTTGAAAATATTTCCAAAAGACATGTCTGATAAAGGCTTAGTATCCCAAATATATAAAGAACTTATCAAACTCAACACCCAAAAAACAAATAATCCAGTGAAGAAATGGGCAAAAGACACGAATAGACACTTCTCCAAAGAAGACATCCAGATGGCTAACAGACACATAAAAAGATACTCAACATCCCTCATCATCAGAGAAATACAAATCAAAACCACGATGAGATACCGCCTCACTCCGGTCAGAATGGCTAAAATTAATAACTCAGGAAACAACAGATGTTGGTGAGGATGCAGAGAAAGGGAAACACTTTTGCACTTTTGGTAGGAAAGCAAACTGGTGCAGCCACTCTGGAAAACAGTGTGGAGGTTCCTCAAAAATTAAAAATAGAGCTATCCTCTGACCCAGCCATTGCACTACTAGGTTATCTATCCAACGGATACAAAAATGCTGATTTGAAGGGGCACATGCACCCCAATGTTTATAGCAGTGCTATCAACAATAGCTGAATTATGGAAAGAGCCCAAAGGTCCACTGACTGATGACTGGATAAAGAAGATATGGGGTGTGTATACAAACACACATACACACACACATATACATACTATGGAATATTACTTGGCGATCAAAAAGAATGAAATCTTGCTATTTACAACAACGTGGATGGAAATAGAATGGATTACACTAAACAAAATAAGTCAGGGAGAGAAAGACAAATATCATATGATTTCACTCATATGTGGAATTTAAGAAACACAACAGATGAACATAGGAGAAGGGAAGGAAAAATAAGATAAAAACAGAGAAGGAGGCATATCATAAGAGACTCTTAAATACAGAGAACAAACTGAGGATTGCTGGAGGGGTATTGGGTGGGGGGGGGTGCTAAATGGGTGATGTGCACTGCGTAGGGCACTTGCTGGGATGAGCACTGGGTGCTGTATGAAAGTGGTGAATCGCTGGGTTCTACTCCTGAAAACATTATTACACTGTATGTTAACTAACCTAAATTAAAAAAAAAAAAATCCCTCCCTACCCAAGGGTTAAAATTCATATTCAACTACTTAAGTTGAACCACACTTTCCATCAAATTCTGGAAGTACTTCACTTATGAAAAAAGACCGGGGCATTCCAGCACAAGCATTCATTCAACTTGCGGAAATAAAGTATCCTTCAGTTCCTTACAATTCTGCTCAACAACATTCGCTAGGGAAAGTTTCAAACATTTATGGGAGATACTCCTGGAAAGAGAGGGCAATTTACTGGTGTGTGAGATTGTCAAGTGGGAGAATCTGTCAATCACCTAATTACCAACTATTCATTGAGGAGGGCTTTTAAATACACTGTAAATGAAACGTAAAATTAGCCATGATTCCAAATGTATTATACTGTATGAAACGAATAAAAGCCTTTTTCAAAATATGTAATTTATTCAAAGGAGTTCCCTACTTTAAATACATTCTCCATGAAAAGCAACTTGTATTGACCCGAGTTACTACATCTTCCACGGACCTTTCAGAACAACAAGATATTTGGGAATTTATTCAAAAGCAACAAGAGAATGGGAAACAAGTCTTCCAGTCCGAGCTAAAGTTACACAAAATCACTAAGGAGATAATTTTTTATTCCATTCTTTTACATTTCATTGTCTCCTCCAGGCCACAACACAAGCCCCCTTACTGGGAACCACAAGATAATTCTTACTTTTTACATGACACTTAGTCTCAGAAACAAAGTGTGGAGTTGCAAAATTGAAGATCAGTAAACAACCAGTGTCCATCGACCACACTGATGAGTACCAGTGTATAAAAGACCATTCCTACTCGCTGCCATGCTCCAGATCCGAAAAGGGAACCAAAATTCAGGGCTGTATTTGTCCCCTCAGAGCCCTTGGCAGAGAGAAAAAACATGAAAATAACAGCAAAAACAACACATCACTTAAAATTGAACTGATACTATAATGAGAAAGCAATATTTTGTTTTTTAAGACAAAAATGACAGGGCACTTGGGTGGCTCAGTCGGTTAAGCACCTGCCTTAAGCTCAGGTCATGATCTTCAGGTTTGTGGGTTCGAGCCCCGCATCGGGCACTGTGCTGACAGCTCGGAGCCTGGAGCCTGCTTCGGATTCTGTGTCTCCCTCTCTCTGCCCCTCCCCTACTTGCATTCTGTCTCTCTCAAAAACAAATAAACATTTTAAAAAATGACATACACGATCTAACACCATCAGCAACAACAACAAAAAAAACCATTTTCAAAGCAATGAGAATAACACTTACATTTGCCTTTTGTCCATGATCCTGGTAAAGGCCGGCTCTTCCCCTGAGGCGGTGAGGTTAGCCACTCAAGTTAAAAGAACACATGAATAACAGACAAACATAATTCACGAATCCCCAAACTACACACTTTCACCAAATTGGTGAAGTATATTTCTATTCAAAGTAAAATATATTTCTATATAAAGTAAAAGAAAGAGAAATTTAAAAATTTTTAAGCTTGTGATCTGAATATTACAGGCCACTGTGATTCATATTTGACGTGATGTTACGAAGATCTATGCTTATCTCCATGACATGGTCAAATATTTTCATAACAGCAGAGCCACCTATTTATGACATTAAGAAGAAAGTGATTTAAACCTTCACACACTCTGCTGATGTGCTGTGGTGTTGTATATTAAGGGCCATCTCTGGGTTAAGAGCAAAATTTGTAACTTCACTGCTTTCTTAAATAAGATCCTATCGCTTACAATCCTCACATCATTTGAGAGTTTGTAAATTAAAAAAAAAAAAGAAAATCAAAACAATCCATCATTATCGAGGGCAGAATGGACCCACAGTTGCCATGGCAATTGTCTAAATTCTAGACTTAATTTATTACTGAATAAGTTTTAAAAAATTCATAACCCCAACCACCAAGGGTAGATGAATATGATCTTCCCAAACCTCGCTGAGTTTTAATTGCCCACACACTACTCAACAAATGAGGTAAAAGTAGCTAAATATCATTTATTACTAGTTCTGGGTACCATTACTCTATAATTTGAAAGGCATTTCTCCTTCTGAGTTTATCACTTTGAGTTAATCACTTTGGTACTGCCATTAAAAATTGGGTGTTTATATGTAAGTGATGAATCACTGAATTCTACTCCTGAAACCAATATTATACTGTGCGTTAACCAAAATTTAATAAAAAAGGAAAAAAGAGAGACAGAACAAAAAAAAATTACTAAATACTATACATGACAATGCCAGGCTAGAAGTTATACTGAGCAAGAAAAGTGTGCTCACTCTAAGGGACAGCTCAAAAAGACAACACAAAATCAGGAGACCACAGAGGAGAAGAAACATCTTTGTGGCAGAAGAGCACTGAATGGGCAAAGAATGAGCATGAAATTGTTGAAAAGTAGAATCTGTAAAGGCTGCGAGCCTCTTTCCAAGAAAAGCCTAGGGCACAAAATGTCTCCTGACCAGATTGGTGTGAGTCCTACTTGAAATACGGAGAAAATGAGATACAAGAAACACGTGTGGCCACGGAGGGACAGTGGATGATGATAAGTGCACAGTGAAGCCGCTATTTCTAAGGATTGAGATAAAAATGGTGCAACTCAAAAATTGATCTCTACAATGATGTCAATCTCATCCAGGCAGATTTTCTAAACACTCAACCTAGCAACTCTCCCGGACCATCCTTATACCAGACTTGGGGACAGAGCCCCGTCTGGCTTTCTGCTTTCAGAAGGGGTGCTGCCTCCATTTAGCGATGTTTATAAAAATGGCAGCAGCTTCCTATTTGAATGTTAATTACTGTTGTGATACACAAGATAATTTAACTTGCTTCAGTAATTTATTCTTCCTTTTAATTAGATGCAGTAATTGGAAAATCTTCCAGAATGTAACAACAGTTCCAAAGGTGAAATGGAAAGGAAAGAGAGCTTTCCCAGAGCATCTCAACTATAAATCTGGGGCTGGCTGTTCAACTGGCCACCACCTGGATGAACCATGCCAGGAATCACAGATGGTCCTTCTAGAATCAAGTAGGTGGCACCCACCACCTTTAGAGTTGATGGATTCAAGAAGAAGGCAAAGCCCCAGCAGACAGTTCATAGCTAAACTGAGAAGAATCTGAAAGACAAACCTTGAATGAATCCAGGAACGATACGACACAGTGCCGCTTTAAACCCTCTTCTCTGGGAGCTATTCACACACAGTTCAAAGACACTGTAGGAGTACTGGCCAAAAACACGACTGGGGTGTGACGGGTTCTATTCATATTACTTCATTTATGGAAGTATTCTGGTGGTTGCCACATCATACATGCACATAAATATTTACTGAAACAAGCAAATGAATGATTGGATAAGTAAATGAATGGGTGCATGCATGGCTTGGAAAAAATTATAGCCGGTAAGTATTCAATACAGAGAACGTATCAGATACCATGCTAAGCACTGTTTCCTCCTCTCCTAATTTCCTTTTCATTGTACCCAAAGCTTTACTCCCTCTCTCTACCTCAAATCCTTTTTAAAAAACATTCTATGACAGATTATTTCAATCATATACATAAATAGTGAGAATACGACATATAACCATCTTACAGATTCAATAATGATGGCCAATCTTCCTTCATTTCCAGCCTGTAATATCAGCCTTCCTATAGTATTTTAAAGGAAATCCCAGGTATCATATTTCACCTGTCAATATTTACAGGACTCACTTTTTTAAAATATTTATTTTTGAGAAAGAGAGAGAGAGAGAGAGAGAGAGAGAGAGAGAGAGAGAGAGAGTATGAGCAGGGGAGGAACAGAGAGAGAGGGAGACACAGAATCCGAAGCAGGCTCCAGGCTCTGAGCTGTCAGCACAGAGCCCGACGCAGGACTCAAACTCACGAACCGTGAGATCATGACCTGAGCCGAAGTCGGACGCTCAACTGACTGAGCTACCCAGAAGCCCTTATAGGACTCATTTTTTTAAATCTCAATGTAATAATTCCTTAAATATATCAATAAGAATTCCTAAAAATCACTAAATATTCAGGTACTATACCTTTTCCCCAAATGTATTATAATATTTTACAGTTTGTATAAATTGGTATCCAGAAGAGGTCCAGACCTTAAGATTAGTTGATATATCTCCTAATCATTTTAACATACAGATTTTGTCCTCCATCTGTTTTTTACTTCAGTTGCATTTTTTGTTACTATTATTATTATATTATTTTAGTGAGAAAGGAAATGCAAGTGGAAGAGAGAGGGAGAGAGGGAGGAAGGGAGGGAGAGAGAGAGGAGGAGGAGGAGAAAGACCAGAGGGAGATGGACGAGTGGGGAGGGGAGAGAGAGAGAGACTGAGAGAGAGAAACAGAGACAGAGAGAGAGGGAGAATCTCAAGCAGGCTCCACACTCAGGGCAGAGCCTGACACAGGGCTCAATCCCATGACCCTGAGATCATGATCTGAGCCAAACTCAAGAGTCGGATGCTCAAATGACTGAGCCACCCAGGGGCCCTGCATTTTTTGTTATTATTATTGAAAAAAGTCATTAGCCCTGTAGAGTTGCCCAGTCTAGATTTTTAAAACGTTGTATCTCTATGATGTTTAACTCTCTCTGCTCCCCTCTCCTCTGGACTTCCTGTTAATTGGTACTCAGAGGCCAGACCAGACTACACTTTGAACACTTTGAAATTTAGGAAGAATATTTCACAGCCTGTGTACTTCACCAGGAGACGTGTGGTCTCGGGCTAGCTCTCTACGGCCAGCAGTGCTCACCGCCTGGATCCACTAATTCACTGGGGTTGCAAAATAATGGATTCTGACTTTTCTGAATCCTTCCTCATCTGTTTGCTACGCTACTTCTCTAAAAAGACACTCTCTCTTCAATTAGTTGGTTAATCTGAGGTATAATATGTAAAGGAAAGCAAGTTAAACACTTGATTCTTTGCTTTTTGTTTGCCAGTTTCTCATAGTAATGAGAATATTCCCCAATATCATTAAAAAAATAGAAAATGTGAATTTTATTTTTAACTCTGAGATTTCCTTAAGGGGAATATTCTGTGTCATAAATCCAAAACTTTCCATTATCACAGTATTTTGGGGGACTTGGGGTAAATAAAGATATAACGTACTCTAGAAGTATTTGTCTCAAAAAACAAAACAAAACAAAACAAAAAAAAACCCTGTCTCATTAGGGCCTCTTCAATAAACAGACTTTTTTTAAATTTGAACATCCCCAAGTAAGGAAGTTTTAATAAACAAAAAATCCTGTGTATTTATTTAAGAACATTAATTATCTAACACCTTCCTCTCAAAATCATGATGCAGATGCTTGCCAGCTGATTCTGGAACCCAGAAGGACAGAATGGGTAGCAATCACTATACAAGTTTCCAGCAAGAGATGCCTCCCTTTGCAAACAATCCCCCAAACTGACCAACAGAGCATGTGATGTAAGGAGCCATAAAGAGATGTGATAAAAACAACCAAACATCATGCAAGAAACATATTCTACTAGAATGTGTACATCATATGGGTTCTATTTTTTTCCCCTAGAGATAAAGTAATCACTTAAGCTACAAAAATAAAAACAGACACCCTACTCTCCACTTTAGGGGAGAGCAGAGACACGTGTCCTCGAAATTACATGTAGCTGCAATGTAAGAAACCCGTCTGTTTACAAAATTAATGAGCAACTCACATCCTCTCGAGCCCCCAAAGCTGAGACCGCTCAGCGAGAGCAGTGCATCTGACGTCCTATTTGCCACATAAAGGACGCAGGAAATTCAAGGGCAGTATGAAGTATGTCACTTCATGAATGGCACTTTGGCAACCAAAGATCCCCTCTACACACAAACCCACAGGAAATCTCAGAATTTCTGCTCCCCATGGGTATGGATGTTTTCTTCATTTGCATGGGTCTATTTGTAAGAGACGGAATTCAAGTTACTGACTTACGAAACACGTGTTTCGTAGACCACCTGGTTGGTCTGGTTTGGAATCCCCTCCGCAGTAAAGCAGGGATGGACACCTACCTGTGAGACACAGTACTACTGTGCTAGCTGTGTGCCAAGCACCGGCGGTCCACACGAGGTGTCCTCCATATACCCACACACACACACGGAAGCAGAAAAGTCAAACGGAGAGACTTGAAAAACTGGATTCTAACACCAGCACATTGATTTCCTGTATAAATAGCTTAATCACCTCGTACCTTCACTTCTACATTTTATAGAGAGAATTATCTTTGCTTATACTGCAGGGCCATCGTGAGTAACAAAAATAACTCTTAAAATCTTCACAGAAAGTACAATTTGAACCTACAAATGAAGGAAACAAAGACAAACCTGAACAAATGGTCTCACCTAATCCAACTAAAAAGAGTTAATCCAAATAAAAAGAGAGGACACCTCCATGACTGGGGCTCCACTAACTGTCCTCCTCAGCTCCTCCCTACCGCTCCCTTTCACCTCCTTCCTTCCCCCTTTCTCCCACCACCAGGGCCTGCCTCCACCCGCCTCCGGCTCTTCTATCACTTCCACCTCCCCCACTGCAGCCTCTCCCTCCTGCACAATTAAAGCTCAGGACCTTAGAACTCTTCTAATCAAGCTCCTGCATTGTAAACTGAAAGGTGAGGCCTGCAGGGACAGAAACCACAGGCTCAGGGACAGCCCATTATTTGCAAAGCTGGCTCCTTGTGGAAGTGGGACTCCCGGTAGAAAGCTCTTGTGTGCTGCAATCACACCGTCTTCTACCTGGGACTCTTCACCACTCTTACTCAAGAAAGGGGCTTCAGGAACTGGTAAATGCATCTCATTGTTCTCCCACCATTATGAAGGGCTTCCAGTCATAAGCAGACAAACAAGGTGAAACTGACCGCATCAATCAGATTCAAATCCTTTGTCTGGAAGACACCTCCAAAGTTCAACTGTCTTCACCCTTAATCCATCTCACCCAGGAAGGAAGATTCAAGAGGCTGATCCCACAGCGACCCTCTCCCAGTTACTCCCTTCAGAGTTCAGCATCATATAGTCCATGGGTCAAATCCAAATCCTTCCTAAAGTAAAAAACAGCTCTTGATTCTTTTTTTTTTTTTTTTAAATTTTTTTTTTTCAACGTTTATTTATTTTTGGGACAGAGAGAGACAGAGCATGAACGGGGGAGGGGCAGAGAGAGAGAGGGAGACACAGAATCGGAAACAGGCTCCAGGCTCTGAGCCATCAGCCCAGAGCCTGACGCGGGGCTCGAACTCCCGGACCGCGAGATCGTGACCTGGCTGAAGTCGGACGCTTAACCGACTGCGCCACCCAGGCGCCCCAAACAGCTCTTGATTCTTGGATGCAACACCCAAGCACAAGCAACACTACAAGGCAGGAAAGGCACCCCCCGCACAAGCACCATGATGCAGGGAGCCACAATTAGTACAGAGAATACAGGAGCTTGTGTTAAGAGCCCATTGCTCAATGTCTCCACAGCCTTACTCTTTAGCAAGTTAAATAATCTTAGCCTGTTTAACTTTATCAATCTTTTCATGATACTTTTGGCTCTTAAGACCCCTTGAAATTGTCCATGTTGCTTTTTGGAGAGAGTCTAGAACCAAGAGCAAGTAGATAAATTCCTTACTACAAGAGAAAAGCCATCAACAAAAGTTATTAGAAAGTTTATATAAGTCCAGGACAATTAAGGAAATTTCCATGAAAAAAAGAGGCAGTAATCAAGGCAATAGTACTTTACAGATAGGCTAACTTGTCAACTTCCGGAACACCCGAAACTGAGGAGGAAACATCAAACACGGTCTCCGGAACATCATCTAACTTGATAGCTCTCACCGTGGCTAAACACAAGAAGGCCTAAAACCATGAGATGTCCAAGCTAAATCCTTCAAATATTGACAAAGTCAGGAAAAAGCAAGGTGAAGGAATTAGGGAAAAGGCAAATTCCTTTTCCTATAAAGGAAGAAAATTAAATGAAAATCCTGACTGAGCTAGTAAAGTATGTGCAGGAGAAAAAACAGTAGTTGGGGGTGCGCTCTTGGTATAAAGTCTTGAAAATAATAAGACTGCTAAATTGCGAGCACCGGGGAGGTGAAGTACTAGCTCAAAAGATGATGGAAATTGAGCTTTCCAAACTAAATTTGAAAAGGAGAGGTAAAAAGAGGTCAGCTCTTCATAGGCAAAGGGGAAGTTTGTATTATTTGGCTGGCTGTTTTAAATGAATATCCTGGAACATTAGCAGGTGAAAGAGCCCTGTAAAAACGACAGACAGAGAAGCAAATGGAGTAGAAACAACAGTGTTTACACCTTACTAGTACAAAGGTATTTATTACTAGAAGGATTTACAAGGTGCTAACATGACATACATCAAAGTCAAAAGGCTAGCTTTAATAAATGATGAGGCATATGGCATGGAAGTGAAGCCAGAGGACTTGAAATAACTCCATCTATGCGCATACTAGATTATTCTAAACCAAGTAAGCTACTCCAAGATCCATGAAATACCATGTTTTGTGATTCCCTAAGAGTCAGTATTCCCACTGTGTCAAACCAGTGCAGGCACTTGGGTGGAAAAACTAAGAGTGAGAAGAATATACAACACTGGTCTTTTCTGAGACACTATAAAGCATGCTCAAAGAATCTGAAGACACACCCTGACCCAGGGAGGTCTCAGCCTTCATATTCAAAATGAACAAAAAGCAAATGCATTGCCTTTTTTCCCTCCTATCCGGAAATATATGGAGGTAACAGTTGAGAAATCAGAGCAGATGAGGAACAAGGGGTCAGTTTAACTGACATCTAAGTCAGCACACACTTAGGCAGCATGGCGGATGTCCTCAACACTCACCTGGCCTCCTCTGGGGACAGCATTTCCTGTCATCCCCCAATCTGTACCAAAGATGTGTGATTTCCACTTCTAACGCATCACACCTTGTCACAGACTGAATGTCTGTGTCTCTACACACTTCCTATGTCGAAGCCCTAACTCCCAGTGTGGCTACACTTAGAAAAGGTGACTCTGAGGAAATGATTAAGGTTAGATGAGGTCATAATGGTGGGGTCCTGATCTGATGGGGTTAGTGTCCTTTTAAGAAGAGCCATCAGAGAGCTTCTTCTCTCTCACCATGAGTATCCACGAAGGAAAGGCCACGTGAGGACATATCAAGAAGGCAGCTGTCTGCAAGCCATAAAGAGTCCTCACCAGAAATCAAATCAGCTGAAACCTTGAGCTTGGATTTCTAAGTCCCAGAACGGTGAGAAAATACATTTCTGTTGTTTAAGCCACCCAATCTGTGGTATTCTGTTATAGCGGCCTGAGCTAAGACACACATATTCTGTCAATGTTTAATAACGACTTCCCAAACAGCAGGAACGGGATTTTTAAATTTGTTTTTTACATTTCCTAATGCAATGCTCCATGAGGGAGGGTGTTTCACAAATGGCTTTGACTATACTAATGGTTGAAAACTGCCACTGACTACAGTAACACCCACAACAGTCCAGCAGCAGTGACACGGTTATCAGCCAGATTACCATTTTTACAGGCAAACACAGTTTTCTCCTTATTAAACAGTAGACTGTGGAATGCTCACCTTTTCTTCACTCACTACCAAAAACTACCAGTAACAATTCAAGTACTATAAGTCCTCTCTGAGAAATAAACACCAAAATAAAATACCATATGTAATGCTAATTTATGTGCACATGTGCTCTAAAAATACTATCAAAAATTTCTATCACGATTTTTATGTAAGATACTTAAATTCCTTGGTTTTATGCCAATTCACCTTGATAATTAACAAAGTTGGTCACTATATGGTACACCTGAAACTAATTTAACACTGCATGTTAACCAACCGGAATTAAAAGAAAAAGTTAAAAAAAATAAACTTAGGACGATACACGTTAGGCTTATAGAATACTAAAACATGAATTCATAGGATCACAAATTCAGAGAATCACAGTCTAGAGATAATTTAGGTCTTTTTTTCTTTCTTTTGAATGAGGAAACCAAACTCAGCGATATGAGTAACAAAGAAATCCCTTAATTCACAGAATCATGTTCTTCTACTGTATTGCTAAGGAATACATTTTTGGAAGTTAAATTCATAAATCTCAAAAAAAAAAGCATAAATGTTTTTGTTAAACTCATTGATTAGGGAACCAGTAATAACCTGTTCAAAGGAGAATCCAAAGAGCAAACAAATATATAAGCCTCAGGAATGCTAAAAGAGGCAAAAATTGGCAAAGCTGGTCAGTATACAAAAGGCAATCATCTATTGCATTCTCTCATCATAATTAGCTGTCCACGGATAAGATCATTTCCTTCACTCTGATTACTACAACAGAGAGAGTTGTACAACTACTCAAAGATGATGACAGGCAGAGAGAATCTGGTTGGTTGAGCTACACAGAACATCTACTAATTTTTTTTTATAATTTCAAAATCTTCCACAATTTCCCCTCCCAGTCTCTCCCCATATATAAATACTATAAAAATAGAGAACAGCACAGTCAGTAAGCCAAGAGACAGAATTCAGAATTCTTGGTTGGCTGTTTAGTCGGGAAGAAGTCCAAGTTCATTTCACGCCCGCACAGAAATTCAGAGACACTGAAATCTCACCATGTTGGGCCAACACAGTCATCACTACAACTCTTTCCCCAGGATGACTCCTCATCATACAACAATCTCACCAGGGTGACCGATTCGGAACAACAGTTCCTTAATCTGGGTGGGGGTAAAGCCTGTATTTTAACTCGTCTTCCGACTCTACGTCCCATACCCTTTCCATAACATCAATGGTCTAGTTAGCCCACAAAAGAATGTCTCTGATGCCCCTTGACATTTATGAAGAAAAGGTCTTGAAGAACAAACTTTCACTGTTATTCAGATAAAATGTAAAATGAGAAAAGACAGGAGAAGAAATATCTGCTCCACAAACACAGGAAGAGCATAGAGTGGGACAAGGAGCTGACAGGTTGATCAAATGACCCCAGTTGTGCAGCGCTGCTCAGAGAATTTACCCTGAAGAAAGGAGAAGAACACAGGGTGAAGAGCAGAAAAGAGGGAGGAAAAGCACTCGAAAGCACAACGACAAACAAGAAGGTCTTGTCCTCACATACTGCACGTAGGGAAAGAATCACAGGATATGCACATGGGGAGAACAAGAATCGAGGACTGAAATGAACATTTTGTCCAATTTTTTTTCCTCAAAATGCTCAGGAGGATCACTACAGACAACATTCAGAAAACCAACAATAACATAAGTGGCTAAAGCGATTTTTCAATAGCTCCACTGTGAAAAAAGACAAAACACATCTCAAAATTACAAGCTTTGAAACTTAAATATTTTAATTAAGATGTTTCTGAATTCAGTTCATTCTTAAGTAAGACTGAAGCTCTAAAGGGACCAGCAGGTTTTGATCTATCTTTCTTAAGAAATGAACATGCTTATACTCATTGTTTAAGTAGGAAAGTATGAGTTAAACCAAGCAAACAAACACAACACAGTAATGGAACCCATTCCTTGGGAATGACAACAATAAAGTGGAAGGGGAAAAATGAAAGAATATTCAATTACTGAGTACCTACTGATGGAAATATTGCAGGCAAGTCTTAAGAACAGCTCTTTTTATTGCAGCACCAAGAAGGAAAAATACTGCATGGTCTATGGCACACATTCTTCAACTGTACTCAGGATGGCCCTGCTGCAAAGTATCTAGCAGACCTCTTGGAGTTCGGTTGTAAAACTTTAACTCATTTGAATATTTGAAAGAATGTTTCATAAATAACAATTTATTCCTTTTTACAGTGAACAGCTAATGAGTGAAAAGATCAGACAGGCATCTTCTGACCAGACTGTTCTCTCCGTGCACCAGAAGCCAAATTACAATCAGAATATCATTTTATCCGGCATCACGGTGGGTGCAGGAAGCTGCATCCATAAAACATCAAATAATGCCAGGACATTGATTCATTCACTCGGCAGGTGCTGGCCTTGTGCAGCTTGGTCTCTAGTGTGAAGCTCAAGCTCACAAAGGGATCTACTTGCTCCTGGCTCGGTACAGGGAGGACCTGGCTCCACGCAGGGAGGACCCCGCTCCGTGCAGGGAGGTCTTGGCTCCACGCAGGGAGGACCCGGCTCTGCGCAGGAAGGACCCAGTTCTGCGCAAGGAGGTCCCAGCTCTTCGTCACTCAGCCTAGACAATGCCCAAGGGAGCACTGTGACTCTGTATCTCACGGAGCCTGGTTTCTTTTTTCTTTTTGTCATTTTTTCATAACAAAATTTGCCATTTCAACCATTTTCAAGATCACAATTCAGTAGCATTAAATTCACAATACTGTATGACCATTACCACTACTCCCAGGACTTTTTCATCACTCCAAACAGAAACTCTGTAATAAGTTTGCTTTTTTAATACATTATATTTAGAAATTTTTTCACCCCCAGCGAGACAAAAAAGATAACTTGGCCTCATTTCACTTCCCTCCTAGCCTACTCAGCACCTAGCCTACTCAGCACAAATCAACAGTCTGTGATTTGAATTTCACACTGTTATTGTTTTGTAACATACGCACCAATTATTTAGACTTTATTCGTTTTACCAGTATTTTTGCTCTCGTTGTTACCTGTATCCCCTGTCTTCCTCTTTTACTTCCTTTTGTTTCTACCAGAATACAGTCTCAAGTAATTCTTTCAAATGCGGTCAGTAGGTAAAAAATTTCTAAGCATGTCCAAAAATATCCTTAGCTTTCACTCGTGATTGTCACTTTGATAACAGAATTCTAAGTTTAAAATAAGTTTGTCTCAAAAATAAATAAATAATAAATAAATAAATAAGTTTGTCTCAGAATTTTAAAGATCTATTTCACTGTTTACTATAACCCAATATTGCTTAAGTAAAGCCTGATGACAATCTAATTATCAAAAAAAAAATTGCTTTTTAAAAGGGGCACAGATGGGGCGCCTGGGTGGCGCAGTCGGTTAAGCGTCCGACTTCAGCCAGGTCACGATCTCGCGGTCTGTGAGTTCGAGCCCCGCGTCGGGCTCTGGGCTGATGGCTCAGAGCCTGGAGCCTGTTTCCGATTCTGTGTCTCCCTCTCTCTCTGCCCCTCCCCTGTTCATGCTCTGTCTCTCTCTGTCCCAAAAATAAATAAAAAATGTTAAAAGGGGCACAGGTTACTAACATTTCTGGTTCACAAAGCCCTTTTAAACACATCTCTCTTGTCAGTCAGATTATAGGTCTGCCTGTAATCTGTTCCTTCCGCCTATACGTTCCTTTGCTATCGTGCTTTGATTTTGTAACTGTTTTCCAGAAGGCACACCTATGTACTGAGAAGAGGGACACGTGAGGGACACAGTACTGCCGTGCTGTTGCACCCACCCAGACGCTGCACACAGGTGCTTTCTTGTATGGTGCACACTATCTCATCCAAGACTTACAAATACCTAGAAAGACAGTATCATCAGCGTTTTATAGATAAGGAAGCTGAGGCTCAAATGAATGAATGATTTTTCTCAAGGCTACTCAGCTAGTAAGGGGAAAATCCAGGAGTCAACCTGTTATTCTATATTGGAGCAACAGAGAAAGGGAGGGGGAGAAGGAGGAAAAAGGGAGACAGGAAGGAAGGAAAAAGGGAGGGAACATCTAAGTTTGGTTCTGTCTACAATTACCATTAATAATATTCACTAATCCCTGGTTCTAAATCTGAATGCTGTATCAAATCTATTATTAAAATACATACTCCTACAACAAGAAGAGAAACATAAGAAGAAAGAACATAAGGATCTTTAAACATAAGAAAAACATAAGAAGAGGTGCCTGAGTGGCTCAGTCGGTTAAGTACCCGACTCCTGATTTTAGCTCAGATCGTGATCTCACGATTCATGAGGTTCCTGAGATTGAGCCCCGTGTTGGGCTCCATGCTGACCATGTGGAGTCTGCTTAAGGTTCTCTGTCCCCCTTTCTCTCTATCCCTCCCCTGCTCACAATCTCCCTCTCTCTCTCTCTCTCGTTCTCTCTCCTTTCTCTCTCTCAAAAATAAACATCAAAAAAATAATAAATAAAAATATGACAAAAAATTTTAAGACAGAGGAGAGGCTAAAGAAGTAACTTGAAATGGATATGCTTTGGGAGATATTCTCAACTACCTCCTTACAAATGGGCCACCTCAGTTACTTAGAGTGGCTGCCGTTTTCTGGAAGCTGCCAGATACCTCAGGACAAAATAAAGAGAAAAAGCCCGATGTACACACTGCAAATTATTGTTGTTTGTATCACAGTAGCGTTCTGGTTTTAAATGGAAACTCCATCATAGACTGCTTTCAAAGACCAAGTGACTAGAATAAAAACTCCCACGTCCAGCAAAGTAACACACTGTCAGTGGGGTATGTTTAGGGGAGGCACATACTGCTGAAAACAGTGTAATTCCTTCCTTCTCTTATATATGATACTTTTTTAAGAACTGAAGAGGTAACAAGGAAATAGAGACAAGTTTAAAGCCAGGATCTTGTTTTAATGTACAGCCTACTTTATTTCAAGAAATCTAGGTTATTAAATGCAACCTCCATCTGAGTAATGGCCTCACAGGGGAGGTAATATAGACTAGTCCTTAAATGCATAAGCTTTTAGAGTCTGGAAGTTCTGAATTCAAATCCCAGCTCCATCATGTACTAGGTGTGAGACCTTGGCCAAGCTCACAACCTCTCTGAATCTATCTCCTCAAAATAATACCTTATAAGTCTGATGAGAAGGTTAAGTAAGATACTGTATAGCATCACACACAGAGCCTAGTGCATATCAAAAGCTTAATATAAAATATAAAAAGAGTAGGAAGAGGAGGGGAGTAGATGAGCCCAGAATTAGTTTCCAGTGTGAAAAATATTAAGATTAATGCTGTCCACAAAATGAATTAAAAAAACAAAACACAAATCCAAAAAAAGAAAAAAAAAAAAAAAAACAAGATTAAGTAAAATGTACCAAGGCTTTCCTTCTCCTACCAAATAGGGCAGATAAAAGACGACAATAAAATAATAAATAATAGGACATCGTGAAGGTCATGATTTTCAGTTTGTTCTCCAGACATTACTTTCCTCTGACTCCTTTTTTTTAATTTAAGTATTTCAAGGTCAAAGTTGAACAGAAGGAGGAAAGCCAGAGAACAGGAGGAAGGAGCTAGAAAACAAATCAGAAATGCATAGCACCACCTTCATCACAGCATCAGTGAGGACCAGCACGTAGGACGCAAGCTCCTGGGCGGGGCTGGGATGTCCTGCCAAGGACACCGTACGGAACACGCTGGACGAGTTCAGAGAGGAGTGGTGGGGGAGGGGAAGCAGACCCCACAGTTCGCTTCTGGAAGCCACTGCTCCCACACGGGGGTGGTTGGGTGCCCACCACAGAATCACAAACCATCAGTTTTCCGTGGAGGCTGGAACGGATAATATTATCCTTGGAATGAATCGGTTCAGGGCCCTCTGCCATGGGCTGTTCTTGTGATTTTCAGACCCCTTGTCCTGGATCATTCGTGGTCCATGTCATGTTCTGGACCCGTAAGTCATGGTTCTGCCTGGAGCTACCACTACAAGGCAGAGTGGAAAATTGCCAGACACCAGGCAGGTGGGTAAAACCAACATCTGTCCTCGCGATTAGCCTCGGGTGGCCTTACCAAGTTCTATAAGGCTTTCTGTTTCTAGAGGATGCTGCATTTGTAGACCACGGAGGTGCAAAAATCATTATATCTTTAAAAGGAAAGAAATTTTCGAAGATACGTTTATTAAATGTGAAAACTGGCAGGGGCGGGGGGAGAACCACCTAAAAAAAAACGGCTCTGGAAAAAAAAAAGGGAAAATTACCAAACATTTGAAATGAAGAGACACATTTTGGAGAACTGAAGCCTTACCCTGTGCAGGAGGAAACCTGAAAGGTCTTCGTGGGTCTGGTCTCTGTTCAACCACCAATTCACTCTGTGCAACCAGAAAACTCATGAGTTTCTCCACGCCTAACGCCTCTCGTGTCTATCTGCCCAAGACCACACCGAGTTCTTGTGAGGGGCCGTATATGACAACACCATCATTCCTCAAGTGTGGTGCCCACACCGGCAGCATTAGCAACCTGAGAACTTCACAGTGCAAAGCCTTGAACCCCTCGCCAAACCTACCAAATCAGAAACTCCAAAAATGGGTAATTCAGACACACCCTAAAGTCTGAGAACCACTGCAAAAACAGATACGAAAACAACCAGAAAACCTTCAAACACTAAATATGAAGTTGTTATTATGGAAAAATTAAGGATATTATTTTGTTTGAAGATTTTAAGGACTTCTGTTAACACATAACTGGATATAGACAAGGGTGAGTGTGTGCATATGTGTCTGTTACACCCAGACTCACATTCCATCAATTTCTTTAGTAAATGGTACTACAAAATAAAATGAAATATAAAATTATGGCATCTATCAATATTAAAATGTATTATTATTTAGTCACAACTTTAAAGGGGGGAAAGAAATCAAATTAATAATCATTATTCTTTGAAAGAGTAAATATTAGATTAAATTGATTTAAATCCAGTTATTAGTAAATAGAAGAATAAATTTCAGATTCTCCTTTCTCTTGGGGAAAGGAGAAGAATAAATCTTACTGGGATCTTTACATTTTCTTGGCAAGAGTAATGCATTGTGCTTTTAAAAAGGTAAAATGTGGGGGCGCTCAGTCAGTTGGGCGACTGACTCGATTTCGGCTCAGGTCGTGATCTCAAGGTTTGTGAGACTGAAATCCCACATCAGGTTCTGCGCTGACTACATGGAGCCTGCTTCAAATTCTCTGTCTCCCCCCTGCCTATCCTCTGCTTGTGCACACATGTGCTTTCTCTCCCTCTCTCTTGCTCTGGGAAAGGAAAAGGAAAAGGAAAAGGAAAAGGAAAAGGAAAAGGAAAAGGAAAAAAGGAAAGGAAAAAGGA